>NC_134265.1:198781047-199101226 GCF_031893055.1 Leptodactylus fuscus
CCTATTTTGAGATGAAAAGAGCAATTTTTGTTGCAGTTTTAATTTTTTTTTCCGTACCTGTTTAATAAGTCACAAAGATGGCAGATGTAATAGTACAGCATTTCACACAACGATGCTTAAAGGGGTTGCCCCATCAAAAGCATCCTATCCAAAGTGCTAGTTTATGTAGATTTAAGACTTTTCCTAAATACATTGCTTTATCAAAACTGCTTTGTTTGGCCGCTATCTTAATTTATTCACTTCATTGTTTATACTCAGATTCTATGGCCATGGGGCTTATCTGCTCAGTTCCCAAGTGAGTAGCTCCCTGCTCTCAGGGGTGGAGGGAGGGGCTGAGTGCTCAGCAGCAGCTCTGAGCTGTGTATGTCTGACAATAAACGGAGCTCCTCAGATAGGGGAGGGGGGAGGTGAGAGCTCTGGCATTTCTGATTGTGGCTTAATTGAATTTGGCTGATAAGGGCTGAGATAGGGAGTCCTGTACATCTGTACGTATTACAAACTGACTCAAATCCAGCTCTGCTACATCAGCTTATACATCAGCTTCAGACTGTGGTAATGCATTTACAACCAATCCCTCATTACCGACGGCAAACATAGCAGATAGCGGAGCAAGTGAAACCCCGCCCACCAATGTGCTGAGAAAACCAGGAAGTGAACAGAGCACAGAGCCTGCAGGCTGTAGAACAATGGTTATGGGAATACCCCTTTAAGGACTATGAAAGAGGGCCTTTCACGTACTCATCGATGTGTGGTATTATAAACCACTAGAAAGCCAACAATGTGCTGAATTTAGCGCACTCAATTTCTCCAGCATCGGGACGCATACTGGTAAAGGCATCAGCTCGGATATCTCCCTATTGTCAGAAAAATGGTCATTACAGTCTAGCTATGGAACAGTACTGTCAGGGGAACGGGTTTCTCACAGCCCAGCAATGATGCTAGGACATAAGGCCTGCCATTCTGACAGTGAGGAGATATCGGTGCTGAAATTAACGGCACCTATAACTCCAGCACCAGAGCGCATACCAACAAAGTAGACAGTGCTTTCTAGCGGTATATAATACAACACATCTATGAGGACGTGAAAGACCCTCTTTAATTGACAAGATAAACAGCAATGCCCAGGTTCAGTTGCTATGAAATTTAGAGTGAAGAGGCTGCAGCACTTACACATCCATCACATGAATTAGCTGATTGGCGGGGGTGTCTCAAATCAAACCTACACCAAGCTAATCCATATAAGTCTCAAAATTCCCTTTAATGTTAAAATTAAGAGGTAATATTGAAATACTTACAGACTGACCGCTTGCCTTGTGTTTGAAGCATGTGATTGACACAACATAAGGCCAATCGTCAGGCTCCATAGATATACCAGCTGCATGTGCACATGTGACATGGAAGGAGGTGGAACATCGATCAACAGAACACTGGACACAAGCAGCCACCTCTTTTCGGATTTTCTTCCGGCAATATACACATCTCTGCATTGGAGAACAGTATATGTTAATACCATCTACAAATGATCATGTCATGTTTTAAGCTTTTTTCAGTGCCAAAAATATCGATGACCTTAGATAGATCACTAATCTCAGATCCATGGGGTCTGACACCCACAGATCTGATATTTGTTGCACAGACAATGGTGCAGGAAGCAGAGAGCACTGTTCTTTTTGGTAGAACTCAGCCACTGCAGCTTAGCTCTCATTGAAATGAATGGGAAATGATCTGCTATACCTGGTGTAGCCAATACAGCACTGTCTTTAATGCTTCATTCTCTGTGCATCAGCTACTAAAAACAGTTGATCAGTGCGTGTGTTGTGTGTCAAACGGCTTAGCCTTAGGATAAGTCATCAATATTTTTAGCCTGGAAAAACTCATTAACTCACCAGTCTCCACCGCTGTTCTGGAACGGTACTGATGTCCACAGGGTGGCGCTCAATCACATTTACAAAGCGTGCTTCTGGAACTGCAATAGCGCACACAATGTGCACCCACCTAAGATAATTGAGAAATAAGACACAGAATTTAACAAAAGCACGGTCATGTCCACTTGAGAAAATGGGCATTAAACATGAGAAATCGCTAATATATTAAGTAAATAAAATGTTAGTGATAAAGTAAAATAAATCCAAGGAAAATTTATTGATCACATGATAATTTTAACCCCTTCCCGACATGCGCCGTAATAGTACGGCGCATGTCGGGTCTGTAACTATGGCGACCGCCCGGGAGCCGGGCGGCCGCCATAGCCGCCGGGTGTCTACTGCTTTAAGCAGTAGACAACCGGCTCTAATGCCTCCGATCGGTCCCCGGACCGATCGGAGGCATTAACCCCTCCGGCGCCGCGGTCAAAAGCGCCATTTTCCCGGCGGCGCATGGGCGCCGCCATCTTGGCCAGGATCGCCAGCTCCTGGAGCATGCTCCAGGGCTGACGTCTCGTTGCCATGACAGCCGGGAGCCTTGTACAGGCTCCCAGGCTTGTCTGCAAAGCCTCTCTTTTGCAGGCTGTCTATGCAGCCTGCAAAAGAAAGGATGCTTTTTTGCAATGCATTGCAATGCATTAGCATTGTAATGCATTGCATTAGTGATCAGACCACCTGGGGTTCAACACCCCTAGGGGGTCTAATAAATGCAAAAAAAATAAAAAAATAAAAAAAAAGTTAAAAAAAAATATAAAAAGAATTAAAAGTTCAAATCACCCCCCTTTCCCTAGAACACATATAAAAGTAGTTAAAAACTGTGAAACATATACATGTTAGGTATCCCCGCGTCCGAAATCGCCCGCTCTACAAATCTATAAAAATATTTTTCCTGTTCGGTAAACGCCGTAGCGGGAAAAATAGTTGAAAGTGCCAAACCGCCGTTTTTTCTCTGTTTTGATTCCGATAAAAATTTGAATAAAAAGTGATCAAAGCAATAACATTTCCCGAAAATGGTAAAACTAAAAAGTACACCCGGCCCCGCAAAAAAAGACGCCCTATGCATCCCCGTACACTTACGTATAAAAAAGTTACGGCCGTCGGAATATGGCGACTTTTAGAAAAAAAAATTTTTAACACAGTTTTGGAATTTTTTTAAGGGGTCAAAATGTAAATAAAACCATATAAAATTTGGTATCCCTGGAACCGTACCGAAACACAGAATATAGGGGACATGTCATTTTGGCTGCACAGTGAACACCGTAAAACCAAAGCCCGTAAGAAAGTCGCAGAAATGCATTTTTTCTTCAAATCCACCCCATTCTGAATTTTTTTCCTGCTTCCCAGTACATTATATAGAATAATTAATGGTGACATCATGAAGAAAAATTTGTCCCGCAAAAATGAAGACCTCATATGGCTCTAGGAGCGGAGAAATAAAAAAGTTATGGGGTTTAGAAGGAGGGGAGTCAAAAACGAAAAACGAAAATCAAAAAATGCCATCGGCGGGAAGGGGTTAACCCACCTTCTGTCTGTAGTAGACTTTAGAGCACCTCCTCGAAGATTACACAAACTGCAGTCCTGCAAGAGAATTCAATAGAACAGACAAAATAATAATCTACACCAATCTGATAGATGCATTGGGGCATCACACAGGAAAAATGCTGTAGCCACTAACCAAAAAAAAAAAAAAATCTAGCTTCCTATCTGTAGCAGCTGCAATAATTCACACAGAAGCCTGAAAGAACTTGGCAAGTAGGTTCCAAATCATTGGCTAAAATGGAAAGCAGCACTTAATGAGAACTATTCACCACCTCTTTATACCATTCAATAGCTGCTGCTCCATTATTTCTAGTTGATTTTTTCCTCTCTAGCTCCCACTGTTCCTGAGCAATCAATGCTGGTAGTTTTGGTACCTGATATGCTATTTAGTCTCTGTACTGTCAGGAGGGCATTGTCAGGTAGGAGAAGACAAGGGGTGTGATTCTGAGCTCTGACACTAGCTGCATCTGATTGGAGATCTGAATTACACCCCTCTGTCTGACACTGCCCTTCTGATATTACAGAGCTTAAATAGCACATTAGGTGCCAAACTAATTACTTTTGTTTCTCAGGAATGGTGGGGACTAGAGGGAAAATTTCCCCGACTGCTATCATGGTGGTCTGGGGCCCCGGCCATTTCTAGCTGGCTGCCGGGGGTGCGATTGTTGCACCAGTGTCTCTCGGTACCTCCTCTCCCTTTATAGTCTGCTAGCCACCACAGCACAGGTATACTGTGAAAATGGAAGTAAGTGAAGCATTCAGAGCATGTCACACATGGTGGCAACCAGCCTGGAAACTCCAGGTCCAGCATGTAACAAAAGTAATTTAACACTCTCCTTGGACAATCTCTTTAATGGTTTGTCCCAAAATCACTAATTATCTTTTATCCAAAGGATAGGATACTGCAGCCCTGACCAATCACGAGAGTAAATGTAATATGTTCCCCATTTGAAGGGAGTCATAGACATGCAATGCTGCTCATTTTAAAGTCAGTGGGACAGACCAGATGTGTACTCAGCTATGGACATTACTCTCACAAACTTTAGCAGGGAGATAGGAGACCCACATTCTTGTCTTGATGGGGTTTGAGCAGCAGGCTCTCCAGCAATCAGACACTTACCACCAATTCTTTGTATAATGGATAAAAGTGTCTGATCTCCGAGAGCCCTTCTGCATGGTCCCCCATCGACACATGAAGATGCATCTTATAACACCCTACTGAAAGGAGCAATAGACATTCATGTGCACTGCCACTTCATACCAAGCTTATGAGAAAGATGGAGTACACGGCTCAACTATTCTCATCAGTTCCATAGACTTTAAAATGCAAAAAACAACAGCGCAATGCATGACTGGTACGTCTTTCTAAAGTGGGACACACTACATTTGTCATTGTAATTCTCAGGGTCCCTGCGATTACCCGCAAATAGGTAATAAGTGTTGATTATGGGAAACCCTGTTATCTAGAAAAAAAAAAAAAAAAAAACACGCTCCCCCCAAAAAACAAAACTCACAGCATTCCAAGCACAGACTGAACAACGTGAGCAGATCCAATTCTCCTTGACTAAATCTGGATGAATTCCATAACAGCCTGAAGAAAGCAAAATAATCCATTTAATAGTATTGAAGACAAGAATTCCCTACATCATAAGGACCCTGCTAGCTGGAGAAACTTACTGGCATGGACTTGCACACAGCATTTCACACATGACAGTAGGGTGCTGGTACCATCTTCTCCAATGTATGTGCTCACTGGCAAAGGATCCATATTACTCTCACTGGGTGTAAAACACATCTCTGGTGTAATGGGCTTTGTTTTCTGTCCTCGTTTAGGACTGACCGACTCAGACAGCTGAGAAATATCCTGTGAAAGTTTCTACATAGTTAGAGACTCTACTACAAGCTGCAGAAAACTGAATGACAAGGTTCAGGCAGGAAGATATTGTAAATAGGTAGAAAGAATGAAGGTAATTCATGTTATAGGAAGGAATAGAACGACTTCATACCTGTCGGCAAGGATGGAAAAGGGAACACACTGCACAATAAGGCTCTACCAAGGAAGCTATGGCGTTGAATTTCCTCTCTGCGCAAAAATTTGGTGGTTTGTTCTTCCACAAATGTGATAAAAGGTTAGGGAGCGTCTCAGAATCCCCAGCTTCTTCTTCACCAGAGAAGGGGATAGAATCTGCAAGAGGTGATTTGTACAGTAGTGCAATAATTATAATATGCATACAATTGTAAAGTTGGTATAGTCCAAAGAAAAACTGATATGCACTCAAGGATAAGAGGAAGTTCATTTTTGCTGAAATTTTTGGCGGAATCATTTTACATCTAAACAACAAAATGGAAACTCATATTCTAAAGAGGCTCTCTAGACTATTGAAAACTGGAACCTACTGTAGAAACTGCTTCTCCCTTTAAGCCAGAGTATCATGCAGTAATCCTATGGTGCATGGCTTTAAACATACAATCTCCTTCTTCAATCCATAGAGTTGTGTGTGTGAGCTGAATATTGCTATGAATTCTATGTACACAGGGTGATCAAGGGAAAAAGAGAGAAGCCGAAGTGGAGAAGGAAAAAGATTTTCTTAAGATATATTACAAAGTTCTTATATTGCCATGCTCTATTTATTAAGTTAATGATGTCACAAGAATAAAGCTATTGCTTAGATTCAACAAAAAACAGATAGGTAGGTGAACTATCAGGGGACGTTTAAAACTGGAAAACTTAATATTCTTCTAAAAGTATCTTAATATCAAAGACGCATACAAAAAAAAAAATGAGGGGCACCTAAAGTTGTGTACTCCCTAATACCAATATTAGCAGTCTGGAGTCAGTTCAGGTATATCACACTGACAGCTTCTGACTATGTATATCACAGCTGCTAAACAAGAAAGAGGTTAGATTGTGGTCCTTGTAGGGTAAAGGCACTCTAACTGCCCCCATCAATTTCTCAATAGCAGTATTTACCCTATTAGCCCAAAAGAACACCTACGATACATTGCCTCACATTAAATAGCGTGGGAGGGGGATTCAGCTGCCTACAACGATTGCTAGTGACAGTATTCCTACTCGTTACCTCCCTCAAATTGCTAAATAAAAAAAAGAGCCTGGATAGTTTTCCTGACGCGTTTTAAAATGCCACTTGATAGCATGCCAGCATAGATCATCAGAGGCATAAGTCAAAAAAAAAAGAGGTAAGTGCTATGGCATATTCCTCCAGCGTCCTGCATAACCTCCCGCTCCCCCCGCGGCACTTATGTATGGCCGTACATCACTGCAGCGGGGGGAGCGGAAGGTTTTTTTGACTTATGCCTCTGATGATCTATGCTGGCATGCTAACAGCTGGCATTTTGAAACGAGTCAGGAAAACTAGTTCACCTGTTTTTTGTTTAATTGTAGTTGGGCACGTTAATCAGTATTTATTTTTACAACGATTTTTCAGTATTGCTTAGATTCCATTCACATTAAATGTTTCTGTTCAGGGTATAGTTGCATAAAAATAAAAAGAACCAATATACAACTGCCTTAAAACCTTTTAAGCATCTTCAGGTGTATGAACTTGTTCAGTAAATAGTATTAGGTCAGTGGCTTTTAGCTTGTGTAAGCAGATGGCTGGTCAGGTAATGGAGGGGGTGTACATCTCACCCAGACTACTAAGGTGGGTGAGATGAGAAAACTCCAGAAAGAAGGTTTCTCAGCAGATAACTATTGTCTGCTGAGGGTTATTTCAGAGTACCAGTTACTGGGCTGGATTTTTAGGAATGGCAGGTAGGATTGGTAGTGGGACCTGTTATTCCTCCCCCCTCCAGTCCACACTTTGGGGATGTTCCGGCAGTGACTCAGCTGTAGAGAGTCTCCTCATCAAGGAGGCTTAAGAAGTCAGCTCCAGCAGCAGACTTTGGCAGAGCTTGGCTGGAGTGCCAGAGAGGTCGTTTTTGGAGCTCTGTCCTGAATTATTCAACTGGCTTTTGATTTCTGCTATTATAGGTGAGGTAACCTATTCTATGTTTAGTTAGAGCCTAGCCAGGCAGGTATTTTTGTATTGTTTCCTTTTGTTACTGCACAGTTTTGTTTTGAGTGAAAATAAACTCTACCTTTTAATTGGAAAAACCTATTAACCTAATTTTAACAGATTATTTAAGAAAATGTTTTGCAGCTTTGCTCCTAGAATTTCTTAGGGTATGTTCACAAGGAGTTTTTTTGGCAGCAGATTTTGACGCAGCATTCGCCTCAAAATCCGCCTGCCAAAATGGCTCCTGTTGACTTCAATGGGAACCACTCGCTTTTAGCGGAAAAAAGAAGCGACATGCCCTATATTGCCATGGATTCCATGGCTGAATCAGCTGCAGCGTCTGCGGCTCGAGACACGCTTCTGTTTAGGCCAATTCATTCGGACATAATCAGGAGCGGGATACCACGACAGAATGACGATGCTGTATCGGCAACCCGTCGCGGCTAGCCGCACGAAATGTTCACATGGCGGAAAAGGTTTCCGCAACCTTTTCCTTTGTGTGAACATACCCTTAGTGATGTTGGAATATTTATTATCAAGACAGAAAAATAAGATTATTAAATAGATGTATTATTTACCATCATCACTGGACACATCTTGCTTGACTACAGACAAGGGAGAACGGGTTGGTGGTCTACCCAGTGGATGGCGCCTGCTCTTCTTAATTTTCATTTCTGGGAAGAGGGCCTGATGCTGAAGAAATAGAATAAATTCATACCATGACAATTTATCAGTTATTATGTAAGTCACATAAGCACATATGACAGTAACGCACCTTAGGCACTCCCACTTTTTTTGGAATCTCATTAGAAAGTTCATCATCTTTTCTGTCAAGTTCTGTGGCAAAGTGTTCAAATGCCTCTTGGCAGGACATTCGCGTTTTGTCAAACACAATCTTCTTTGACTCAGGTACTACATACAACTTAGGAACTACGCGAGGCTTACATTCACCCTCCCCTGGCAGGTCTAACGAAGAGTCAGAATTTTTTATACTGGAGAATCCAACCTGGGCCCTCTGTTTCTTGCCACATTTTGCATTCTTGGGTTTCAAAAAGCAAGGAAATGTTGCCAATGGATTCTCCAAAAGGTCTGTGAAATAGAGCCAAAAAAAAAAAAAGGAAGAAATCAACATTTTGGATTTTCTCAGAACTATATGAACTGTAACAATACAATTTTCTTGTGTGTCATACAAGAGATACAGCTCAAGTTAAGTAATGACTAAAGCGTACAAAAGGAGCCTTTATGTTTGAAGTCCGACTAAGCATGTGCAGGGTTCAGAGTATACTGGCTGAGGCCTACTGCCCATGACCATAGTGGTTTTTACTGACAGCAAAAAACATGTCCAATTGTCATTGGAATCCGCGGGAAGATAGGGCATGTGGCTTCTTCCTACTAGCTGTAAAAAAGAAAAAAAAAAAATTGCTAACGGGAGAAAAAAAAAAGCGAACAACTCCCACTGAAACTGTAGGTGGATTTTGAGGTGGATTCCGCGTCAAAATCTGTCAGCAAAAAATTGCTGGCTGTCAGTGATGACATAGGCAGTTTCTGAGCCCTTGCAGTCACCATGATGTAACTGAATGACACACTCAAGTTCAAAAAAAGCAGACACTGTCACTCACCATATAATGGAAACCAAAGGGTGCACGACCTTCCAAATCTCTGGACTCCAAAGAGAAAAGCTTTCATGTGAAGGTAACAAATTGTTGAGGTCCGCAATACTTTGGTCCAATTAAAATTCAACTTTTAATAAATCTTCTTAAAAATCCATAATGATGTACATGATATAACAGAAGAAAAAATAACAAACAACAAGTAAAAAAACGCTGACACGTTTCGAGGTACTCTACCCCTTAGTCATGCCATTGCGGACCTCAACAATTTGTTACCTTCACATGAATGACACACTGCCTTAACTAGAGCGATTCCATGATGTCTTGCCACTAGTTTATGCTGCCACGTGATCAGCATCACAAACTTGCCCACAGATTCCCTTTTACATGGCCGATTCTCTGTTCTAGTTGATAAGCCATTGAAGCCTCATACAAAAACGTCCCTGATTTCCCAAATTATTAAATACTTATGATCTCTGCATAGCCATATCCCTAAATAAGTGAGTTTAACCACATGCAAGTAAAAATAAGAAATCCTAATTACAAACCTTTACAACACATTAGATTGCCGTCGTCCTCGCACTTCTTTTCATCATCCATTTTATCATTTGAAAGAACATCACACCCAAATACTTCATTTAGTAGTTTCTGATCTTGTATCTTCTGCCTACGGGGCTGGCTACGTTTCTTGTATGTCCTGGGAAAGAGGCAATGTATAAAAAGTCGGACTTTCTAATTATTTTAATAATTATTTAATAATTTATTAATTTAATAGCTATTTAAATTGTAATCATTTACTAACTTGCAAAAAATTCTTACATTTGTTATCTTACTTGAATTTACATTTCTTTTGCTAAAATATATGAAATGTAGTACTGGTTT
Organism: Leptodactylus fuscus; assembly: GCF_031893055.1. Lineage (NCBI taxonomy): Eukaryota > Metazoa > Chordata > Amphibia > Anura > Leptodactylidae > Leptodactylus > Leptodactylus fuscus. The sequence continues at coordinate 198,791,017 of NC_134265.1, forward strand.
ATGTCAAACAATATCAAGAAGACACTTGTTTCCTTCTTGGTGAACAGAGGATCAGGGGTCCAATTCGTTCTGTTTATGGTTCTACAATTACGTCTATTCCAATAAGGAGGACAAAAGCTTGTGCCAGACATTTATGCCCGTATTACAAGTGAATTGGGAACGGTGAATTGCACCATACTCACTCCTTATTTACTAAGTTAACTGAAGTCAAGTGGTCCCCAAACCAACTAAAGCACCACCAGATCCTGAAATAACATTGTATTAAAATTACTGAACTTTTTATAGTATGTCTGCTCCTTTACATGTAAACTATACAGTTGAAGCTTATGGTTATAATTTGCCATGCAACTTGAATACAGATTGCAAATTTAAAAAGCTGAATTAAAAAAACAAAAAAACAAAAAAACAAGTAAATAAATTACCTCCGGCCCACTTTCCCTTGAGCTTTTCTCTCCAACCAAGCTTCCAGCTCAGGACTGGTAATCTCAGTCGGTTTCAAATGGTCGAGTATGGTTATATCCTTCCCCTGTTTCCATACTTCATACCGGTCAGGTTGAAGGAATTTGACAAATACATCCATAGAAATCTTCACCATGTCTTTTCGACATGTACACTATACATATACGTAAATATAAAGAAAAATAAAAGTTAACATATAGTAGGACTACCATAGTAAAAGCATTATCCCCTGAAAAATTAATTTGGACAAACCTGTGTGGCCATTTTTCCATAATCAATCCAGCGCAATGTTGCAAAGTTGGTGGATTCAGCACAGTTGAATCCATGGTTAAATCCTGCATGGTACCCATATGGAAAGGTTATCATAAACTCTCCTGCTTCCTGTGTGATCTAGGGAACAAAACAACAACAAAAAAAAAAACGCTCAAGGAATTATTGTAAACAGGAAGAAAATATTTTTCTATCACAGACTAAATGCAACTTACCCGATCAAATGGAATCCCATATTTTTTTAATATGGATGGAGAAATCAGAGTCATTTTATGTCTAAGAAAGGCATCACATCCTTGAGAACTGCCAGGAAAAAATCCTGTAAGAAAAGTGAAATTACAAATTGTAGCACAAACCAGTGAAGATGCTATGGGAATGATATTAAAAAGGACTAAGAATGTAGAAAAGGTAATTCAGTGTATAGATATTTTAACTCTCTGTTCTGTACTCTCTGCTTGGACTGACTAGGTCTCCTGAAAATCTGAATGTTGCTGCTCACTGACTGCAGATTTCAGAAGACACAACACAGCGCCAGCTTCTGTGGTGGGTGGCACCTTTGACTTACTATAGGGGATGTTGGGTTCCACCCAGTTGTCTGTATAAAGTGCTATTTCTCCCATGAAATATGATAAAATCTGCTACAGCGACTCCATCTGAACTTTTGACCCAAATATGAATATGGCCTAACCTAAAATTATTTATTTCAAATTGATCACAATTACCTTTTGCCAAACGTTCTAGCCTTTTCCCATGCTCAGGGGGAATTGCATACCTGAATTAAAATAAATAGAAGAAAAGAAAGAAAAGTGAAAATGAGGCATTAATAGGGAGCATACCACCTCCTTATACATATTCCACTATCATCACCATATTACAGAGCACATTAGTGTGATAAAATTGGATTTTTGTACTCACTGCAAAATCCCTGTCTCATTCTATTCATTGAGGGACAGAGCACCATGCATAGAGGCCCAGCCACTAGGAAAACAAAAATAAAGTGTCGGCTCTGCATCTGGGCTATACCCTCTCTACAGACACTATGTTAGCCAATTTTGCAGCAGGTGAGGGGAAAAAAAAAAAGTGTGAACGAGGAAAGAGCACAAGGAACCAAAAAAAAACAAAACAAAACATGTCCTGAGCCCAGAACAGCCCTGAGCAAGAACATTAAAAAAGAGTGTAATCTGTGAGCCACAATGAATACAACAAGTAAGGAACTTTATAGAGTACATAATTCCAGTTTTCTCGTTTATATCATTGGAGACATAGCACCATGGCATGTCCTAAAGAAGTCCCAGAGGGTGGGAATGACACAGCCATGTGAGTAACCTAGCACCCAACACAGCTATGTGAGCAACCTAGCACACAGTCGCTTGCAGAACCTGAACTGGCATTGGCAGAGGCCACAAAATGACTGATAGAATATTGTGAAAGTGTGGACATAGGTTGCAGCTTTGCAGACCTGAGCAGCGGAAGCCTGATACCAAACAGCCCAGGAAGCACCAACAAACCTCATGGAATGAGACGTCAGATGGAGAGGTGGTGGCCTACCAATAAGCCTTTAGGTCTCCCTGATAGCAGACCGAATCCACCTGGAAATGGAACTCTTGGAAGCAGCCAGGCCCTTGAGAGGACCCTCAGGGAGAACAAGGAGTCCGAAACACAAATAGTCGGTGAGAGACAAAAAGACAAGAATCGCCTGAACCATGTCAAGGTAGTGAGGAAAACGTTCCTCAGGGTGTTTGGGGTCCAGACAAAAGGAAGATAAGACAATTTCCCCATTGATGTGGAAAGAGCAAACAACCTTTGGGAGGAAATAAGGAGTAGGAGGATGGATGACGACCTTGTCCTTGTGAATGATAAGAAAAGGAAGCTTTCGAACCAGGGAAGGCAGCTCAGAGACCCTGGGGAAATAAAACTTTATTAAAAAAATAATTTAAATAATTTTCGGGCAACACATTCCCTTTAGCTATCTCAAGTGAATCCCATAGACCTTAAAGGGGTTATCCGGTTTCTAAGGTTGATGGCCTATCCTTAGGATGGGCTATTAATATTAGATTAGTGGAGGTCTGACAACTGGGACCCCGCAGACACCGATACCAAGGCAGCATGGGAGAGCCGTGCTGTTCTCTTGCCTTAAAAACTGTGGTGGCAAGTGTAGGTACTGCAATGCTGCCCCATTGAAATCTATGAGTCAGTGCTGCAGTACCTACCTAAGAATAGGTCTTCAATCTTAAAAATAAGATAACCCCTTTAAATAGAGTCATACTGCACATGCATGGTCACTGCCCTATTCGAAAGGGAGAAATAGGACCTCTGTTCTCATGATCAGTATGTGCCCCAGTAATCAGACCTTCAGCTATCATACATTTATCACTTTTCCAGTGGACAAAAAGTGGTTAACCCCTTTAATCTTACCGCATTGATGGTAGTAGAATGGTGACATTCCGTTTTGCAGCGGTAAAACAGAACTTCATCGGATTATCAGAAAGTTTCCCTGGGGCAGTCACATGAACACCCCAGTGATATACGTAATTATACATTTATTTATTTATTTTTTAATACAAGTAAATTAGAAGTTAGGCAGGGGGAAAGTGTTTAGTTTAGGGGAAGAATTGTAGTTTATCCCGGACAACCCCTTTAAGGTGCGGTGGAATACCAAACCCTAAGAGAGAAGGTTGTGTTGCAGAGGAAGAGGTTGAGGAATATCTGCCAATGCCGGCAGGAACAAGACGACTGCAAACCAGGACCTGCAGGGCCAATCTTGGGCCAACTAAACAGTTGGAACCCTCTTCGCTTTGAGTTTCTTGAGAACTTTAGGAAGATGAGAGAGAGGAGGGAACAGATACAGAAGTTGGAAGTCCAACCAGGGAATGACAATGGCATCTGCAGCGAGAGCCCGGAGATCTGGCCATGTAACGAGGAAGCTCGGGGTTCAGACTAGAGGCAAAGAGATCGATGTCCAGAGATCCCCATCGAAGGCACAGATTTCGAAAGAAACCACTTGTCTGGATCAAGCTTTTCGCGGCTTAGGTGATCTGCCCCCCAACTGTCTACACCCAGGATGTGGACTGCAGAAAGAAAAGGAACGTGGCACTCTGCCTAGCAAATGGTAGCTCAGCTCCTTGTGCCGCCCTGGCGGTTCACGTACGCAACCACTGTGGAGTTGTTGGACTGTACTCTAACCAGAAGGTCCTGTAAATGAGAGCAAGGAAAAAGTCCCTCAGTTCCAGGAGACTGATCCTGAGAAAGCTCTCCAACTTGGCCCATAGTCCCTGAATAGACAGTACACCGAAGACTGCTCACCATCCAGACAGACTGGTGTATGTGGAGATCACTTGGCAATGGAGACGAAGAAAGGACATCCCCTGAGGGACCCGAAGCTCCTGGCAGATGGGAATGAAGAAGATATCTGGCAGTCGAGGCTGGAAAGAGTCATGAGTTGCGAGAGTGGAATTGGGCATAAAGGATGGCCTCGAAGGTCGACATCCTAGTGCATAAAACTCGCATGCATTGGCAAATAGAGCAGGGGGAGTTCCTCTTGAAGGACAAACCGGACTGAAGAGCATGAACTTTGGACTCCGGAAGAAGAACCTTGCCCAGATAAGTGTCTAGAATCATTCCAAAGAATTTCATGTACTGGGAAGGCATAAAGAAGGAAGTACCGCCACTCCTTAGGATTGGAGAACTGCCATAATTGACAAACCCACTGTGCAGTTGAGAAACCGCTGATATAATGCAGCAATGGAATTGGGGTCTTCAGATAGGTGAATAATATCGCTAACTGACCAAATAAGGTCCTGCATTGCGACTGATAAAGTGCCTGAGGCTCTGAATTGGAATCAGGCATCCCCAGAAGAAGTTAACCAAGTAAGGGGAGACGTGGTTCTGCCTCTTGGAGTAGAGCCATGGACCACAATCGAGTACGTGAAAACCCAGAGTAAGGGGAGTAGGATATCAACCTATAGGAGGACCTCCTGGTTTGCTTGCAAGGGAGGAGGGACGCCGACTGAACGGCAATCTGAGGCAACAGTTTTAAGCTCTCCACCCTTGAAACGATTAAGTCTGGCAAGGTCGCCTATAGCCCAGGTAAGGAAGTCCATTGAAGGGGGGGCCGGAAAGGTCCTGGGCAGGCCTGAGTGGCAGCAGATGGGATCAAGCTGGACACATGGCAGCTTTTTTATTACAGTGGGCGTACAAATAAAATGTAGCCGCACAGGCATGGGCCAGGGAGCAGTGGGACTCTTGACGGAAGGACATGACTGCAGAAAAGGGACCAGGAGCCAGCTTACTAGATAGTGGAGAGAGTCCCACTGCTGAGGTAGAAAGAAGGCTGCACAGACAGATTCCCCAGGAACTGTGTCCCACCAAGTCAGCCAAGGCTGCTGCTGCCTGCCACTGTAGAAGCCAGAGGACAGAGAAAAGGCAATGCAAACTTGGTAAAGAAGGAGGAGACTTCCCACCAATATTCGGGTGATGATTGAGTACTTTAATACTCACCCCCGATCTGAAGTCTTCGGGCGCCACAGGGTCACCCATTCAGTGGACCTTGTGCATGAGAGTGGAGTCACCGGCATTCCAACTGCAGATGTGGCAGTGGGAACTGGGTGACCAACAAGGCCCTCAAAAGAGAGCAGCACCTGCAGGGGGGTTCGACTAGTGTGGCGGACATGCTGACAAACCCCTGTACCTGAAACAGAGAAAGAAAAAAATAAAGCAGAGGACCTGCAAGCATGGTGTCTGTGGAGGGGGTACAGCCCAAAGGTGAAGTCAACAACTTTTGGTTTTCCTAGCATCAATCTCCTCGTAGCCTGGTCTGTGTCCATGTCCATCACTTTGTAGATTTGGGGAACCAATTTTGAAATCTTATGCAAATGAGGTAGATGGTACACTAAGGACAGGCCTTCGGCTACCATCTTCTGCCTGCTCCACCCCGTGTATTGAGAGTTGATCTTCCATTGGCTATGGCATTATCCCATCCTACTTGAGCAACAAGAGCAGTTTTTATAGGGCTGACGGTCTGCCCCAGTGCACCAACTGCCTAATTTTGACACATCAAAATTGAGGTATATTGGTTATTATTGTGATGTTAGTGGTAGCATACCTACAATACTTTTGCATTTATTGGCAAAAAAGTATTCAACATTTACATGTATTAGAATCTTACCAGGACTTTGGTTCTCCAAAGTGCAGATAGTTAATGCTGTAGAGATCCATGTCCTCTGTATGCCAAGCAAAAGTTGTCTTCCACATTCCGAAGTAGAGATATGGAGTATTTACACCTTCAATGATTATTCCACTCTCATGTTCTACCATATCTAGCAACGTTTTCAAGCCTGCAATGTTCCATAACTTGATATCCTGCCAACATACAAGGGCTAATGTTGACACAAAAGTATGTCACTACATGCTGGATGAAAAATAGTTGAAAATCAAATAATATCAAATATATTGCATCACTGTATACTGGAAAACAAAGTGTAAAGTAATCATAAAATATACTAAACTGAATTTATCACTTCCCTCAGCATCCTATCATATTCAACTGTCATCACCATGTTAAAGTGATAAACTACGAACCTTTTGTTATATACGTCTCTTTTGCAGATTTGGAGAAAAACAACCTTGAAGTGTTGTGCAAATAAGGCAGTTGGTGCAATGGAGACTGGTCTTCAGCTGCAGGAACATTGTTCTTGCTGCTCAAATAGGATGAGTGATATCATAGTAGTGGGAATATCAACTCTTATTGCATGGGGTGGGACCTCCAGGAAATGCTATGGGTCTGAGCATCAAAAGCCAGTGTCTCAACTGCCTCATTTACATTACTTTTTAAAGTTGGTTTTCCCCAAACTACAAGTGACATATGTAACAAAGATATACTGTTATCGCTGAGACGTTCTCTGTAACACAGGATTATAAGTGAAGGCGAAAAAACATAAGGTGTCTTACATTGTCGTAGAGGGAACCACTAATGTCTGCTCCATATATCGGAGACATGAAGGTCAAATTCTTCCAGTATTTGCGTTCCAAATCATCAAAATCTTGATGGCGCGGAGTGCAGTACCTAGAGCAGATGAATAACAGATTTATGCTAAATCTGTAAATAAAATTAAACTAGATAATGAATTCCATACAATTTGTTGTTTATGGGTGTTTGTGCATCTTTGTTAGAAAGGAAACTGATCATCCTTTTTAAGCTGACTGGTTACGCTAGCAAAAGTCAATCAACTATTGCAAAGGAAAGTGTTGTTTGGCCCTGCAAGTACCCTGCAGTTGACACTCAAATGAATGGTCAATCATGCTACACATGGGCTAACCAAACCTAGCAGAGAAAAAGCTGCTCTGTATGACCTGTCCCCCAGTCTGACTCAGAGACCGTGAAGGTCCATTTGGAGAGGTTAGCATGCCCTCACAGTACATAGCTATATTCACACCATCTTTGAGGGGGAAAAAAATTATTTCATTAGAGTGAACCCATTTGATCTGATTTTAACAGCCATCACTTAAATGCAAATCCTTTTCGATGGCAATTAAAATTGGCCCCACTGACTAGGGCGGGTTCACACCAGTCCCCAATCTCCGTTTTGAGGTTTCGGTCTTCTGCCGACAGGAGACGGAAATCCAACATTCATTATCCGCTGGTGAGCGCCCTTGAGCGTCTTCTGCTCTCCGTGGTGAAACCATATTTTTTTTAACCGGACACATAGTCCTGCATGTTTGACTTTGTGTCCAGTTAAAAAAAAAAAAAAAAAAAATGGGTTCGCCGCGGAGAGCAGAAGATGCTCGCGAGTGGACACTTTGCAAACCCATTCAAGTGAATGAGTTTGAAAACTGCCTGTGGGTTTCTCGGGCAGGAAACAGAAACCTGCAAAGCAGAGATCGGGCACAGGTGTGAACCCGTCCTAAAGTGATATAACATGACCTATTTTGTGACAGTCCACTAAATGAAGTCTATTGCCAGAACCCTGCACGTCAACCCATCCCCACAAATTCAGATCCAGCTTAAACTAACCCGTGTTTTCCCCTTGTGCGTCTGTTAATTTGGTTGCCACAATATTGGCATTTTTGTCAGTATACAAATGAGCTCTTTGGAGCAACAAGGGCATATTTGGTGCAAACAATAACATCTTGGCAGCAGAGGCTCCGATTCACTAGGGGATACACTGCTTGATTCATGTGACCCTAATCTATCTGGGGGCTGTGTTGATATAAGTTCTGGAAGACTCCCTTTCAAACGGACTGTCAAAAACATGGAAGTGTGTCTAGCCCCATTGCAAATCAATGTGTTTACAAAAACAGCCATCACTTGGCACATAGTGTTATAAGGCAACCCCCTTTAAAGAGGATCTTACAGCACCTCCATCAGCTCCATTTCATTATCATTACATCCATCAATAGGTTCCATTAAAGAGGACCTTTCACCACTTTTGGGCACATGCAGTGTTATATACTGCTGGAAAGCTGACAGTGCGCTGAATTCAGCGCACTGTCGGCTTTCCCGATCTGTGCCCGGTGTGAAGAGCTTATGGTGCCGGTACCGTAGTGCTCTATGGTCAAAAGGGCGTTTCTGACCATTAGCCAGAGACGTCCTTCTGCCTCGCGGCGCCAATCGCGCTGTGCTGTGGAGCGGGGAGGAACGCCCCCTCCCTCTGCTCACAGCGCTCGTCCATAGACGAGCATTATCAGGAGCGGGAGGGGGGAGTTCCTCCCCGCTCCACAGCACAGCGCGATTGGCGCCGCGAGGCAGAAGGACGTCTCTGGCTAATGGTCAGAAACGCCCTTCTGACCATAGAGCACTACGGTACCGGCACCGTAAGCTCTTTACACCGGGCACAGATCGGGAAAGCCGACAGTGCGCTGAATTCAGCGCACTGTCAGCTTTCCAGCAGTATATAACACTGCATGTGCCCAAAGGTGGTGAAAGGTCCTCTTTAATTCCAGCACCAACCATTCCCCAGGGAAATTTAGGTTAGTATCAGCACAATTATGCTTACTACTATCAAGTGGGAGGTCCTGAGCTGGAACAAAAAGACTACCCATCTGAGAGCACAGTATATACTTCTGCTGAAACTAACTGCAATGATTGTTTGGGAATCATAGAGGCTAGAGAAAAAAATCCAACTGTGCCAGAATCAGTGGAGCAGCACTTATTGAAGCATTACCAGAGTTGGAGTTGGTGGTAATAGGTTAACTGGTTATTCCCATCCCTGCCAAGATGGGATCAACTGATCCTAAATGCTGATCCCTAGGTCAGAACTGCTAGGCAGTGCTACTGTATGCTATTCCCTTAACTCCCATGAAGTTGAATGAGAGCTGCAGAAAGAGTGTTCCCATAAGTCCTGCCCTGCAGGTTGGGACTAGAGTAGTAATTCTCATCTTGGCAGCAATTTGCTAAGCAGAGACTACTCCTTCAAGTCTGGTTCCTTTTTTTTTTTTTTAAAGGGGTTGTCCACTCTCAGACCAATATTGAGAGACAAAGGTAATTGTATAATGAAAAGTTGTACAACTTTCCATTAAACTTTCTGTATCAATTCTTCATGGTTTTCTAGATCTCTGCTTGCTGTCATTTATTCTGCTTACTCCCAGTGTATACAAATCAGTCCATGGTTATGTGATACTTAGTCCACGGTCAAGTGATATACAGTTCATGGTTATGTGATGAACACACAGATGCACAGCTCATTATAATCACAGTAATCATCTTCCTGGTAACGAGCTGTGCACCTATGTGTCCATCACATGACCATGGACTGATTTTTATCCACTGCAAGTAAGCAGGGTGTCTCTCAACACTGGTCTGAAAGTGGACAACCCTTTTAAGTTTACATTTAGATAAGAACTTTATTAGAACCATTAAATCTGAACCATGATGAGATTACTTGAATAAATTTAAATATAGTGTAGAATAAAAAGCATATCATAATCAATGTATTCTTTTCCTGGTTTTAGGTCAAGGCCTAAAAACTTGTGTTCCATGTATCACTGACAGTTATTTTGCTAATGCAAGTCTTACTTGTCACTGTTTGCCAGCTTGCGATATTCGCCCACAGTCATAGGTTTCTTTTGGATGTTATACTGAGTAAAGAGTCCAGACTGACCAGTCACCACTTGCTGAATAGGAGCAGGAATCACCATTTCATCCAAGTCATCATAGGTCCGTCGTGGGCGCCACTCTTTGGGGGGGATGATCTGAAGAGTTAAAGATCAAAATAATGCTTACTCACGTTTTTGCTTCCTGGTTTACATAAAACAATGAAGAGTTGAGGCCAAATCTATAATTCATCACCAATACTCAAAACTTGCTGACTGGTGACCAACCTCAGGGACCATCAAGAAAGTGAGGGCCCAATATTCCCCATGTGAATGGAGCAGCATATCACACAAGTGCTTTGTCACTCTATACATCTCTATCACAATCTGATAACATATCACAATACAGCGCCTAGTTATCTCCAGCCGTACCAACAGAGGTGAATGGCATACCTCTGTGATCTGCTGCTGAAACATACTTCTCTTCTTGTGATCACGATCCTGATGATAGGGTTAACCTAGCGCTTGGGTTTCTGTGCTTCGGATCCATTTGGGGACCCAAAAAAACGGAGACCATGTCTGCTTAAAAAGCGGTTACACACGGAAAAATAGAATATAATGGGGTCCCACTGAGTTTCCTTTTATAAACCAGCTGAGAAAGAGTCCTCTTTGTAGGACTTTTCTCTCCACCAATTTTATGTAGTGGAGTACTCAAACACTAGTGATAACCTAGTGATATAACTTCTAAACTTGGCCCACACCATAAGGGGGCGTTCACGCTACCATTGGTGATTGTCAGCAGTGTCCATAGCTAATGACCGTTACAAAATTGTAGCAACAGACACTAGCTGAACCGTCAGAAATCCTTTTAAATTTCCACTCATTTCAATGGGATTTTATATTGTGTCCGTTAGCGTCCGTTTACAGACAATCCATCAGTAGATGTTTTGTTTTGTTTTTTATCAGCGGACAAAAAATTCTACATGCAGGACTTTTCTGTCTGTTATGGAGCGTTCACACTACCGTCAGTGTCCGACAGGTAGTGTCCGCTGCTAATGTCCTTTCAAAATCTTGCACGGACATTAGCAGCGGACCTTAGCTGTGTCCGTGACATTTTGCATTCATGTAAAAGGAGATCGGGTGCGTCGTTTTACACTCCGTGCCTGTCCTTAAGTGTCTGTTCCCAAAGATGTCCGACTTTTCAAGCGGACAGAAAAACCCAACAAAACGGCAAGTGTCCGTTAATTTTTTTTTTTTTTTTAACACTGAAGTCTATGGGCAACAGCCTTATAATGGACAGTAACTGATAGCCATCAGTTACTATTTTTTGTGTCGTTTCTTTCTGAGCATGCTCAGAAACCAAAAACAAAACAAAAAAAACGGACAGTTTATTTAAACGAACTCTAACTGATGCTAGTGTGTCCATTTTTTTAATTGATCCATTAAATGGATCAGTTAAAAAAAAAACGGACACATTAACATCAGTTAGTGTTCGTTAATGTCTGTTATGTAAGGTGTCCATTTTTTTCTAATTTTATATTTTTACGGACACCTTCATAACGGAATTCAACGGTAGTGTGAACCCAACCTTAGACTCACGTGATTAACATATGCACTAAATGTAAATACATTCCGTCCGGTTGCTTTCAAGCTGAATTTACAATGCGGATAAAACACCCCCTTTCTGCAGATTAGTGTGGGTCTCTTTGTGGCATACCGGCTTTAATAACGCTCGATCTTTTAAATGCATGTCATATTAAATATTGTATTATCTAAATATCTTTATGGAATGCTATGCTCCACAACTGAGCTTCCCAGCAGCCTCACAATCTACATAAAAAAAATAAAAAAATATATAATAATAGTCACAGAGATATCTTATTACCAAGTCTTCTAAAAGCTTTACATTACTATAATATAAGCACTTACCTTTGCCAGACCTGCTCTGTGTGCTCCCTGAGTTTCGATGTAAGCAATATATTTTCCAAAATCCTGAAACTCTTCCCAAGTGGGTCTAAATGTCATGATCTTACAGCCCGAATTTTGAGATGGTGTAGTTTCTGGTCCCATAATGAATTATCGTTTGTCTCCACTATGAATCTAAGAAAAAAACAATGATAATGATACAATGTTATAGTATGTATAATAGACTGCAGTCTCATTTTATAAAGAATACAAGATTTATAGCTCATTGAATAAATTCAGTGTTAACTAATAAAACATATTACATATCATATTACATTACAGAGATGTAAAAATTCAAGAAAGTCCTGGCTATAAAAGGAGTAATGTCAAACTGTCACAGATACTACCCACTCATCGTTGTGCTGTATTAGCAGGTCCCGAAGATGGACATATTCTGTTTCCAGACCTTTTGGCACAATATTCAGCAGTACAACAATTCTCTACCCGTAACATCAAGAGGTCACCTTAGTTCAATTTTATTTCAGATTAGAGAGGTTTATCTGCAGTTTGCAGCTCAGTCCCATTCAAGTGACATGGTCACTACACATTAAGGGAAATTTATTACGACTGCAGTTTCCTCAGCTTGAATTATTAAGACGCTTAAACCTTCAAAGGTCGGACACCCAGGACTCCCACGGATCAGCTGCTTGAAGAGGCCATGGCGCTTGTACAAACACTGTGACCTTTTCACTGTTTACACTGCAAATTGTCGGTTTCCTAATGACCATGAGATGTAAAATAATGGGATAAGGCTGCAATAACATTGCATAGCCATTTTGAAATGAAGGTGGTCATGGTATTTGCTAAAGTTCTGCAATCCCTTCAAACAGTTGATCAGCAGGGGTCCTGTGTGACAGATCCTCACTAACATCTTATTGATTATCTATCCTGAGGATAGGTCATCAATAAAAAGGAGTTGGAAAACTGCTTCCAACAGTGTCCTTGTCTATCACAACCCCAACTTCCAAAAAAATCGAGGCTCTGTTTAAAGTGTAAAGAAAAACACGAATGCAAATGTTTGAAAATCTTAGGGCTAGTTCAAACGTAAATTACATGTGGCTTATTTTGGTCCGGAAAAAAAAACGCTTCCTTATTAGGAAACGGTTTTTGGACCTTTATGCATTTTTTGGAGCGTTTTCGGGAGCAGTTTTTGGAAAAAAACGCTTCAGAAAACGCCAGGCGATTTTCCCCTGCCCTAAAGTGAATGGACCACAAAAAAAAAAAAAAAAGACGCGTTTTTCGCCTTCCATTGACTTCAATTGCTTTCCTCAGGCGGAATCCACCTGCAGAAAGGTCATGTCGCTTCTTTTTTTCTGCTAGCAGCAAAAAACTGCTAGCAGAAAATTGAACGCTAGCAGTTCACATAGGGCTCCATTGTATGGTGGCGGATTTTGAGGCGAAATCCGCTGTCAAAATCCTCTCCATTGGCCCCGTGTGAACTAGCCCTTATATAACCATATTTTATTCACAATGGAACATAGAAAAATAGTCAATCAAAAATTGCTAGAAATCATTGTCTGTGAACACACTTTGATGTGTAATCAACAAATGCAAATTAAAGCTGTATCATGCAAAGAAAAGGCCACATATCAGCACAATCCAAAAACATTTACAGTCTTCTCTGTGCCAATGCCCAGACTCAGTCTCCCATTTTCTCACTGCCTATCTCATACTTCTTCATAAATGGTTGACAGAAATGGTCAAATAAACACAATAAATCTCCTTTAATTCATGAGAAAGCAAGTGATGGACTTCATGTTGAAGTAAATATGCAAAAACTATGCAAATTATACATTATTGATAACTGTATTTTATAATTTAAAATAATCCATAATTTTATTTTGAAAACGAACAGTTTGTTGCTTATTTACTTTCTTAGGAATTTGATCACTAGTTTCTTAGGAATTAGAATCTTTATAATTTCTGACTTACCATAGCTTGGCAATCATTTATAATGAAGTTGGAGTAGGAGTCATGCTGTAGAAAATAGAGGAGTCAATGGTTTGGCCTAAAGACTTCACAGTTCCAACATTAAGAAACAAGCAAGACTACCCAGGATTGTTCACCAGATAGGATTCTTCAGCAGACAAGAATGGGACAACATTCCTCTCCCAAAACTCCGGTATTGTTCTCACTACCCTAACACTTATTTATTTTGCTTATTTAATAGAGTCATCATATTCCGGAGTGCTTTAAATATTGTTGTCACCATTGTCCTATATAGGTCTCACAATCTAAATTCCCTAACAGTATGTATTCAGAGTATGGAAGGCAAACAAATTGCCCTAAGGAAACCTATACCAACACAGGGAGAATCCATGTAGATGTTGTTGCTGTCCATAACTGAATTTGAATCCAGGACTCCAGTGCTGCAAGGCAACACTTGTATCTATTGACTGTTAATATGATAAAAGAGAGGATGCTACACGATTGAAGACATGGCCCGGTCCAAATTTATTTTTTGAGATGTGTTGTAGCTATCAATTTCACTGTTTGTTTTGTTTACACGGACACAGTCGGACATGCAGAACTTTGTGTCCATACAAAAAAAAAAAAAAAAAAAAAAAGGTTTCACAGCGGAGAGGTTGCATACGGACAGAAGACTGTCATTACACAGCCTCCCTTTTAAAATCTGTCAAATGTTATTAATTTATATTAATCCTAGCATTCTGTACACCAGTCTTAAAGGGATTCCTTCATTGGCCTAGTGATTTATAACTATGCATATATTTGCATAGCCTTCAGAAAGGCTATTCCAGACATAGCCATAGTAAAAAAAAAAAAAAAAAAAAAACGTACTCCAGCATGCCAAAAATGTAAAATGTAACTTTTACTCATTTACGGATTACAAACATACATGAAAAAATGGATCCATACATGTAAGAAAAAAATTAAAGGAGCTTATGCGTTTCAGGAGATAATATACGGTCCCTTACTCATAGCTTATTCCAGAAATACCTTTTATTTAGTAATCCTCCCAGCCGTTTTTGAATTAGCCGCTTTTATTGATATGCTAATTAACCAGCACAGAGCACTAGAAGTTCACTGAGCACTGTCTGCTGTGTGTACACAGGGGGAGGTGAGAGCAGGGAGGCTGCTGCAGCTGATGACTTCTCATCAGCCTTACCTGGCTCTCTCCTCCCCCTGTTTACACACAGCAGACAGTGCTCAGTGAACTTCTGGTGCTCTGTGCTGGTTAATTAGCATATCAATAAAAGCGAGCTATTTCGAAAAATGTCTGGAAGGATTACTAAACAAAAGGTATGTGTGGAATAGCCATTCTAAAGGCTATGCAAACATATGCTTAGTTAAAAATCGCTATAGCCAATGATAGACTCCCTTTAACCTTCGCCTTGCTGAAGACGTAGCTCTACATCCTCCCAGGGTGGCACTTCTCTAGCCGAGGACGTAGCTATTATATCCTTACTTCTAATGCCAATATCTCTGGACTCGTTTGGGCTATGACAGGGGTGAACCTTCCCCTTTCGCCGCCCGAGGCGAACTACAGAAAGCCGCCCCCCCCCCCCCGCCGGGAGGAGGGGGCGGACCGGAGGGGGCGTGGCAAAGTGAAGGGGCGGGGCTTAGCACCGTTCGCCGGCAGAGAGCAGGCACGGAGATGACCTGCTCTCTGCCTGAGCGTGAGAGGAGGCTGCTGGAGCAGCGCTGCTCCAGTGGCCTCCCCAAACCACCGCTCGGTGCTAAGCCAGTCCAGGACAGCTTGTCCTGAACTGGCTTAGGTAACCAAAAATGCCACCCTCCCTGAGGCCCTGGCATAGCGCCACCTGAAGCGCTCGCTTCAGGTCGCCTCATGGGAGGTGCGGCGCTGGGCTATGAAGATAGTCATTTTAAAGGGGCTCTATTACTGGGAAAAGTCATTTTTATCTAAACACATGCTTGTATAGGCTTTAGAAAGGCTATTCCATACTTACCTTTTGTATGTAGATTGCCTCAGTGGTTTCTGAATAAGTCCGTTTTTATTCATATGCTAATGAGCTTCCAGCCAGCTCAGGAAGTTCCCAGCAGCCTCCTCTCTCCTATTATCTTCTATGTGTGGAAGCAAACAGGAAGCTGAGTCATCAGCAGCAGCAGCCTCCCATAGAAAACAATAGGAGAGGTGTGCACGGATCTATCGTGCACCAGTCTAATTAGCATATGAATAAAAACGGACTTATTCAGAAACCACTGAGGCAATCTACATACTATAGGTAGGTGTGAAATAGACTTTCTAAAGAATAGACTTTCCAGTTTCTTTAGTCCAAAACAAAAGTAAAGTTTATTTTCACTCAAAAAGGTAGTGCAGCAACAAAAGGAAACAATACAAAAATAAATACCTACCCGGCTAGGCTCTAACTAAACATAGAATAGGTTACCTCACCTAGACTAACAGAAATCCAAAAGCCAGTAGAATCATTCAGGACACAGCTCCAAAAATATGACCTCTCTGTTGGCTCTCCTGCCAAGCTCTACCCCCAGTCTGCTGCAGGAGCTGGCTTCTTAACCCCTTAAGGACCAGGCCATTTTTTGGTTTCGCATTTTCGTTTTTCCCTCCTCACATTTCAAGAGCCATAACTTTTTCATTTTTCAGTTCACAGAGTCACATGATGGCTTATTGTTTGCGGGACAAATTGTACTTTGTAATGGCATCATTCAATATGCTGTGCAATGTACTGGGAAGCTGGAAAAAAATTCAGAATGAGGTGCAATTGGAGAAAAAATGCATTTGCGCCATTTTCTTATGGGTTTAATTTTTACAGTGTTCACTGTTTGGTACAAATGACATGTTACCTGTGTTCTACGTGTCAGTACGAACGCGGTGATACCAAATTTATATAGTATTTGAAATGTTTTGATACTTTTAAAAAAAATGATAAACTTTGCAAAATAGAAGTAAAATTTTTTGTCATCATGTTCTAACACCTGTAACTTTTTCATATTTCCATGTATGGAGCTGGTTGTGGTGTCTCTTTATGCGAGACAAGATGACGTTTCTATTGATACCATTTGGGGAAAGATCTGATGGTTTGATCACTTTTTATTCAATTTTTTATAGGAGGCAAAGTGTTGAAAAAAACGCTTTTTGGCTGTTTTTATTTTTTTTGCCGCTACGCCGTTCGCAGTACGGGATAAATGTTTTAATATTCTAATAGTTCGGGCATTTTGGAGCGCGGGGATACCTAATATGTTTATGTTTAATGTTCTTTAATTACTTTAATAGCTAATCTAGGGAAAGGGGGGTGATTTGAACTTTTATATTTTTTTTATTTTTTTAATACTTTTAAAAACTTTTTTTTTTCTTGTTATACATTTATGATCAGACCCCTTAGGTACCTTGAAACCTAGGGGGTCTGATCGCTCATACTATTCACTGCAATACTACAGTATTGCAGTGAATAGCAGAATCCCAGCACTTCTATTAGACGATGCCTCTGGCATCGTCTAATAGATCTCGTGCAGAGACAAGCCTGGAAGCCTTCAATAGGCTTCCGGCTGTCATAGCAACCGATCACCGCCCTCATGTGATGTTCAGGAGGGCGGCGATCGGGGAAACATGGCGGCGCCCATGCCGCCTGCGCTGTTTACACGCTGCGGTCGCGTTTGACCGCAGTGTGTAAAGGGTTAACAGCAGCGATCGGCTCGGGCACCGACCGCTGCTGTTATTGGCAGGTCCTGGCTGTATGATACAGCCGGCATCTGCCGTGTATGGAGCGAGCTCAGCGTGTGAGCTCGCTCTATACATCCCCATGCGACCCATGACGTACAGTTACGTCAAGGGTCGCTAAGGGGTTAAGCTCCCTTGATGAGCAGACTCTCTGCAGCCGAGTCGCTGCTGGAACATCCCCAAAGTGTGGCATGGAGAACAAACATTCCTTCTGGAGTTTTTTCATCTCACCCACCTTAGTAGTCTGGGTGAGATGTACACCACCTCCATTACCTGACCAGCCATCGGCTTACAGTATTTGTAATGAAAGTAACCTATCACATAAACTGCTTTTCCACTGTATAAGCAAGGCTACCTCCTATGCCGCCCTTGCTACCTCTTGTGTCAGCCCCTATGCCTCATAGATTGTAAGCTCTTGCGAGCAAGGCCCTGAGTCCCATTGTGTGAATTGACTATTACTCTGTGATGTATCTTTTTGTCTGTACTTGAACCCTACAGATTGCACAGTGTTGCAGAATATGTTGGCAAAATAAAAATAAAATGTATTATTTATTTTATTATTTATGAATTTATGTTCACATACTATATTAAACTGCTCTTGACAGAAGGCTGATGAAGTCAGGTCTGTTATCTCTCTATGTAAACACACAGCTAACGAGTGCATTGTGTACACTCATTTGCAAATTATCTGATCTGCTCCAGGCAGTGCTGACACACTTGATGGGAAAACACCTTTAATCCAAATTGGCAGTTTGCCAATTTTAAACATGGCGGGAAAAAGAAAATCTAATTTGTTGCAAAATTCTAAAACAACAACAAGAGCGATTAAAGTAGCCAGAAGTCAACAGAGTTCTCCTCAAGTGGAGCTGAAGGGGATCATCAATGCTAACAACACGCTCATTATATGGTGTCCCAGTGAGCTGCTGAGATGCTGGAACAATCACGGGCACAGCGCAAGGAACGAGTTCAACGGCAGGCCAGCTTGACACTTGCCAACACACCAGAGCAGGTGGATCATCAGCGCCATCAACACGATCATTATATGGTTTCCCAGCGAGCTGCTGAGATGCCAGAACAATCACAGGCATGGGAAACAAGTTCAGCAGCAGCACAGCTTGAGAACTACCGAAACCCCGAAGCAGGCAAACCATCGACAGCAGCAATTTGCTGAATATAGGCGGATCATCAACGCCAACAACAAGCAGACGAAATTGCGGGCAGTGGATAATTCTACAAATTCCTACTAATACTGTATTATGAATGTGAAAGTTTGTTTGTGTATGTGGATGTTTGTTCCTCAATCATGCAAAAACGGCTGAAAGGATTTGAATGAAATTCGGCACATAGATAGACTGTAACCTTGATTAACATATAGGCTACTTTTTATCCCAGTAAATGACATGGCTTCATGACTTTTATGAATTTTTGTTCACATACTATATTACACTGCTCTTATCTCACCTTCTGAGAAAGCCAGGGCTGTTATCTCTCTGTGTAAACACACACTAACCCTCAGTGTGTATACTCATTTGCATATTATCTGATCAGCTCCAGTGCAGACAAAGTGACATGGGCAAACACCTTTAATTCAAATTGGCAGTTTACCAATTTTCAACATGCCTGGAAAAAGAGAATTTAATTTGTCGCAAATGACAGCAACTATGAAGGAAGCCAGAAGTTAACAGAGTTCTCCTCAAGTGCAGCTGAGGGGGATCATCGACGCTAACAACACATGCATTATATGACGTCGCAGCGAGCTGCTGAGATGCCGGAACAATCACAGGCACAGTGCAACAAACAAGTTGAGCGGCAGGCCAGCTTGAGAGCTGCCAAACGGCGGAGCATGCGGATCATCAATGTCAACAACATGCTCATTATATGGCATCCCAGAGAGCTGCTGAAATGCTGGAACAATTACAGGCACCGTGCGAGGAACGCGTTCAGTGGCAGGCAGGCCAGCTTGACAGCTGCAGAAACACTGGAGCAGGTAAATCATCAACACCAACAACACGCTCATTATATGACGTTCCATCGAGGTGCTGAGATGCCAGAACAATCACAGGTACGGTGGGAGGAACAAGGTCAGCAGCAGGACAGCTTGCGAGCTGCCAAAACGCTGGAGTAAGCAAACCATTGACGGCAGCAATTTGCTGAATATTGGCGGATCATCAACAGCAACTACCCGCAGACAAAGTTGCGGGCAGAAGCTAGTATATATAAATATATATACACACACACACGCACACACACACACACGGAGCCAATCAGGAAAGCATCATATATACTGTGGTGAGTCTATGGGGAAAGCTTTATATTTACCATAGAGAGGTCATTGTGGGAGGGGGGCCGGTGAGAGCATCATATATACTGTGGGAGAAGGACACTGGGGAGAGCATCATTTATACTGTGGGAGAAGGCCACGGGAGAGAGCAATGTACTGTGTGTGCATGTGGGGTCACTGGAGAGACCATTATACAGTGGGGGAGGGATGGTGAGAGTATTATACCAAAGTGTTCGTGGGGCCACTGGGGAGAGGATTATATTGCTGGCCTGGACTGGCTTAGCGTCACCGTCTCGGCAGCCCGGCACGGGAAGCGAGCGGTGGATTGGGGAGGCCCTGTAGACGCAGCGCTGCTCCAGCGGCCTCCCCTCATGCTCAGTCCTCTCCCTGCCTGCTAACGCCTCTCCGCCACGCCCCCCTCCTCCCGGGGGGGGGGGGGTGACTTTCTGTCGTCCGCCTCGGGCAGCAAAAGTAGGTTCACCCCTGGCTACACCACCCTACAACTCATCCCTCGCCTCTATCACCTTACCATACCTCTCTGCTCTGCCAATGACCTTAGCCTTGAAACCACTGTTGCACATCCCCCCTCCTGTCTCCAAGACTTTTTTTGAGCTGAATTAGTGCTCTGGAAGGAGTTACCTTGGACAATCAGATCAATAAAGAAAAAGAAAATGTATCTTTTTAAGCAGGCTTATCATTCGACCTAATCACTCCGTTGTATATTTCCTCACCTCACACTAAGCTAACATTTCTTACCCTAAGATATCCTTTCTACTCTATTTCTCAGAACTTGACCTCTCAATCCAGACGTTAACCTGCACTCATGTTATCAAAGATAACAGCTGATGCTATTTTAATGTAGTATATACAGTACAGGCCAAAAGTTTGGACACACCTTCTCATTCATAGAGTTTTATGTACTTTCATGACTATGAAAATTGTAGATTCACACTGAAGGCATCAAAACTATGAATTAACACATGTGGAAATATATACTTAACAAAACAGCGTGAAACAACTGAAAATATGTCATAGTCTAGGTTCTTCAAAGTAGCCACCTTTTGCTTTGATTACTGCTTTGCACACTATAGGCATTTTCTTGATGACCTTCAAGAGGTAGTCACCTGAAATGGTCTTCCAACAGTCTTGAATGAGTTCTCAGAGAAATGTTTAGCACTTGTTGGCCCTTTTGCCTTCACTCTGCGGTCCAGCTCACCCCAAACCATCTCGATTGGGTTCAGGTCTGGTGGCTGTGGAGGCCAGGTCATCTGGCGTAACACCCCATCACTCTCCTTCTTGGTCAAATAGCCCTTACACAGCCTGGAGGTGTGTTTGGGGTCATTGTCCTGTTGAAAAATAAATGATGGTCCAACTAAATGCAAACCGGATGGAATAGCATGCCGCTGCAAGATGCTGTGGTAGCCATGCTGGTTCAGAATGCCTTCAATTTTGAATAGATCCCCAACAGTGTCACCAGCAAAGCACCCCCACACCATCACACCTCCTCCTCCATGCTTCACGGTGGGAACCAGTCATGTAGAGTCCATCCGTTCATCTTTTCTGCGTCGCACAAAGACACGGTGGTGGAACCATAGATCTCAAATTTGGACTCATCAGACCACAGCACAAATTTCCACTGGTCTAATGTCCATTCCTTGTGTTCTTTAGCCCAAACAATTCTCTTCTGCTTGTTGCCTGTCCTTAGCAGTGGTTTTCTAGCAGATATTTTACCATGAAGGCCTGCTGCACAAAGTCTCCTCTTAACAGTTGTTGTAGAGATGTGTCTGTTGCTAGAACTCTGTGTGGCATTGACCTGGTCTCTAATCTGAGCTGCTGTTAACCTGCGATTTCTGAGGCTGGTGACTCGGATGAACTTATCCTCCGCAGAAGAGGTGACTCTTGGTCTTCCTTTCGTGGTGTGGTCCTCATGTGAGCCAGTTTCTTTGTAGCGCTTGATGGTTTTTGCAAGTGCATTTGGGGACACTTTCAAAGTTTTCCCAATTTTTCGGACTGACTGACCTTCATTTCTTAAAGTAATCATGGCCACTCGTTTTTTCTTTACTTAGCTGTTTTTTTCTTGCCATAATACAAATTCTAACAGTCTATTCAGTAGGACTATCAGCTGTGTATCCACCTGACTTCTGCACAACACAACTGATGGTCCCAACCCCATTTATAAGGCAAGAAATCCAACTTATTAAACCTGACAGGGCACACCTGTGAAGTGAAAACCATTTCCGGTGACTACCTCTTGAAGCTCATCAAGAGAATGCCAAGAGTGTGCAAAGCATTAATCAAAGCAAAAGGTGGCTACTTACCTTTACCTACCTAGAATAGAAGACATATTTTCAGTTGTTTCACACTTTTTTTGTTAAGTAAATAACGCCACGTGTTAATTCATAATTTTGATGCTTTCAATGTGAATCTACAATTTTCATAGTCATGAAAAGACAGAAAACTCTTTGAATGAGAAGGTGTGTCCAAACTTTTGGTCTGTACTGTATAATACACAGCATATTGGCAGATTCTACCTCAAAATCCGCCTGCGAAAAACTCTGTGTGAACTATCCCTAAAACTTTTCTGTCAATGTAATTATATGGGAGCTTGTTTTTTTGCAGGACAGGTTGTAGTGTTTAATGACATCATTCTGAAGTACATATTCAACCCCAAAAAATACGTGTAGCCCTAAGGGACTAGAACTTATAATATTTCGATTGCTAACAAAATACCTTGCACTTCTTATGTATTACAACATACAACAGTGCCAGCTGAACCACCTCAGGATTAATGCTGGGAAGACCAAGGAGATGGTGGTGGACTTTAGTAAATGGAGAAGTGCTCTGATCCCGGTGGAGATCCAAGGGACATGTATTGAGATAGTCAGGACCTTTAAGTACCTGGGTGTGATCCTCAATAATAAACTAGACAAGGCTGATCACCTGGAGGCGCTGCACAGAAAGGGCCATAGCAGACTGTCCCTGCTCAGGAGGCTGAGGGCCTTTGGAGTCCAGGGGCCACTTCTTAGGACCTTTCTCAACTCTGTGGTTGCTTCAGCTATCTTTTTCAGTGTGGCCTGCTGGGGGAGCAGTATATCAACCAGGGACAGAAATAGACTTGACAGGCTGATCAGAAGGGCCAGCTCTGTCCTGGGGAACCCCCTGGATCCAGTACAGGAGGTAGGTGACAGAAGGATACTGTCCGTGGTGAGCTCCATGCGAGAGAAGAACTCCCACCCCATGTATGAGACCTTGATGGGACTTGGCAGCACTGTAAGTGACCGTCTGCTTCACCCCAAGTGTGAGAAGGAGCGCTATCGCAAGTCCTTCCTTCCAACTGCGATCAGGCTGTATAATCTACATCAGACCAAGTGAAGACACTCCACACAGAAAACTAATGATTATGAAGTCTTCCTTCTTTTTTTCTTCTCTTTCTTAGCTGCTATGGTCTCCTAGTATATCTTCTCTTCCCATCATATGTGTGTCTACTTCCGTAATATATTACTGTTTATTATCCTGTATCTGTATTAAATTTCCCTACTGTGGGACTATTAAAGGATTATCTATCTATCTATCTATCTATCTATCTTGCTCATTGATAACCTTTAACTTTTTATGGAAGGGAATAGAAGAGAAAAAAAAACAACCAAAAAACAATAATACCACCATTGTCATATATACTGTAAATTTTGCGTTATTAGCCATGTGGCTTAAATAACATAATGATTCATTGTCTGGTTGATACAATTTCAGTTATACCAAATACTTTTGCAAAATAAAATCACTTTTTATTAATATTTCTTGGTTTGCAACACATTTTCCCAGACAACTATATTTTTGTTAATGACGCTACACACGTGGACAAAATTGTTGGTACCCCTCGTTTAATGAAAGAAAACCCCACAATGCTCACAGAAATAACTTGAATCTGACAAACTGGAATTTGCCAATCTACATGTTAACAAGCCACAAAGCTTCTGGGAATGTCCTATGGACAGATAAGACAAAAATCGAGCTTTTTGGCAAGGCGCATCAGCTCTATTTTCACAGACGGAAAAATGAAGCATATCTTGAAAAGAATACTGCCCCTACTATGAGACATGGAGGAGGCTCTGTTATGTTCTGTGGCTGCTCTTCTGCATTTGGCACAGGGTGTCAGAGTATAATAATCAGAGGGGCAGTGGAGGTGAGTAGACAGAGTGTTACTCACCTTCCCTTGGCTCCAGCCTGAATCCCCATCCTCTTCAAGTCTCCTGAATGACATCAGGGACTGCTGAGGCCTCAGTAATCACATGGGTCACACCAGTGTTATGACACAGACACAAGCGTCATGATGCCACGTAAAGACCAATCACAGGCCTCAGAGGTGTTTAACATCATCCACGAGGTTATAAGAGGTCCAAAGAGGATGGGGGTCCGCACTAGGACCCAGAGTAGATGAGTAGCACTGTTTGTGTCTACTCACCTCCTCTGTGCCTCCAATTATTATAATCTGGGGACTCACAGCACCGTTTACCCTAGGGGATATCAGGCTCTACCCCCAAAAATACGTGTAGCGGAGGTTGAAAGCCACTGCCCTAAGGGACTAGAACTTATAACATTTTGATTGCTTACAAAATACCTTGCACTTCTTATGTATTGCAACGTACTAAGCTGTAAGTTATAAAATGGACATATCAGATTGTGACTAATGGCATTACCTGCAATCAATTGTGCTACAGTATTCTACACGCACACCAAATTACTAGAGGTAAGTGAAGAATAAGATCCCACTTCATGCAATGTTAAAAACAGAAATTAGGCACTCAAGTTGCACTTCAAGTAAGTTTATTCAGCAATCCAGAGTAATAGGCATGATGCTTTGGCCATCAATAGACCTTTCTCAATCCATCTGAGAATAAAAGTGTAAGCATAACAATCAGTTAAAGATGATGTTCTTATGTAACAAGAAAATATTAAAAGAGGAAGATAGGTATCATAGTTGTCCTTCAATAGTATATAAAGGATTAATTGTTAATCATAATCTTTTACATTGTAGTTGGGACCGATTTTGGGTGTAATTGGAAGAAAAAGTTACCACAGTAATCAAATTTATTTTTAATTGTATTGTGCAATTTTTAATATTGTATAACTAATTAGATGCATAATCCTACTAATGTTATAAATGTGAAAGTTTGTGTGTTTGGATGTTTGTTCCTCAATCACACAAAAACGGCTGAACGGATTTGAATGAAATTTGGCACATAAATAGTTTGTAACCTCCATTAACACAGTGGCTACTTTTTATCCCAGTAAATGACCTGGCCTCATGACTGTTATGAATTTATGTTCATACACTATATTAAACTGCTCTAGCCAGCAGCTTATCTCAGCTAATTGTAGGTTGCTGATAAAGCCAGGTCTGTTAACTCTCTATGTAAACACACAGATAACACTAAGTCCATTGTGTACAAGAATTTGCATATTATCCAAGGCTTGAGAAAGCGCTCCTGTGAGCGCGAAACGGCTGTTGCCTCCACGCCTATAATGCACTGTCTCCCTTCCTGAAGACTGTTTTTAATGAATATGCATCAATAAAGGATGATGTTTTAGAAGTATTCAACTGAATGGTGAGTGCCCTCCTTGCTTTTTTCTTCATTGAAAGACAATTTTCGGTTGCTGTTTTTGGATGTTGAGCACCACAAAAAAACTTCAAGACATATATACAATTTGTCGCCTGTTGACTAATACATATATTATGGACTATAACACTTAGAAGAATTAGCAGTTCCATCTAATTTATTCTTTGTACATTTATTTGCATATTATCTGATCTGCTCCAGGCAGCATGCTGAGACACTGACATGGGAAAACCCCTTTAATCCAAATTGGCAGTTTGCCAATTTTAAACATGCCAAAAAAAAGAAAATAATAATTTGTTGCAAAATTCTAAAACCAAAAGAGCTATGAAGGTAGCCAGAAGTCAACAGAGTTCTACTCCAGCGGAGCTGAGGAGGATTGAGCAAACTAGGTGTCAAACGACTCTTACAGCCGATGGAACGCCGGAGCAGGCAGATCATCGATGCCAACTACACGCTCATTATATGGCTTCCCAGCGAGCTGCTGAGATGCTGGAACAATCACAGGCACGGCGCGAGGAACGAGTTCAGCAGCAGGCCAGCTTGACAGCTCTGAAATGCCGAAGCAGGCGGATCATGAACGCCAACAACACGCTCATTATATGGCCTCTCAGCGAGCTGTCGGAACAGTCACGGGCACAGTGCAAGGAACAAGTTCAGTAGCAGGACAGTTTCAGAGCTGCCAAAACGCCGGAGCAGGCAGATCATCAACGGCAGCAATTTGCTGAATATAAGCGGATCATCGACACCAACAACACACTGTTGAAGTCACGGGCATACGCTAGTTTGTTTCATATTTACTTTAATAGGAATTTAATCTCTAGATTTTTAATACGTTAGGCCAGGGCCCCACAATGCGGAAACGCAGCTTTTTTTTTTTTTGCAGATTTTGTTGCATTTTTTTGAGCCAAAGCCAGGAGTGGATTGAGCAGAAGGGAGAATTATAAGGACTTTCTATATATTTCCCATTCCTCTTGTAGCCATTCTTGGCTTTGGCTCAAAAAACCGCAGCAAAATCTGCAGCAAAAAAAGACGCGTTTCCACAATGTGGGGGGGATCTTTATTGCTTCTGACTGACTTGTCAGTGGTTTTCAGTCATTTATCCAGAAACTGGAAAAAAGAGGAGTTGGAGGTTTGACCCACCAATTCCACAGCCCTGCTTTATACTATTAGAAGGAAGACTATGATGCCTATCTGCCTCTTAATATTCTCTGTTAAACAAGGACATTGTTATACTTAGGCCTTTACACTCAGATGATTTGGAAAAGGTTTATTGGTGACAGAAAAGCAACGCCTATTACTCTGGATGTCTAATAAACTTACTGTGAAAATAAAGCATACTGGCAGTCACTAAGGTTAAATTCTGTCACAAATGGTTAATAAATGTGTCAACCCGCAGATAAGTGACAATAAGAGGAGCTAAGGTCTCATGCATGGTGACCAGGTGTGCAGGCCGAGGAGGGATGGCAATTGGATGAGATCCAAGTGTCATTTGACCGACCCCCACTGACTTTAAAGAGGACCTTTCAGATCTTCAGGCACATGCGATTTTATATTCCACTAGAACGCAGACGGTGTGCTGAATTCGGTGCTGTTACCATTGTCCACCCACTGCCTGACAGTCTAGCTGGGCTGTGAGGAACACCCCTGTCACGGAGCAAAGGTATACGTCTTCCTCCGGAGGATCTTTTGAATCAACACGGACGCAAGAGGTCGGGAGACAACAGCAATTTATTGTAATCCACAAAGTTAGTAGCCGGCGGCGGTCACATCAACCGTAATAACCATAAGTCCACAGAAGTCACAATCCAATGATAACTTTGGTTCCTTGGTCCTGTAACTATATCCTGGCTCTCTACAGAGCTGTGCACAGGCCGGCTAACACATACTAACTCCAGCTACATCTATATACTAAACTGTTACTTCCTATACCTGGGGGTGGGAAGGGCTGAGTCACAGATCCTTCCCCCCTCACCTATGCCAAGGAGAGCAGACTCCCTGTCTCTTTTGAACAATGCACAGTCCAACATCTTCTTGGAGACACTGATCAGATTATCTCCACCCATTGTCCTCACTGGTCCTCACTAGTTAGAGGTATTTGCATACAATGTGCTAACACACTAGACCCTAATCAGCCAACTACACACTGATGTTTACAACAGGTTAGAGAATACATTCCACATGAAATATATATTACACATTGCCTATAGTATAGACTCTAACCATCCCGTGACAACCCCTCCCCCTCTCAAAACATGTGCATGACACAATTGGCCTACACAGGTAAATTGGGGAATGCACATCAGTCTCTATAGCTCATATTTCCTCCTGCCGGGATAACCCATCTGTGTTCTGGTGTTGGTTCCCTCGGCGGTACTGAATGGTAAAGTTGTAGGGTTGAAGGGCTGGCATCTGTCAGAAAATCCGGTGGATCCATGTTGGCGTCTCTCTGAGCTTGGCTTCGGGTCACTGCTCCCACAAAGTGGCACTGTAGATTTCCAACATCGTTGCCTAACAGAACATCGGCCGGCAGCCCGCTCATCACACCAATTGTGCATCGTTTTGGTCCATAACCATAGTCGAGTTCCACGGTAGCTTTAGGAATACGTCTTTGAGTACCCCCTGCCAACTTGATAGAAATGCCAGGGCCCTCCTCTAGGGCCTCGGGTCGCACAACTCGGGGGTCCGCTACCGTTAGGAAAGCTCCCGAGTCCCGGAATCCAACAACTGTTCGGCCATCCAGTAGGACCTCCTGCAAGTGCTTCCTCTGAAGGTTTGCGGGATGTGTGGCGGAAGGCTGAATCCCATAGACCCCTGGAGGTGGAACAGATGTGTCATTCATGGAGTCATCTGGAAATGGGGCCAAACTTTCTGTCCTAGGAGTGGTTCCCAGGTAGTGAATAGGCCGGGATGCCACGGTGGCCCGTGCCCCCATGTTAGCAGGGCAACTAGCTTGCAAATGTCCAGGCCGCCCGCACCCAAAACATCTGCGCTCTAGCATTCTTCCAGTGGGTCGTTGTCTAGGGACAGGGTTGTTCATAGCTGGAGGCCGATGGGCTGGGGCAGGGGTAGAGGGGGAATTGTAATCCTGAGGCCGGACACGAAAGGTGGGTGGCTGGATGAAGGGTGTCTGGCGGACTGTGGTAGTTTTCCGCTCCTCTGCAAACAACCTCTTCCACTGCGGCTTGATGGTCAGGCCCTCATCTGCAAGAGAAGCAGCTTGCTCAACTGTGGCTGGGTTCCGTTCCAGCACCCACTCACGGATCTCAGCGGGGCACTGGGAAAAGAACTGTTCCTTAAGTATGACTTGGAGGATCTTATCGACTGTGACAGCCTCCTCTCCTTCTAGCCAGCGCTTGCATGCTTGTTTCAACTTGTGGGCGAACATGTGGAAGGAGCTTCCCCCATTGTAAGACAAAGAGCGGAACTGAACTCGGTAGGTCTCTGAAGTGACTGCATAATACTTCTGCACCGCTCTTTTAATGGCCTCATAGTCCCGCTGATCACTAGGGTCCATAGCTCTGAGAGCTTCCGCAGCCCCATCTCGTAGGTGCCCCACCAGATACCGGACCCAATCCTTTTCTGGGACTTCCATCAGGCGGCACTGGTGTTCGAAGTCCTGAAAATATCCATCAACATCCCCAGCCGCTTCATCAAAGGTCTTGAAGTGTTTATGGGAGACATATGGTGGTTCTCTCACTGTTGGGCTGGGGGTCGACGTTTGATTATAATTCCTCATAGTTATCTCAGCCATTCGCATTTCATGCGCCATTCTTTCCTTTTCATGCGCCATTCTCTGTTCCTCCTTCTCCGTTTCCTGAGCCCTCTGTAATGCTCTACTCCTTTGCTCTGCAGTTGCTTCTAGCCCCAGCACTGCCAATTCCTCCTCATACAAAACAACCCATCTGCTCTTTTGGGTCTGTACCTGCCACTCCTGTATCTCTCCAGTCTCCTGGGGGCAGCCCTCCTCATGGTCGCTTTGCAGGGTCATCTCCTCCAGTGCCTCGATCAGTTGCTCTTTCGTTCTTCCCTGGTAACTCAGGTTTAGTTCCCGGGCCCTTAATTTTAGACTTGCCATAGTCCAGTTCCTGTATTCTGAGGTTGTGGCTCCATTAATCGCTGGGCTGCTGTAGTCCATCTCGCTGTCCGCTGTTGATCCCACCGCTGCCAACCAGTTGTCACGGAGCAAAGGTATACGTCTTCCTCCGGAGGATCTTTTGAATCAACACGGACGCAAGAGGTCGGGAGACAACAGCAATTTATTGTAATCCACAAAGTTAGTAGCCGGCGGCGGTCACATCAACCGTAATAACCATAAGTCCACAGAAGTCACAATCCAATGATAACTTTGGTTCCTTGGTCCTGTAACTATATCCTGGCTCTCTACAGAGCTGTGCACAGGCCGGCTAACACATACTAACTCCAGCTACATCTATATACTAAACTGTTACTTCCTATACCTGGGGGTGGGAAGGGCTGAGTCACAGATCCTTCCCCCCTCACCTATGCCAAGGAGAGCAGACTCCCTGTCTCTTTTGAACAATGCACAGTCCAACATCTTCTTGGAGACACTGATCAGATTATCTCCACCCATTGTCCTCACTAGTTAGAGGTATTTGCATACAATGTGCTAACACACTAGACCCTAATCAGCCAACTACACACTGATGTTTACAACAGGTTAGAGAATACATTCCACATGAAATATATATTACACATTGCCTATAGTATAGACTCTAACCATCCCGTGACAACCCCTCTAACAGTACTGTCCATAGCTCTGTACTGTCAGATTGGGGGGGGGGGGGGGGTTCTTTACCGCCCAGCGATGATGCTAAGCTGTGAGGAATCCAACACCCTGACTGTACTCATCCATAGACTCAGCGTCATCGCTGGGTGGTAGAGAACGCCCCCCTCTGACAGTACAGAGCTATGGACAGTACTGTCAGGAGGGGTGTTCCTCACAGCCCAACTAGACTGTCAGGAAAGCCCGTCTAACAGTGGAAAGACATCAGCGCTGTTATAACAGCACAGATAGCTCCAGCCCCGGGGCATATAACAGGAAAGCTGACAGTGTGCTGAATCCAGTGTACTGTCGGCTTTGTAGTAATATATAAAACCACATGTGCCTGAGGACATGAAAGTTCCTCTTTAATAAGGGTGCTGTTCCACTTTGTTCTAATGCCAGAGAGCAGCATACGGCCTGTTCTATAATAATCGGGTCGGAACAGAGAATCGGACATATCTGAGGTCTTACGAACAGGGTTACATGCCTTGATAAATGGACACGTCTGCTTTTGAATCCATTGTGCCTATGCAAGTTCGTTAATTGTGGGCTACAGAAGCAATGGGTCTGTAATGCAGGCCTGATCCTCTACAGGCGGCACGAAACATGCGACGTTCTACATATCTAGAACAGGGTATATGATATAAAAAAAATCCAGAAAAATATGTTTTGCTATAATGGGACCTATTTTTCCAACAAAAGGATACTGACACCATAAAACATTGTCCATGAAAGCCTCAGTAATAAACAAGCACCATTTGCATTCGATTGTTAACCTTGAGCTGGATTCTTGCAGTGACAACAATGACGTTGAATGACACGCACTGTATAGGGACTTTTTAGCAGATTTTTCATCACCTTTTGTACAAACACACAAAAAATAAAAAATAAAAAGGGAAAATGCTGTCCATGGAGCTAAACATGATCAGGGACATAGGTCTTAGGTCACAGCGGCATTCAGAAGACTTGTTCTATGACTTATGTTTAGATGGTTTCTCTTATCTCCTGTGATAATATCTGTTAACAGATCTCAAAAGATTAAGCAAAGTGTGAATACCGCCTTATTACTAGGGAAATCAGCAGCATGCAACAAAATACCACTGACTGAGGAAGTGATGAATCCTGTGACTGGTGCAATGATCGACAACTCGAGTAGAGTCTATGGTAAAAGCATAAAGTGTAGATTACCAGTAGTCAGGGATGCCACAGAACAGGACTGGATCCTTATGACAGCTGTCATAGCAGCCTCCCTTAAAGGGACAGCGCATCTGCAACCATCTTCCCCATCCCCCAGCCCTCTCATCGCCTGCATAGCTCTACTGATTTATGATTAGTATGGATGATAATGTTTTGCCTCCCTGCCCGGCCCTAAAACACCCAGACATGACAGCAGAGCAGCCACTAGCAGGAATGTAGCAATGAGCTCCTGCTTCTGGGACACAAACCCAGCTCCCCACCTGCAGCTATACCTGACAACAGAGAACAATAGTCATCGCTCAATAATACCACAAAATACAGCACAGGCACAACAAAGCACCGGCTCCAAGTGGGCCACAGACCATCCACCGATGGCCCACACGACCACCAAGCTCCAACAGCAAGTCACTTTCTCTACCATTATGGCAAATATAAAGACACACAAGGACGGTACTGAGAGGCCTCTCAACCCCCAGCCCGGGCATATAAGCAGAGCCCTACCACAATGGCGACGTCCATTCACTACACAGCAGGCTACGTCACTGCTTGTCTATCGGTAAACGTACGTTATTTTCAGGTTCTATCGAGCTTCCGTTTCATCCACTAAATCCGATTCCCTGATCTCCCGTTCCAAGTCTCGCACTTCCGCCGTCCACCATCTCTCAAAGCCCAGACAGGCCGCAGCTGTACAATCCCCGCCCTCCAGCGCTGCTGATTGGCTCCCCTGCGGCAAGCGCCCGCCCAGCTGTGGCTTTTCATTGGCTTTAAGCAGAGAGCGCCCCGCCCCACTCTTCCCGTAAACGAAGGCTGGATGTTATTATCTCCTCACGTACATCAGCCGTTCGTATGCGGATGTGCCTGATGCTAGTGGTGGTTATGGTGGCGGCGAGGATGCTTGGCCACCTCTCAGCTGTGCTTACATGGCGCGCGGCGCTTCTGTTTACTGCCTTTGTATGATGGCCGGTCTGCACAGGAAACATAATGGCGGCTTGTATATGTGTGCTTTTTTCTGGACAATCCTACGAGACCCTCCGTGAGCAGTGAGGCGCAATGTGTTCCTTTATGTGGACTTGCTATGGTTGTTTAGCTGCAGTTCTTACGCTAGGGTTACATGCCGCTGCACATGCATTTATCGATTGCTTGATATGATTTTTAATTTTTTTTTCTTAGGGTTTTTTTTTGTTTAATTTCTAACACCTGCATAAATTCACACAAATTTAAGAAAAAAATCTGGAGCGTGCACAAAATTTTAGCAAGGAGTATAAAGACAAAGCAATTGCATGACTCTCACTCACGAGAAACAATTGTTAACTTTGAGAGCAATGTCACATGCAACATTAGGTTCAGAAAGATTGGATTTTTGTGCAGCTGTTGGGTTGCAGCACAGTGTGTGCGTGTTGCGTGTGATACCATACAACTAATTGCAGTTTGTTTATTTCGCACCACAATTGTTGTCGTGTATCCTGAGCCTTAGGCTTTGTTTTCACTTGTACTGCTAGTCTAGACTGCGCCATACGGATTAGATCACGTTTGATGCAAAATATTTTATTTTTTCTCCAAAAAAAAAAGTCTGGTGGTGGTACTGCTTCTTCCTATCTTGTTACATGACCATCTTTCCCTATGATGTAACAGGAAAACTGGATTTCCATTGAAAGGGTTTTCCAAGAGTTGAAGGAATGAACCTCTTAGGCCATACTCGCTAAAAACTTACAGATAACTATAAAAAAAAAAAAAACGCTCCACCGTTCATGCACTAGTGAAATCATGCATCATGAAAAATCTTCTTTCAGAAGATATAAGGTCCTGAATTCAGCGCACTGTCGGCTTTCTAGGTGTATATAAAACCGCATGTGCCTGAGGACGTGAAAGGTCCTCTTTTAGATGATTTTTCTAAAGGAGATTATTCAATCCATGTGAACAGTGGTTCTCCGCTTTCTTCTGTATCTTTCAGGTTATAGTTGACAATTAAAGGAACTTGAGAACATTTTAGTTGAGCAGGCCTTAAAGGGGTATTCCCACGTCGCATACTCGCCAGTCTTCGCTGCTGTAAATTCTTCTTTCTTCCGGCTTTGTTGCGTCATTGGTGGGCGGGGTTACATATGCAAAGCCAGCGGCGAGAAGTCGTGGCTTCTATTCCACTGGCCATGCATGTGTGCTCCTGATGCAGCTAGGCATCGGACGCACAGCGTTCACAATGCAATACAGACCTGGCATCCGCTGTAATAGAGAGGCGGATGCCGGGGAGTGTAGACGCCGGCACAGGTGCTCTGCTCCGTCCCCCGTCCCCCCCCCAAATATAGCAGCATCGCTCCCGCTGCTGCTGGCTTCATGCAGGGCAGGAGCGTACCGATGTTGCAGGCACCTGTGCCGGCGTCTACACTCCCCGGCATCAGCGTCTCTATTACAGCGGATGTCGGGTCTGTATTGGCGGCCCCGCACCCCCCCCCCCCAAAGGTGTAATATACCTCCCCCCTCCAGGCACTTAGCCCCTCCTCCCTCCCCCTTCAGAGCAGGCAGATACATCACTTGACATGACCAGATAAGTCAAGGGATGTGTCAACAGAGAAATGAATAAAGTAAGATAGTGGACAAACAAAGCAGTTTTGCTGAAGTAATGTATTTAGGAAAAGTCTTACATTCACATTAACAAGCAGTATAGATAGGATCCTTGTGATGGGACAACCCCTTTAATTTTCTGCACCTCCAATATATGTTTTTAAACAGTGGAATAGTCTGGAATAGCTGATATTCCAGTATTTCAGAAGGAAATGTACTATAAACAACTTGTGCAACATTTGCTACCCTCCTTCTTGAAATAAGTCCCAAAACTGACACCCGTATTACCACAGAATAAATGACTAATGTATCTTCTCATTGCTATTGTTTTGAAAAAGCCTGTTCCAATAAACTATTCATCTAGTCAGAATGTGCGACAGGCATG
This sequence comes from Leptodactylus fuscus, assembly GCF_031893055.1. Lineage (NCBI taxonomy): Eukaryota > Metazoa > Chordata > Amphibia > Anura > Leptodactylidae > Leptodactylus > Leptodactylus fuscus. Next base: position 198,825,217 of record NC_134265.1, read on the forward strand.
TCTATACTGTTGGCTCTGTATGCTTTCCTATACTTGGAAGTAAATTATTTGCTATGCAGAAATATCACTTCTACCAAAAACATTGATTTATCAAGTCGATGCTATTTGTTTTTTTTTTGTTTGGTTTTTTTTTGTTTTTTTTTGTGTGTTACTGCTGTTTGAGTGCACAAATGCATGCATGTCTCTACATGTCTGTGACGTCTACAGACCCATACATTTCATTAATGAGCCTGGCTTACAAAACAGATATGAACTGTCCCAAGTTTTGCCTCTGTCCTCATGGACCTGTGATAATACAAGATTGTGCATGAGGCCATAAGCAAAGTAGAGGCTATTGTGTTAGCCATGGAAAGCACGGTGAGCATACAAAAGCATATGGTGATATGCATGCGACTTAAAGGGATTCTACCACTGAAACGCTGTTTTTTTTCTGCTTTAGACGTCAGAATAGCCTTTAGAAAGGCTATTTGTTTCGTACCTTTAGACGTGGTCTCCGCCGCGCCGTTCCTTAGAAATACCGTTTTTTACCGGTATGTTAATGAGTTCTCCGCAGCAATGAGGGCAGGCCCCAGCGCTCAAACAGTGATGCCCACCGTCCCCACTGCTGCCCGAGACTCTCTCTCCAGCGACGCCTTCTTCTTCACCTGCATCTTCCCCTTCTCTGTTGTTTTCCTTCTTCGTCAGCTCTGATGCCTATGCAGTCTTGCCTTGCGGCCTCGAAAATATGGCCACCGGCATGCGCAGTCTGCTCTACCAGTGTCTCGCTGGCAGAGCCGACTGCACAGGCTTCAGAGCTGACGAAGAAGAAAGACGACAGAGAAGGGGAGGATGCAGGTGAAGAAGAAGGCGTCGCTGGAGAGAGGGTCTTGGGCAGCAGTGGGGACGCCCCCATCACCGTTTGAGCGATGGGGCCCGCCCTCATTGCTGCGGAGAACTCATTAGCATACTAGTAAAAACAGGTATTTCTAGGGAACGGCGCGGCGGAGACCACGTCTAAAGGTAAGAGACGAATAGTTCTAAAGGCTATTCCGACGTCTAAAGCAGAAAAAAACAGCGTTTTAGTGGTAGAATCCCTTTAAGGCTGCTTATCCAGTGCAGTGAATGTACTGTGACAACTTTTTATCTCTGGGCACACCACCTTTAAAGTGATTGTCCAGCCTTTTGATACTTATGACCTATCTTTATGCTATAGTCCCTCTATCGTCCCATCTCACTGCACCCGTACGCCTCAAATCTGCTTGAGCAACATGTCCACTCAGAACACTCCTCCTATCTCTCGTCCAACCTGCTCTTTGACAGACTTTGGTCATGCTTTAGACCCCCTCACTCCACTGAAACTGTCCTAACAAAAGTCACTAATGACCTTCTAACTGCCAAAAACAAGCGCCATTACTCTATCCTCCTCCTCCTTGACCTCTCCTCTGCCTTTGACACAGTTGACCACTCCCTCCTGCTAGAAACTCTCTCATCCCTCGGTATCTCAGACCTGGCCCTTCCCTGGATCTCCTCATACCTCACTGACCGCACATTCAGTGTCTCCCACTCGCACGCCACCTCCTCACCACGCCCTCTCTCTGTAGGTGTCCCTCAAGGCTCCGTTCTAGGACCCCTCTTGTTCTTCATCTACACCCTCAGCCTAGGCAAACTCATAGAATCTCATGGTTTTCAATACCATTGCTATGCTGACGATACCCAAATATAGCTCTCTGGACCAGACATTACCTCTCTGTTGGCCAGAGGTCCAAATTGTTTAGCAGCTGTAGCCTTCTTTCTCTCCTCCCGATTTCTCAAACTCAACATGGAGAAAATGGAGTTCATCATCTTCGCCCCACCCTGTACGGCCCCTGTATTAAACTCAATGCCTTTTTATGAGGCTGTTCACATGTCTGTTTTTACAGATCACACAAATAGGCTCACATGTCATTTCCATCATGGTTGCCTGAATAGAGCCTTCTTCATAAATATAAGATTGGTGGGGTCTAACACCTGCAACCCCCATCGATCAGCTGTTCACAGCTGCTGCCAGAACTACACAGTAGACACAGCTAGAAACAGACGACTTCATCAACTATCTATTAGATGTGCTGGGTTACTGCAGCTCAGTGCCTATTCACTGGAAAGGAATGTGAACTGCAACAGTTCACCATGGACAGAACCATCTACTTTCAGCATTCACTGTGTAGTTCTGGTGGCTGAAGCTAGTCATATCAGCTGTTTAGTTGTGGTTCTGGGTATTGGACCTCCACTAATATGATATTGATGAAGGGTGGGAGATGGATATCAAAAGACTAGACAAACTCTTTAGTTTCAAAGATATTTATTAAATTATCCCAAAAATAAAAATAGTATAAACAGAAGAAACTAAATTCAGGTACAAAACGGTTGGCAATTGTCTAACGCTAGGTTCACACCTGCGTTCTGGTCTCCGTTCTGTGCTTTCCGTCTTCTGTATGCCAGAAGATGGAAAGCACAGACCGGGTGCGGCGGTGAGCGTTTTATGCTCTCCACCGCAAAACCGGATTTTTTAATCCAGACACAGAGTACTGCATGTCCGACTCTGTGTCTGGATTAAAAAACCCAGTTTCGCGGCGGAGAGCATAAAACGCTCACGGCCGGACATCTTTCTCACCCATTCAAATGAATGGGTGAGAAAGACTCCTGCAGGTTTCCGTCTCCTGCTCCGTTTTATGCAGGAAACGGAAACCTGCAGAACAGAGTCCCGGGCGCAGATGTGAACGAGCCCTTTGATAACGTAATACATCCTAAAGTAATACTCATATGATACTAGGGGAAAACTAGTAGAGAATAAAAACACAAAATCAAATCAAGGAAGAAAAAGAGGGAAAATTAGTGCTGCAAAGTACATGGGCAATGTTTAAGGAGTTTCTTGAGGGAAGAGTGACATGAGTAAGAATCCAATCCAGTTATACAACTAAAGCTGAAGACAGTATGAGAGGCCAGGGATGCAAGATCTGTGGACCCAAGGCACCCAAACCTTGTCAAAAATCGGGCGAATATCAGAGATAATGGAATTAATCTTCTTGTGAAGCATAATAGTATCAACCGGTCTGATAATCTCTGTCCTGGAGAGAAAACATTTTCACAAGTTAGGGTATGTTCACACATCAGTATGCCATCAGTCCGTTTGAATTTAGTTTGAGACTTTAAAACGGACTGATGCACATACTGATTGTATACTGACACCTTTTTATGCTGATGGCAAACACTGTCCATCCCCCTAGAGGACAGATAAAGGGATTAAACGTAGCAATTGTAAACAGAGTAGAGATAAGGACATATAATAAATGTTTATTATATCTCCGTTATATCTCTGTTTAGAATTTTCTACTTTTAATCCCCTTATCTGTCCTCTAGGGGACGGAGGATGAATACATGGTACATTTGAAAGGTATTATTATTGTTCTTTATTTATATAGCACCATTAATTCCATGGTGCTTTACATTTGGGGGTTACATACAATACACAGAATATACAGTAGATATAATACTAACAATGACTGACTGGCACAGTGGGGTAGAGGGCCCTGCCCGTGAGGGCTTACAATCTATGGGGGAAGAGGGGAGAGACAGAGGGAGAGGGGGAGACTGTACAGATGGCAGTGCAGTGATAGTGTTATTGGAGGTTGTAGGCCTTCCTGAATAGGTGAGTCTTCAGGGCCTCCTTGAAGCCTGTGGTTGTGGGGGTCAGTCTTATGTGTCGTGGTAAGGAGTTCCAGAGTATGGGGGATGCACCGGAGAAATCTTGGAGGTGTGAGGAGCGGATGAGAGAAGAGCGGAGTAGAAGGTCATTGGAGGATCTGAGGTTACATGTGGGCAAGTACAGTGAGATTAGGTCAGAGATATATGGAGGGGACAGGTTGTGGATGGCTTTGTATGTTAGCGTTAGTAGCTTGAACTCAATTCACTGGGCTATAGGTAGCCAGTGGAGGGACTGGCAGAGGGGAGCAGTCGATGAGGATCGGGGGGTGAGGTGGATTAAGCGAGCAGCGCAGTTTAAGGTGGACTGGAGGGGGCGAGGGTGTTAGCTGGGAGTCCATGGAGAAGGGTGTTGCAGTAATCTAAGCGGGAGTTTCAGGGGTGAGGAAGGAGCGGATTCGGTGGATTTTCTTGAGTTGGAGGTGGCAGGAAGTGTTGAGGGTTTGAACGTGCGACTTTGCTGGTACCTTACCTGACATATAGAAGAGCAAGAGATGTGTAACCTGATTAGCACATTGGGATACACCCACCCAAGTTTCAGGGCTTACAGAGGGAAAGACTTAAGAATTAAACCTCAGAATGCATTATACAGAACAAAAACCCATTTAGGGACATAAATCAATTTTTGTGTCGCCATCTTCTGAGGGACGTAACATTTGTCAGCTGAACCTGAGCTTTTTATTGGTACTGTTTTGGGAGACGTGACTTTTTGATCACTTTTTATAATTATGTTATGAGGTGAAAAATCAATATTTCCAGTGTTTTTTGTTTCCGTTTTTTTCACGGATGTTCACTGTGCAGGTTAAATAATATTTCAGATTTATTGTACAAGTTGTTGCGGATGTGACATTACCAACTATGTTTTGTTTTAATAATTTTTTAGGATTTTCTTTTATATATTTAATTTTAAATAGAATAGGGACATTTTGCGACTTTATACAAAAATTTTTTTTACACACTTTACTTGTTTTCCCAACTTTTTTTTTTTTATGATATAGTGATGTCTCACTTGGAGACCAGAACCAGCAATGGTCTGATCACTGGTTCAGTACTATAAACTGCAATACATGTGTGTTGCAGTCTATAGAGTAAAGGCTCGTTCACATCTGCGCCGGCACCCCGTACTTCAGGTTTCCGTTTCCTGCATAAAACAGAGGCAGGATACGGAAACCTGCAGGAGTCTTTCTCACCCATTCATTTGAATGGGTGAGAAAGCTGTGCGGCGGTGAGCGTTTTAGGCTCTCCACCACGAAACCGGGTTTTATAATCTGGACACAGAGTCGGACATGCAGTACTCTGTGTCCTGATTTAAAAAAACGGTTTCGCGGCGGAGAGCCTAAAACGCTCACGGCCGGACCCGGTCTGTGGTTTCCGTCTTCTGGCATGCAGAAGACGGAAACCATAGAACGGAGACCCTGAACGCAGGTGTGAACCTAGCGACAGTCAGCCTACCCATACGCATAGGCTAACTTCCTCCCATCCCGGCAGGATCAACCAGGTACTGGGGACTCCTTACAGCCTGCGGTCACTGGAATGACCCCTGGGCTTCAGAAAATATATAACGGCACCTGCTGATCTCGCCGTAGGGGGTGCTGAGGGGTGTCATAAACATGGCAGAACCCCTTGTATGCCGTGGCTAAACCCCCTGATCGGAGCTCAACTCTATTGGGAGTTATGGAACAGGGTGTTAACTGTCAGTTAAAGCTAAAAACTGCTTCCAATCCCATCCACTCAGATAGCAGCTGGCCATGGGCATAATAGTATGCCCAGTTGCGTTAAGTATCTTGAGTCAGGGATGTAGTAGTACTTCTAGGGTCGTTAACGGGTTAAAGTCCGGAGCACTGAAAATGAGAGACTTTATTTCTCACATACCGACTGCTCCATTTTACAATACTTGCACCTGCCACAGCATTTAAAGAAATCATCATAGTCACTTTTGCCTCTACTTACGTTTTGTATATGGTTTCTTTAAAGATGGAGTCATTGGAGGGATCCTCAGTGGTCAAAGTGTACGTCAACCTTTAACCAACTGAAGAGGCCTCCCTTAACACTATCTTATCATTTTTAATTTTAATAAAAACGTTTATTTACTTTTTTTGTGCATAACCATAATTTTTTAACTAAACAATCTGTTTAGAATACATTTCCACATGTATCCCTAGAGTTGTCCTTTCTGAGCATACTCAGAAAAAAAAACGGATACAAAATAATGGACGGTTACTGATGACTATCAGTTAACGTCCATTATTAATCCGTTACTCATAATAATAATAATAAAAATAGTAAAAATACATTTTATTCATACAGCGTCAACATATTCCGCAGCACTTTTCAATATGCCCATAATCTTCAATGTTAAAAAATAACAGATGCTTGATGTCCGTCATTAAACCGTTATTTTTCACTGACACAAAAGTCCTGGATGCCAAACTTTTTCTTTTACCAGTGTGTCCAAAACTGTGAGTTACAACCCCTTGGGGTTCACATGAAAACTGCCACAGGTTGAAAGCAGTAATTAGGCTTATACTCATCTTTCCTGGGCATCCAGTGATCTTCTGGCATCCTTTTCAGGCCTCTTGTAAGGTCATGTGCTCCAGTGGTCACTGTTAAGGCATGCAATTGGGCCTTAGCGGTCACATGGAGTGTGCTGATATCACAATGCTGGGTCAGGGCATCATGGTGTCAACATGCCCCATGTGACCTGAGGAGACTGCAGAGTACAATAATTCCCTAAACCGAACCCAGGAACTGGTTGTCAAACCTTATGAATATTCGTCAAAACAATGAAGTTCATCCATTTTTACTAATGAAGTGGCGTGAAGCATTATACTGTGTGGACACACTGTGGACCATTACACAGTGCGGAGACACCATGGGGCATTATACTGTGTGGAAATACTGTGGGCCATTTTAGATTGTTTGGAGCATTATATGGTATGGAAGCACTATGGAGCATAATATTGTGATAGACAATGTGAAGCATTATAGTATGTAAAGACGCCGTGCAGCATTATACTGTGTGGTGCCACTGTGGCGCAATATACTATGTGGGGCTGATAAGGTCATAGTTGCGTTTATGACTAAATGACCAATAATCTCGGGTAACTTTCATCGTCCTAATTAATTAGGCTGTGTGCCAGGTGGTAAAGAAATTACACCACTCTATGTATTGGTATTCATTCTTCTCTCAACCAAAGAATGTGTGCTGACGCACTTCTTTTTTTTTATTGAGAACACGGGGTTAAATAGTAGCAGAGAAAGGAAGTGATATAGCAAAGTAAGTTTTCATATTCACTCCTGATTGGCATGATACATCTCAATCAAATAGAAAAAGTTTAAGCAGTGCCATATATAGCCAGCTGGTCTCGCTTCTGTGTGTTGACCTTGGGGCGCTGTCTTGTGGCAGCAAGCCAAGCATTTGATTTTCTTGCACCCATCTTGGATACAGATGCCATCTTATGATTTAACATTATACCAGTTTCAAGCATAAGCAACTATATCTAGCATTCAGCTTTAACCCCATAGAGACACAGCCCAAAAGTGACTTAAGGACCAGGCCTCTTTTTTCAAAACTGACGTGTTACTTTAAATGGCGATAACTTTGAGACGCTTTAATTTACACAAGTGATTCTGAGACAGTTTTTTCGTAACACATTGTACTTCATGTCAGTAGTAAATTTTCGTCAATATGTTTTGTCTTTAATTATGAAAAAATAGGAAAATTGGTGAAAATTTTGAAAAAAATGCAGTTTTCAAACTTTGAAATTGCAAGCCTTTCAAATAGAAAGTGATACTACCCAAATTTTTTCATAAATATAATTAACCATGTCTCTGATTTATGTAGCAATCAAATTTTAATCACCCTTTCAGTTTTTTTCAGATATTATAAGGCTTACAAGTCAAGCAGTCATTTTCCAAATTTTCAAGAAAATTTCCAAAACACATTTTCAAGGGACCAGTTCAGTTCTGAAGGAAACTTGAAAGGCCTCTCTAATAAAACCCCCCAAAAGTCACGCCATTCTAAAAACTGAACTCCTGAAAGAATCTAAAACAGCAGTTAGAAAGTTTCTTAACCCTTTCAGCATTTCACAGCAATTAAAACAAAATGGAGGTCAAATTTACATTTTTCAATTTCTGTCACTAATATATTCATTTAGCCCTAGAATTTAGACATGTATTAAGGGTTAAAAGAGGAAATGCACTCCACATTTTGTTATACAATTTTTCCCGAACACGACAATACCCCGTATGTGCTGTTACCCTAATGTACGGGCACACGGTCGCTCTCAGAGCGGATGGAGCGCTAATTGGATTTCGTAGGCCAGATTTTGCTAGAATACTTTTCAGGCACCATGTCCCGTTTGCAGAGCCCCCAATGTGCCAAAACAGTGGAAACCCCCAAAGTGTGACCCCATTTTGGAAACTATACCCCTCAAGGAATTTACCAAGGGGTATAGTGAGCCCTTTGACCCTACAGGAGTGTAACAGAATTGGCCCAACAAAAGGAAAAGTGACATTTTTTGCTATAAAATGTTGCTTTAACCCCAAATTTTGCATTTCCACAAGGGGTTAAAAGAGAAAATGCACCCCACAAATTGTCAAGCATTTTCTCCCAACTACAGAAATGCCCCATATGTGGATGTAAATTGATGTATGGGCACACTGTAAGGTCCAGAGCTGAAGGATCGCTATTGGGATTTTAGAGGGCAAATTTAGCTGAAATCTGTTTCAGGCACCATGTTGCATTTGGAGAGCCCCTGAAGTGCCAGAACTGTGGAAACCCACCCCCCAATTACCCCATTTTGAAAACTAGACCCCTTAAGGAATTTATCAAGGGGTTTAGTGAGCACTTGGACCCTACAGGTGTTTCACAGATTTTTTTTACCATTGAGATGTGAAAATGAAAAATTACTTTTTTTTTTCCAATAAATCGTCCATTTAGCGCCATATTTTTAATTTTTGCAAGTAGTTAGAGAATTAAGAGCCCCCCCCCAGTTTGTTACACAATTTCTCCTGAACACGGCAATACCCCATATGTGATCATAATCTGCTGTATGGGTACATGGTGGGGCTTAGAATGGAAAGAGCGCTATTTGGATTTTGGAGGGCATATATTGCTGGAATAGTTTTGAGGTGCCATGTCGCATTTTCTGAGCCCCTAAAGTATCAATACAATAGAAACCCCTCAAAAGTGACCCCATTTTAGAAACTACACCCGTCAAGGAATGCATCAAGTGGTATTATGATTTTGAAACTAAAAATGCTTCCCAAAAATTGAAATTTTTAAAGAAATATGCCATTTCGGTGCCCAATACGTTGCACCCACTTTGTGTTGTCAGAGACCTGCACTTCTAAAACTATTAAGTGGGTGATCCCGAGGTGCAAAAAATTATATATGTGGGTATAAACTGCTGCTTGGGCACACAGCAGGGCTCAGAAGGGAAGGAGCACTGCGCTTATTAGCTTTTGGGGTACAGATTTAGAGGGACTTTCTGGGCGCCATGTTGTTTTTGCAGAGCCCTGAAGGTGCCAGTAAACTGGAATTCCCCAAGAAGTGACCCCATTTTGTAGGGGCAATTTTAGGGTCTCTGCAAAAGTGTCATGGCATCCAAAAACCAAACCGTCTAAATCTGTGCTCCAAAAACCAAATAACCTTCTTCCCTTCTGTGTCCGGCTGGGCCCTAATATCAGTTTATACCCACATATGACATTACGTACGTTATCCGGGGTACACCAGTGTCATATATGTGCCCTAATATCAGTTTATACTCACATATGACATTACCCCGGTTACACCAGTGTCATACATGTGGCATAAACTGCAGTTTGCAACACTTCATACAAAGAGACCTCACATCATGTTCTCGCAAAAAACTAGCTTGAAAAAAACTCACAATACAACATGGAAAAAGCACAAGCTAATACAAGGAGACAGTAATCCAACCAATATAAAAAAATATCAAATATTTTATTACACACTAGATAAATTATTATTAAAAACAATAATGTACAGCAGGGCAGATGGATTTAAGCCAAAGACATACAAAAATAGACACATAGAATAAAGAACGTGGGTGCTTATGCTAGACCATATAAAATGAATATAGGTAGGTATAATAGCATAGGGTAACACTTATATAGGTATAGCAAGGCTATATTAGTACCAACAATAAAATACTGTTGGCAAACAGCACCCCTCCAAAAATATGACCCTACAAATGTATATCTATATACTGATATTTTATCATTATAGCATAAATAGCTGAGGACATATAGTTGGAGGCAAAAATATATATGTAAAGTGTGAGGTAAACTACATGGGTATTACTCCCATCAATAGGATATAGATTACAACAGTGTCATTTCCAGAGGAATCCAATATTGGACCATAATCACACTACACTGCAGCCTAAGCTATACAAATATAGAATGCCAATAGCTCCTATAAGGCAATAAGCCAAATACCTGAAGTCATGTCTCCAAATGGTAGAGGTCAGCTAGCAACCACGATAAAGTACTGACAGTTAGGTAGACGGACCACCCTTACGCGTTTCGCCACTACAGTGGCTTCCTCAGGAGGTGACAATACTGTAAGGCAGATAGCGTCTTTATATATCAGTGATGAGTGATGTCGGCGCGCCGCAGCTGCGATGGTGTCCCGAGGAGCCGGAAACGTCAGTGCACATGCGCCGGCAACGTCAATGACGTGCCGGTCACATGACACACACAACGGACCAGATCACATGATCGGGAGACCAGAGCGCAGCTGAAGCGCGCACCTCATCGGAAATAGGTAAGTATAGTAATGCAAAAACAAAGGAATGGAAGAAAAGAAAGCATGGTGGGCAGGATTTTATTAGAACTTAAATGGAACCTCAAACAGACTTCATATATGGAATATAGTTACTATAAGATTGTTGCGTCCCGCTTCATAGGGAACTAACTCAACTAGTTTGGAATGAAACAATATAATACAGTGTACATTGATCAACAATAAGATGATGTCACTAGTAAGCATCTAAAATGATAAATATATTCAATAAAATGGCTTGATATGGATACATAAATATACGTATGTAAATGCATAGCTCTACACTCGCATGCATAAAGAACATCAGAAAAAAAAAAATACTAATAGCATACCAATTAACCACAATGCATATGTGCAATCATCATTTCTATGCCTGATTTTATAGCTTCTCATTTGTTTTGAGTCGGAAAAATCAACCGCTCTAACCATGTATATGCATATTGTGCAATTACCGCAGGGAAAGAAGCCATTACGAGGTCCACGAGATCCGAATAGATTAACCGGGGGCGGGATGTAGTGGCAATTTGTGAGGATACCTCGTAGATTCCTTGATCATTTCCAAGTAATACTTGGATATTTTGTTAATTGTGGTGCTATATCCTCGTCAGCCAACAAAATTGGCCAATGTTTTTGCACCACTTTCTGAACCTCACGCCATCTTGAATTGTATGATGTAATAAAACGTAATTGTGGGCCACCTGTTCATTTCTATCTTTCATAGCCTTCTTACTTACCAATAATGAACTACGCGGTGTATTTTTGGCTCGTAAGTATCCCTTCTTAATGACTTTATTGCTGTGACCTCTATCTCTAAAACGGTTTTTCAGGTCCATGGCCTGTTCTTCAAATTGAACATCATTGGAGCAGATACGTTTTAACCGCAGAAATTTTCCAATTGGAATTGCCTGCTTGATTTTATTATTATTGTTTATTTTTTGTTTTCAGTGGTGCTTTGGTTTTTTTATTTATCACTTTATTATATCACTGTTGGTCAACTATTTTCAGTGTTTATTCACTGTCTTAATTGGGTTATCCCTCTTAACTTTGCTTCATCACATTTTTGATTGTGTTTTAAATTTATAGAAATGATGTTTGCACATATGCATTGTGGTTAATTGGTATGCTATTAGTATTTTTTTTTCTGATGTTCTTTATGCATGCGAGTGTAGAGCTATGCATTTACATACGTATATTTATGTATCCATATCAAGCCATTTTATTGAATATATTTATCATTTTAGATGCTTACTAGTGACATCATCTTATTGTTGATCAATGTACACTGTATTATATTGTTTCATTCCAAACTAGTTGAGTTAGTTCCCTATGAAGCGGGACGCAACAATCTTATAGTAACTATATTCCATATATGAAGTCTGTTTGAGGTTCCATTTAAGTTCTAATAAAATCCTGCCCACCATGCTTTCTTTTCTTCCATTCCTTTGTTTTTGCATTACTATACTTACCTATTTCCGATGAGGTGCGCGCTTCAGCTGCGCTCTGGTCTCCCAATCATGTGATCTGGTCCGTTGTGTGTGTCATGTGACCGGCACGTCATTGACGTTGCCGGCGCATGCGCACTGACGTTTCCGGCTCCTCGGGACGCCATCGCAGCTGCGGCGCGCCGACATCACTCATCACTGGTATATAAAGACGCTATCTGCCTTACAGTATTGTCACCTCCTGAGGAAGCCACTGTAGTGGCGAAACGCGTAGGGGTGGTCCGTCTACCTAACTGTCAGTACTTTATCGTGGTTGCTAGCTGACCTTTACCATTTGGAGACATGACTTCAGGTATTTGGCTTATTGCCTTATAGGAGCTATTGGCATTCTATATTTGTATAGCTTAGGCTGCATTGTAGTGTGATTATGGTCCAATATTGGATTCCTCTGGAAATGACACTGTTGTAATCTATATCCTATTGATGGGAGTAATACCCATGTAGTTTACCTCACACTTTACATATATATTTTTGCCTCCAACTATATGTCCTCAGCTATTTATGCTATAATGATAAAATATCAGTATATAGATATACATTTGTAGGGACATATTTTTGGAGGGGTGCTGTTTGCCAACAGTATTTTATTGTTGGTACTAATATAGCCTTGCTATACCTATATAAGTGTTACCCTATGCTATTATACCTACCTATATTCATTTTATATGGTCTAGCATAAGCACCCACGTTCTTTATTCTATGTGTCTATTTTTGTATGTCTTTGGCTTAAATCCATCTGCCCTGCTGTACATTATTGTTTTTAATAATAATTTATCTAGTGTGTAATAAAATATTTGATATTTTTTTATATTGGTTGGATTACTGTCTCCTTGTATTAGATTGTGCTTTTTCCATGTTGTATAAACTGCAGTTTGGGCACACAGCAGGGCGCAGAAGGGAAGGAGCGCGATGCGGCTTTTGGAGCACAGATTCTGATGTTTGGTATCTGGACGCGATGTCATGTTTGTAGAGCCTGTAAAGGTACCAGAAAAGTGGATTCCATGGGGTACCAGGAGTGACCCCCATTTTGAAAACTGCACCCCTCAAAGAATTTCTCAGGGGGTGTAGTGGAGTATTAGTATCTCAGACGTGACTGCACAGCGGATGGCGAAGAGGGAATATGTAAACTTTGCGGAGTACATTGCAAACTCCAAATTCCCTACTATGTCCCAGTAGCTCCAATGATTGGGGGAGTCACACTGGGGTCACTTCTGGTATATTTTCCCTCATAAGCTGTAAATCTGGGATGTCCCCTGATATCCGCTCGCACAGCTTATATATTCCCTTCCTGCCGCAGCCAGTTGTATTCTAATAATTTGGTGATTTTGCGGGATTTTGTCTTCACATTACTAGATGCTAGATTTTCTTTATTTTTCTGGTGACGTGGCCATATAAGGGCTTGTTGTTTGTGGGATGCGATGTATTTTGTATTGACACCATCTTGGGTGCCTACAACTTACTGAATACATTTTATTAACTCTTTTTTGCTGGATTTAAAAGAGAAAAAATCTATTCTGGTATTGAGTTTTACCTTTTACATTTTTTGCCATGCAGCGTACAGTATAAGTAACATGTGACCTTTATTCTGCGGGTCGGTACAGTTACGGCGATACCTCATTTATGTTATTTTTTTATGCAATACTAATTCTGCAGAACAAGAACACATTTGGGGACATAAATCAATGATTTTTGCATAGCCATCTTGTGAGAGGCATAACATTTTTATTTTTCGCTTGACAGTGTTGGTTGAGGGCTTATTTTTTGCGGGACAACCTGCGCATTTTATTGGTACTATTTTGGGGTGCATATGACTTTTGATCACTTTTTATAGCACATTTCGTAAGGTGAGATGGTGAAAAATCACTACTTCCAGCGGGTTTTTTCCGGGGGTTTTTTCCCGCTGTTCACTGTATACATTAAATATTGTTTGTTTTGTTGTACAGGTTGTTACAGACGCGACAATACCAAATATGTATTCTTTTTTATTAATTTTTTGTGTTTTTCTTTAACATGATTCATTTTTTATCGAAAAAAGGGATTTTTGGGGCTTTATAACTTTATTAATTGTTTTCAAATACTTTTTTTTTTTTACACTTTTTTTTACTTTTTCTTGTGTCCCTATGGGACACTTGGATTAGTGATGATTTCATCACTAATCCTCTATTATAGAGTGAGACACAGCCTGCATGTGTCTCACTCTAGAAACAGGAAGTGAGCTGTGCGGACGGCACAGCTCACTTCCAGAAGACGCCGGCAGCATCAACAGGTAAGTGGGGGCTCAGGGCTGCCTGGGTTTACTAACCAGACCCCAGACTACATATTACAGATACCGGCACCCCCCAATCTTGCCGCGGGGGGTGCCACCACCCGGTTCCGATTCCGCCCGCTCACTAGCTGCGAAGTACCTAGTGCCCATGACGTACTAGTACGTTATGGGTCGTTAAGGGGTTAAAGGATAACAATGTTTTTTAACCCCTTCCCGACATCCGCCGTAATAGTACGGCGCATGTCGGGTGTTTAACTATGGCGACCGCCCGGGAGCTGGGCGGCCGCCATAGCCGCCGGGTGTCTACTACTTTAAGCAGTAGACAACCGGCTCTAATGTCTCCGATCGGTCCCCGGACCGATCGGAGGCATTAACCCCTCTGGCGCCACGGTCATAGGTGCCGGAGGCACCATTTTCCCAGCGGTTCATGGGTGCCGCCATTTTGCCTGTGATCGCCGGCTCCTGGAGCATGCTCCAGGGCCGACATCACGTTGCCATGACAGCCGGGAGCCTTTACAAGGCTCCCTGGCCGGTCTGCAATCTCTATCTTTTGCAGGCTGGTCTATGCAGCCTGCAAAAGAAAGGATGAATTTTTGCAATGCATTGTAATGCATTGCATTAGTGATCAGACCCCCTGGGGTTCAAGACCCCTAGGAGGTCTAACAAATGCAAAAAAAATAAATAAAAATATAAAAAAATATAAAAAGTATTAAAAATTAAAATCACCCCCTTTTCCCTAGAACACATATAAAAGTAGTTAAAAACTGTGAAACAAATACATGTTAGGTATCCCAGTGTCCAAAATCGCCTGTTCTACAAATCTCTAAAAATATTTTTCCTGTACAGTAAACGCCGTAACGGGAAAAATAGTCAAAAGTGCCAAACCGCCGTTTTTTCACTGTTTTGATTCTGATAAAAATTTGAATACAAAGTGATCAAAGCAATAGCATTTCCCGAAAATGGTAGAACTAAAAAGTACACCCCGCCCCGCAAAAAAAGACGCCCTATGCATCCCCGTACACTGACGTATAAAAAAGTTACGGCTGTCAGAATATGGCGACTTTTAGAAAAAAAAAAATTGGCACAATTTTGGATTTTTTTTTTTAAGGGGTCAAAATGTAAATAAAACTATATAAATTTGGTATCCCTGGAACCGTACCGAAACACAGAATACAGGGGACATCATTTTGGCTGCACAGTGAACGCCATAAAACCAAAGCCCGTAAGAAAGTCGCAGAAATGCATTTTTTCTTCAAATCCACCCCATTCTGAATTTTTTTTCCAGCTTCCCAGTATACAGAATAATTAATAGTGGCATCAGGAAGAAGAATTTGTCCCGCAAAAATTAAGACCTCATATGGCTCTGGGAGCGGAGAAATAAAAAAGCTATGGGGTTTAGAAGGAGGGGAGTCAAAAAGGAAAATAAAAAAAATGCCATCGGCGGGAAAGGGTTAATACATTACATGTATAACGCATTACTGTGGAGCACTATACTGTAAAGTAAACTAGACTATATAAACTAGAAACTGTAAACTAGACTATATCCACGACCTTTTTATTCTTAACTAGCTTCTGCCCACAACCTCGTCTGCGGGTTGTTGGCATTGATGAGCCGCCTATATTCAGCAAATTGATGGTTTGCATGCTTCAGCGTTTTGGCAGCTCTCAAGCTGGCCTGCCGCTGAACTTGTTTCTTGCACTGTGCCTGTGATTGTTCCAGAATCTCAGCACCTCACTGGAACGTCATATAATGAGCGTGTTGTTGGTGTTTATGATCCGCCTTCTGCAGCGTTTCGGCAGCTGTCATGCTGGCCTGCCGCTGAACTCCTTCCTTGAGCTGTGCCTGTGATTGTTCCGGTATCTCAGCAGCTTGCAGGGACACCATATAATGAGCGTGTTGTTGGCGTCAATGATCCCCCTGAGCTCCGCTTGAGGAGTACTCTGTGACTTCTGGCTCCTTCATAGCTCTCGTTGTTTGCGACAAATTAGATTTTATTTTTCCAGGCATGTTGAAAATTGGCAAACTGCCAATTTTGATTAAAGGTGTTTGCCCATGTCAGTTTGTCAGCACTGGAGCAGATCAGATAATATGCAAATGTGTGTACACACACCACTGAGGGTTAGTGTGTGTTTACACAGAGAGATATTAATTAATTAATAATATTTTTTTATTATTATTAAGTAGGAGGATAAGTAGGATAGGAAGGATAGGATTAGGAGGATAGGATTTGGGGACCATGGGACAGGAAATTGTATGATACATCGGAGAGGAGGGGGGCACACAAATTTTACCGGTATGTTGCACTAAAATCCCTTATGATAATACAATAGAATAAAAGGCACTAGAGATGAGCGAGTACTGTTCGGATCAGCCGATCCGAACAGCACGCTCGCATAGAAATGAATGGACGTAGCCGGCACGCGGGGGGTTAAGCGGCCGGCCGCCGTCAAAGCGGAAGTACCAGGTGCATCCATTCATTTCTATGGAGCGTGCTGTTAGGATCGGCTGATCCAAACAGTACTCGCTCATCTCTAAAAGGCACCAAAAAAGGAAAATTCCAGCAGAAGAGTGAGAATACAGATGCAACTAAAGCCAGGTTCACACTCCACAGTATCCGCCAGGTGAGCCTTGGGTTTATACTGAAACCTGTGCAGAGAAAAGACCTAGACAGAGGCCTTCTCTCCACCAATCTTCTGACGCAGACGGCATCCTAGCCTAAGTACAGTAGAGATGGTCCCTGCTAAAATTTTCATCCAAAAGTGGGTTCCGCCATTAGAAAGCTTATGTCCAATGTTATAGACAAAAGCAGCTTATGGCGACACCATGACCAAACGCTGCTCTAGTCATAGCGATATTGTGAGCCAGGAGAGCAGACTTGGCTTACAAATGGCTGAGCCTACGGGAGCTATCGTTCTCCATTAATCCTCACTTAAGGAATTATGACATCAAGACGCTCCGTCGCTCCTAGTCATATTGACAGGAACTGACCAATCGGCGGGATGCAGGGGTGTGATACGGCAAGTCTTTGTGTGCGGCTCCTGGATGGTTGCTGCCTTTGTGTGCGGTGGAGTCACCTGCGCGGCTGGACTCGGTGCCCACAGCCTTGGTCTGGCCGGTAACTGGCACTGCCCGCGGACAATGGAGACACCGGAAAGACGTGCATGAAATCTCCATCTGCCGGGCTGTGGTGACGCGATCTCCCACGATTCCGCCCGCCTGGTAAAGCTCAGGTAATTCTGTGCATTAAGGATGCATTAATGGTGTGTACACTGCAGCGCTGACTGGAGGCTTTCTACGTCACATACGAATGTTTCCTTATAATGCACATGCCACCTTCCTGCAGCACCACTAGGATCCTTAAAGAAGCACTCCAGCTTTTTTGTTTACTATTTAGACTCCATAGTTTTTCCATGCAGCACTATTTTCCTCATAAAATAATGGACACAATGACAGAACAGATATTGAATTGACCAATATATATAGATATAAACTGCACTCCGGTAATATTGTAACCCAGGAAGCAGAAACATAATGTAATTCTAAAGCTATATTCACCCGGCTGTATGACAATGGATTCATGTCATGTGTCCTGTTTCTTCCTGTTCTCACTCAAATCTATGAGGGATCCGTGAAAACTGGTGCCCTCGGATGCTATTTGGCTTTTTATGGCCATTAGGTAGGTTTACATGTGGCAGATTTGTTACAGATAATTGTAATATGGCTTTAAATGGCTTTACTATAGTCAGCCATCCTCCATACCACAGGTAAGGCTGGGTTCACACCAGCGTTCAAACTCCAAATCTGTCCCCGAATCCGCTTGAAAAATGCAAGCAGGACTTTTCTCTGCATTTTTCTGGTGGAAACTGGACAAATACAGCTCATTCACAGACACTGTAACTTTATTACGGCGGATGTCGGGTGTTCAACTATTGCGGCCGCCATAGGCGCCTTGATTCTGCTGTTTCATACAGTAGACACCATGCACTAATGTTCACGGTCAATGCACACACCGTTGACCGAGGCACCATTTTCCTGGCAGCGCATAGGCGCCACCATTTTGCCCGTGATCGCCAGAACCTGGAGCACGTCGTGTTGGCATGACAGCTGGGATCCTTGTAAAGGCTCCCCGACCTGTTTGCAGTGCCTTTATTTTGCAGGTTACTCTATGTAGACTGCAAAAGAAATGACAATTTTTTTTTTGCAATGCATTGTAATGCATGGCATTAGTGATTAGACACCCTGGGGTTCAAGACCCCTAGGGGATCTAATAAATGCATTAAAAAAAATTAACAAAAAGTAAAAAAAAAAATATCAAAAATTCAAATCATCTCCCTTTCCCTAGAACACATATAAAAGTACTTAAATACTGTGAAACACCTACACATTAGGTATCCCAGTGTCCAAAAACGCCCGCTCTGGAAATCTATTAAAATATTTTTCCTATACAGTAAACGCTGTAGCGGGGAAAAAAAAAAGTCAAAAGTGCCAAACCGCCATTTTTTCACTGTTTTGCCTCTGATAAAAATTTGAATAAAAAATGATCAAAGAAATACCAATTCCCCAAAATGGTAGAACTAAAAAGTACACCTGGCCCTGCAAAAAAAAGACGCACTATGCATCCCCGTACACAGAAGTATAAAAAAGCTACGGGTGTCAGAAGATGGCCACTTTTAGAAAAATAAATTTGGCACAGTTTTGGATTTTTGTTAAGGGGTTAAAATGTAAATAAAACCATATAAATTTGGAATCCCCAGAATCGTACCGAAACATAGAATATAGGTGACATGTCATGTTGGCAGCACAGTGAACGCCGTAAAAACGGATACTGTAAGAAGATCGCACAAATGCACTTTTTCTTCAAATCTACCCCATTCTGAATTTTTTTCCAGCTTCCCAGTACATTGAACAGAATAAACAATGGTGGCATCATGAAGAGCAATTTGTCCTGCAACAAACATTAAGACCTCATATGGCTCTGAGCTGAGAAATAAAAAAGTTATAGGGTTTGGAAAGGGGGGTGGGAGTCAAAAACAAAAAATGAAAATCGAAAAATGCCCTTGGCGGACAGGGGCTAAACGACACTAACCTCCAGAGCTGTGATCTTGGTCTTGTTTTAACCCCTTGGGGACGCAGATCAAAAGTACCTTAAAGGGGCTCTATCAGCAAAATCATGCTGATAGAGCCCCACATATATCTTCTTCTTCATCCACGCCTCTTCTTCCTCCGATGTCCTCCGGTCCCATCCTCCTCCGGCGCTCGCGAATTGACACTGATCTAAAAAAAATGGCCTGGGCGCATGCGCAGTAGCATGCGGCTTCTACTACGGCTACTGCGCAGGCGCCCAGGCCATTTTTTTTCATCAGTGTCAGTTCGCGAGCGCCGGAGGAGGACGGGATCGGAAGACATTGGAGGAAGAAGAGGCGTGGACAAAGAAGAAGACACACCCTGAACGCCCGCCCCCCGTGCACGTTCGGTAAGTTTATCACATTCTGTTTTAGGGTTTTATTTTAAAACGGGGGGGGGGGGTAGTTTAATATAACACTTACGGTGCCTAAATAGCCTTTTTAAAGGCTATTCACGCATATGTGGGGCTCTATCAGCATGATTTTGCTGATAGAGCCCCTTTAAGGGGGTTGTTCAGGCAAAAATAAATAACACTTTTAACATTTAAATCAGTCGGGGGCATTGAAAAAATTATGGTGACCGTTGAGGTGGTTCAACGGAACTCCAGAAACTCCAGAAGAGACCTTTGAGAAGCTGCTGGAGCATAAGAACTGGGACGCGCAGGAACACACTGAGTATTCGGGGCAGGTGAGTATGCATGTTTAGTAAAAAAAAAAAAAATTCAATGCCCCAGCTGATTTAAAAGTTAAAAGGGTTGTCCATTTTTGCCTGGACAACCCCTTTAAGGACCAGGCCTCATTTTTCAAATCTGACATATGTCACTTTATGTGGTAATAACTGTCAGACGCTTTAAGTTATCAACGTGATTCTGACAATGTGATTCTCCTCTTTAAAATGAATCTAAAATTATCTTCATAGCCCAAATGATTTCTGAGATACAGGACTTTAAAGTGTGTCCCCCCCCCTCCTGTTTCGGGAAGCATTAGTGAAACAGGAAATGGGGAGGAGCAGCCTGCAGCGTGCACAGAGACAGAGAAGCATTTTCTATGTCCCTGTGCACAACTTGTATGTGACCACAGGCCGGGGGGGGGGGGAGAAGGGAGCACTGGAGTCCTGGTGTTCAAATCCTGCCAAGGGCATAAAACCATCTGCAAGGAGTTTGTATGTTCTCCCCGTGTTTGCATGGATTTCCATCCCGTATTCCAAAGACATACTGATAGGGGAAAAAAATGTACATTGTGAGCTCTATGTGGCGCTCATAATCTACATTTAAAAAAAAAAAAAAAAAAAAAAAAAAAAAAGAAGGGATTCAGTCCCTATTTCCTCCCTCCTGTCAATCAGAGCACGTGCTGTACTTTTGCATTCTAAGTCCACCCTGAGCTTTAGTGGGGTATTCTTATGTAATACCCCTGAACATAACCAGGAAGTTTATTGGCGCTGTGACCCAGACATTTACCATTGTCCAGGTCGCAGCGCCAAAAATAAAGTCGCACCAAACGCTTACACAACATATACATAAAGTCGCAAATAAAGTTTACATTTCACCCAATCCCTGTCCTGTCTATACCTGAGCTTTCTAGAGTAAAATACGTTTCTAGTGGTATCCGTTACATGCTAAAATAATAGTAATAACAATTATCACTAGAATTGAACGTATAGTTTGCTAAAATTTTTATAGGGAGGATGGAAAATAATATTTTTATGTAAACTCCTATTTAATTTGCATGCACAAAATGGGATGGCGCATTTCTGCGATTTTGGCGTTTCTTTAACACCCGCCCCTGTAAATATATACATGTGTGGTATGTATGAACTCCTTACATATTGCAGTTTTTTGGAAAGTACATTTTGTTTGCAGAAAGTGATTTCTTGAGCCGCACTTTAGTGGCAAATTTAAATTTTTGTGCAATTTTTGCTAGCAATCTCTGTTTGCCGCAACTTTGCATGAAGGTGGTTGTATATATGAAACATTAAGTTGTGTTTTTATATATGGTATGCTGTGCAATCTCAAAAAAGTTAGATTTTGGTATCACAGTCACCGTTTGGTAGGTGCAGTATAGCTTTTAACATATTAGTGAATAACTGCAAAATCCTGCTTGTCTTCTGTATTCGTGTTTTTGGGAGTCCAAGCTCTTATTGTAGTTGATGTTTGCGGTACATATAGTATATATACACATTGTATACACCATAAGCTATTATTTTAAATGTATTTTGTATATGAATGTGAGATTGAACATGAGTTTTAGGTGCAAATAATATAGACTCCTGAAGAAGCCATTTATGTGGCGAAACGTGTAGGGGTGGTCCTTGCTACATGTCATACATTTTTCTCTTGGGTGCTTAGCTGGCCATTACTACAGGAACATGACTACAGGTAAATATACATAGCTTTAACCATTGATGTATATTTGGTAGCTCTATGGTGTCTCTGTTGGTCTGTCTGAGCTTGGTCTGTATACACTTATATAACTCTGTGTCCTTTGGATAAGGGGGCGTTCACACTACCGTCGGTGTCCGTCATGTAGTGTCCGCTCCTAGTGTCCGCTCAAAATCTGTCACGGACACTAGGAGCGGACACTAGATGTGTCTGTGACACCTGTCATTCACTTGAATGGGCATCGGGTGCGTTCTTTTGCACTCCGTGCCCGTCCTTCCCTGTCCGCAAGAGAAGATGTCCGACTTCTCAAGCGGACAGAAAAACCCTGCATGCAGGGTTCCTCTGTCCGCTTGAGAAGTCCGACATCTTCACTTGCGGACAGGGAAGGACGGGCACGGAGTGCAAAAGAATGCACCCGATGCCCATTCAAGTGAATGACAGGTGTCACGGACACATCTAGTGTCCGCTCCTAGTGTCCGTGACAGATTTTGAGCGGACACTACATGTCGGACACCGACGGTAGTGTGAACGCTCCCTAAGGGGTATTTAACTATTTAATGTATTATTTGAGTCAGGTCTGGACACAACAATATTTATAGAAATTTTGTGTACTCGTGTTTTGTGGATAAAAGGTATTTAAATTTATTAATCTACTGTGATTTTGATAACATATATTCTTCCACATATCACTGAGTTGATATTCATGAATATTTGTAGACCTTTGAGCACCAATATTTACATATATTAGTGTACCTGTACCATTATTATTACTATTCAGCTTAGCGCTCATGTCTTTTTCTTATGTGTCTATTATGTGTACTTTCGGCTAGATCCATCTGCCCTGCTGTATTTTTGATTTGTTACCAGGTATTTAATAAAATATTTGATATTTTTATATATATTTCGAATCTATGTTTTGGCGTGTTCTTTTTCCAAGTTGATTAAATGACAGATGCCTTATAAATAAAGTAATTAACAAGTTCATAATGTACTGTTGGAGTGCTGTCCAATTCTTCCAATAAGTTACTGTTTGTGTGTGCAGTCCGGCCAGCCCAAGGAAATTTCTACCCACAACTGCCAACTACGAGTTTGCTGCCTGGCTCTTGAATTCAGGCATCTAAAGCCATTTGTCTTAGTAGATTTCATGTCACACTTCAGAAAAACCTCTACAAAACATGAAGCCATGAATACACAGCCCTTTTACATCAAATTGCTATGTTTCTGAAAGGAGAATAGGTTTTCTCTCTTTGAGGTTCATGAAATCCATTTTTTTTTTATGGCGCTGAGATGCAAGGCTTCAGAACCGAGGCAGTGACTAGGACTCTGTTTTCTTGTTTTTAGTAATGGAGGAACAGTCTCCATGGGGTGAAGATGGACTGGAAGAAGATGATGAGGAGCTGGAAGATAATGAGACCGAGAGCTCTGGTAGAGTGCTTCACTCTGGAAAGGCAAACAACTTTTTGACAAAGAGAGGCATTACCCTGAGGGTACTCTTGAAAGATGGACTGATAGAGCCTGGGCAAGGGGTTCTATCTATACTGTACTTGGTGAGATTATAAACTTAATTTTTGATTTGATATTGATAACCAGAAGCAGTTCTTCATCCTCCAGGGCCAGGACTATACATAAAATACTGCTGAAAGTCCTTTTAGTGTAGGTGCAAATTAGGGTATACTAGCCCAGTGAGCAGTAGCACTGCATGACATATAGCACACAGAGAGCCTATACCACATTGTTACTGTCCGCTTGACTCTAATACCCTAATTTGCATTAACACTTAAAGGATTTATATCTTTTGGAAGGACTGAATGGATTTGGATAAAGAAAATTTGTCATGGGACTTTTTGGATCTTGTGAGAGGTCCTCTTTCACATTCATTGTAGGGAAAGTGAGAGTATATTACTATGTACAGGAGTATGTGACCATGACTATCCATGGGGGTCTGACAACTGTTTGAAACTTTCCACTTCACAATCCATGTGATGTCATGTTCATCGGTTACATGTCCTGATTGCAGTTCAGTCCCATTTAGTGAATTTGCTGAACTGCAATACCAAGCAGAGTCGCGGCAGCCTTTTCCAACAGCTGATTGGACGGGGCCCTGTTGTCAGACCCCAGCTAATCTTAATTGATGAATCAATTCCAAGGACAGTTTTTACTAAGGATAGAAGTTGCCAGGGTAATCTCACTTGCTTCTATGAAGAGGTCACTAAAAGACCTGGAAAAGGGTGGAAGCAGTGGATAAAGTGTTCTAGGACTTTACATTTGACCTTATTCCTTATATCTTTAATAGGTAAAACAGCTCCATTGGTTTAGAAAATATAAACTGAAAGTACATGTGAAATTTAAAGGGGCTCTATCATTGTGAAAAGTCATTTTTAGCTAAGCACATACTTGCATAGCCTTTATAAAGGCTATTTCACACATATCTTTTATATGTAAATTGCCCCAGTAGTTTTTGAATAAGTCCGTGTTTTTTTTCACATGCTAATTAGCCTTCTCCATGCACTCCGGAAGTGCCTGTATGCACCCTCTCTGCTGTTCTCCACAAGCAGACAGGCTGCTGCTACTGATGAGTCTCCCTACTCTCATACACATAGAGAATAGCAGACTGTGATCACAGACACTTCCGGGTGCACGGAGAAGGCTAATTAGCATATGAATAAAAGAGAACTTGACTATCAACTGTACTAACTATGTGACCAGGAGGACCGTATGGTTTGTCTGTGTGGTATCCACATCAGATCCAGCAGTGTTGTGATTTCTATTATCCACATAACCTAACTAACGTACACAAAAGTTTCTCAATTAAGAAAAAAAAAAACAGGGACGTGATGTGTTAACCAAACTGCACCAAGCACTGTACAATGTAGATATGTGAACCAATAAGCAGCTGGGAAGCTATTTCTGCTGGAATGACTGTACTTGAAGCCCCAGTTCACTGGTGTTGTGGATAGGTGCACCACTGTCTGGCCATGGAAAGTTTAGGTATCTCAGTTATATGTTGCTTTTTTTTTTTAAGGTAAAGTATTGCTTCTAGTATGGGCCTGTTCCACACTTTTCATTTACTTTATCAATGAATTTGACATTCTGTAAGTCGCATATTCTATAATCTTTTTTTTTTTTAGGGAAGGAAATTTCTTGGAGATCTTTTAGTGGATGGAAAAATTATCTGGCAGGAGAGTGGTCAAGCCTTTAACTCTCCTAGTGCGTGGGCTACTCACTGCAAACGTTTGGTTAATCCTGCTAAGAAATCTGGCTGTGGATGGGCATCAGTACGGTACAAAGGACAAAAACTAGACCAGTATAAGACTGCATGGTTGAGACAGAATCAGCTTCATGGGTCAATGACTGAAGGGGTAAGATTATTTCCTGTGTTCCAAATTACTAATATATACCCCGCCTTCTTGCCTAATGTTGAATGCTCATGCTCCCTGCAGAGTCCAATAAGCGAAGGAGAGGAGTATGACCTGCTTGAGGAAGAGGGTGATGTTGACTCTAGATGTGGAAAGTTATGCAACATGGAACCAAATGGCAGCAAGAAAGAGCAAGGTAAGAGTTAAAAGCTGACAGGATGGGACATTTTTTCATGCTAGTCATTAAGATATATCTTCATCCCTAAGAATGTAGATACAGTACTACAAAAAAAAAAAAAATCACAATCACAGGGTATCCAAGGGGTTTCCCATCTGAGCAAGCTATCACTGGGGATAAATTTACAGTGGCTTACAAAAGTATTCTTACTACTTGAACTTTGTCACATTTTGTCTCCTTACAACCACAAACTTAAAGGTAATTTTTTGAGGTTTTAAGTGTTAGACCAACATATGGTAGCAGATAATTGTGAAGTGGGACTAAAATGATATGATACATGTTTTTCAAGATTGTGACATGCAAAAATATTCAGCCCCTATACTCTGATACCCTTAAATAAAATCCAGTGCACACAATTGCCTTCAGACGAAAATTAATTAGTTAATAGAGTCCAGCTGTGGGTAATTTAGTCTCAGTATAAATACACCTGTTCTGTGAAGGCCTCAGTGGTTTTTTAGAGAACAGAAATGAACAAACAGCATCATGTAGACCAAGGAACTCACCAGACAGGTCACAGATAAAGTTGTGGAGAAGTTTAAAGCAGGGTTAGGTTATAAAAACTTTGAGCAAGCTTTGAGTATGCCAAGGAGCATTGTTCAATCCATCATCCAAAAATGGGAAAAGTATTTTACAACTGCAAACCTACCAAGACATGGCCGTCCACCTAAACTAACAGATCAAGCAAGGAGAGCACTGGTCAGAGAAGCAGCCAAGAGGCCTATGGTTGCAGCTCAGGTGGAAGAAACTTTCCACAGAACAAGTGTAAATCGTGCACTCCTCAAATCTGGCCTTTATGGAAGAGTGGCAAGAAGAAAACCAGTGTTGAAAGAAAGACGTAAGAAGTGCTGTTTGCAGTTTGCCACAAGCCATAGAGGGGACACTTTTTGGCCTAAATGCAAAGTCCTATGTGTGGTGGAAAAGTAACACAGCTCATCACCCTGGACACACCATACCCACTGTAAAACATGATGGTGGCAGCATCATACTGTGGGGAGGCTTTTCTTCTCTAGGAACAGGGAAGCTGGTTAGAGCTGATGGAAAGATGGATGGAGCTAAATACAGGGCGATCCTGATCCTTGAGACTGGGAAGGAGATTCACCTTCCAGCAAGATAATGACCCTAAACATACAGCCAGAGCTACAGTGGAATGGTTTAGATCAAAGAATGTTCAAGTATTAGAATGGCCCAGTCACAGTCCAGACCTAAATCCCATTGAGCATCTATGGCAAGACATGAAATTTGCTGTTTACAGACGTCTCCATCCAATCTGGCTGAGTTGAGCTATTTTACAAATAAGAATAGGCAAAAATCTCAGTCTGTAGATGTGGAAAGCTGGTGGAGACTTATCCCAAAAGACTTGCAGCTGTAATTGCAGAGAAAGGTGGCTCTACAAAGTATTGATATAGGGATAGGGGGCTGAATACTTTTGCACGTCACACTTTAACCCCTTCCTGACATGTGCCGTAATAGTACGGCGCATGTCGGGTCTGTAACTATGGCCGCCATAGCTGCCGGGTGTCTACTGCTTTAATCAGTAGACAACCGGCTCTAATGCCTCCGATCGGTCCCCGGACCGATCGGAGGCATTAACCCCTCCGGCGCTGCGGTCAAAGGCGCCGGAGGCGCCATTTTCCCGGCGGCACATGGGCGCTGCCATTTTGCTCGGGATCGCCGGCTCCTGGAGCATGCTCCAGGGCCGACGTCATGTTGCCATGACAGCCGGGAGCCTGTACAAGGCTCCCAGGCTTGTCTGCAAATTGTCTCTTTTGCAGGCTGGTCTATGCAGCCTGCAAAAGAGAGGATGATTTTTTGCAATGCATTAGCATTGTAATGCATTGCATTAGTGATCAGACCCCCTGGGGTTCAACACCCCTAGGGGGTCTAATAAATGCAAAAAAAAAAAGGAAAAAAAAATATAAAAAAATATAAAAAGTATTAAAAGTTCAAATCACCCCCCTTTCTCTAGAACACATATAAAAGTAGTTAAAAACTGTCCGTCCGAAATCGCCCACTCTACAAATCTATAAAAATATTTTTCCTGTTTGGTAAACGCCGTAGCGGGAAAAATAGTCAAAAGTGCCAAACCGCCGTTTTTTTCACTGTTTTGATTCTGATAAAAATTTGAATAAAAAGTGATCAAAGCAATAACATTTCCCGAAAATGGTAGAACTAAAAAGTACACCTGGCCCCGCAAAAAAAGACGCCCTATGCATCCCCGTACACTTACGTATAAAAAAGTTACGGCCGTCGGAATATGGCGACTTTTAGAAAAAAAAAATTTTAACACAGTTTTGGATTTTTTTTAAGGGGTCAAAATGTAAATAAAACCATATAAATTTGGTATCCCTGGAACCGTACCGAAACACAGAATATAGGGGACATGACATTTTGGCTGCACAGTGAACGCCGTAAAACCAAAGCCCGTAAGAAAGTCGCAGAAATGCATTTTTTCTTCAAATCCACCCCATTCTGAATTTTTTTCCTGCTTCCCAGTACATTATATAGAATAATTAATGGTGGCATCATAAAGAAAAATTTGTCCCGCAAAAATTAAGACCTCATATGGCTCTGGGAGCGGAGAAATAAAAAAGTTATGGGGTTTAGAAGGAGGGGAGTGAAAAAGGAAAATCAAAAAATGCCATCGGCGGGAAGGGGTTAAAGATTTTTATTTGATTACAGTTGTGAAAACCATGTATCATTTTCATTCCACTTCACAATTATCTGCTACTATGTGTTGGTCTATCATTTAAAATCTCAATAAAATACCGTATTTTTCGGACTATAAGACGCACTTTTTTTCCCCAAAATTTTTGGGGAAAAGAAGGGTGCGTCTTATAGTCTGAAGGTGGCGCCTGGCATCCGCTGTAATAGAGAGGCGGAAGCCGGCAAGTGATAGACGCCATTACAGGTGCCGGGGCCTGAGACATCGCTGCGCTCCTCTGCCCTGCATGAAGCCAGCAGCGGCAGGGGCTCCTCCGTCCCCCCGCTGCTGGCTTCATGAAGGGCAGAGGATCGTAGCGATGTCTCAGGCCCCGGCGTCTATCCCTCCCCGGCATCCGCCTCTCTAGTACAGCGGATGCCGGGTCAGTATCAGCGGCCCCTTCTCCCCCGGGGCCGGTCCCCACCGGCCCCGTACCTGTAAAGTTGCAGGCCGGCTCCTGCGCGGCGATATCGCAGGAGCCGACCTGTTCGGGTGACAGCCGGGAGCCTAATGAGGCTCCCGGGTCTGTCACTGCTATATATTAGTATTGCGGCTGGTCTCTATGACCAGCCGCCGTAATACTAATACACAGAATGTCCCATAGACGGCAATACAGTTGTATTGCCGTCTATGGGACTTGCGATCAAGTGACCGCAGGTTCAAGCCCCCGGGGGGGGAATAAAATAGTAAAAAAAAAAAAAAAAAAAGCTTTAAAAATATGAAATAAATAAAAGTTCTAAATCACCTCCTGTTTTTTTTTCAATACAAGGTGATCTAAGCAATAGATATCCCCCAAAATGGTATAACTAAAAAGTACAGCTGGCCCCGCAAAAAAAACGCTCTATGCATCCCCGTACAGCTGCAGGGTCACCTGTCAATGTGGCCTTGCAGCTGTTGCAAAACTACAACTCCCATATATTAAATATTTTACCAGTTTTTGCTTCAAAATTTTTTTTCCCTATTTTCCTCCTCTAAAACCTAGGTGCGTCTTATAGTCCAGTGATAGTCCAAAAATAAGGTACATTTAAGTTTGTGGTTGTAAGGTGACAAAATGTATAAAAAGGAGTATGAATACTTTTGCAAGCCACTGTATATCATAAAAATCACCGAAAGGTCATGGCAAGAAAATATTATAGCATTCGATAGCCTATAGTGCAATATAAACTGCAGTTACCAGGGCCCGGATGGTGGGTGTCCATACTTGAATTGTCTGCCCAAAGCTCAATCCTTCTCAGTATTTAAAGGCCTGGCCCCAACTCCTAACTCACACACACCCACTGACGTCACATCCAATATAACTGCCTGCTATTTTATTGCCATCAAGATGCAGATATTTGTCAGAGGGGAGCGGTTGGGGCATTGTTAAATATTAGATGTCAGAATATAGATCTAGATCACTCTTATCGTCACTGTTCATACACCAAATAACATGATGAAAAAACTGAATCCTTTGTATATTAAGTGAAAAACACGCCCACCATAATTACTCACCAACTCCAATGCATAGTCTATTGTTCTTGGTTTTCGTCTGTATGCAAATGAATTCTCTCGCAGCACTCCCAGCGCTCAAACAGCATAGGGGGCGTCCCCAATGCTGCGAGAGAAATCTCCAGTGCCAACTCCATCTTCTTCAGGAACGGCCTCTCTGCGTGTCTTCTTCCAGAGCTGGCTTCAAATTTCAAGGCATGCGCAGTCGGCTCTGCCGTCAGGCCTCGGGCAGAGCCGACTGCGCATGCCCGTCTGGTGTAAGTGGCCATTTTCTTGTGGCCGCTTACACAGTTAACTGGGGTAAGCAGCCACAAGAAAAATGGACGCTTACACCAGGTGGGCATGCGGAGTACACTCTGCCCGAGGCCCATTTGCTGTAATTTGAGCCATAGAGGCTGGGCCCAAATTTTTCCATGAGGCAAAACCATATAATTCTTAGTAATTTATTATTTTTGTGTCCTTGTTGCAGATATAAGATGCGGCCAAGTTGAAAGCCGGACACCTGTGAAGTTTTCTACACTAGGGAGTCGGGATTCAGCAAGGTACAGAACAAAATAATGCAATACATATACAGTGAACTAGAGAAATATGCATTAAAAAGGGTCTTGTGGTTGTTGTTTTTTTTTTTTCATATAAGCATAATTTAGTAAAAACAACTAATTTAAAGCATGATAGCACGCCATTCAGAATTTGAACCAATGTCACTATTGTCACATTCTAAGCAAGTGTTACCAATAACACAGTGGCATTTTGGCATTAGGAGGTGAATTTTTATTTATGAAGGCGTCTGGATAATTTATCTGTAAAATAGGGAACTATTATTTTAGAATTGACATGAAATAAAATGCTCACATGCATGGACTAACTGAATACGATTTCCCATGATCTTGTGACTGACCCCATGTTTAGTTCTCAGTTACACTTGTGTACACAAGCACATCCTTGGACTAATAACATTAATGGGAGTCTGTCAGCAGTAAATTCATTATAAACCTAATCCCAGTATCTTGTAGAGTTGAGTTTCCAAATATGTCGCTGTTGTTCAGCTTTTTGGGGTCACATTTTCACAAATATTGCAACCTGCATTATATAGTCCTATAGAGATCCAGACATTCTGAGAGGAGCTTAAAGATTTTCTATGTAAGACCAAGCATGTAAACTCTTTTCATATTGCAGTTGTAGGCGTACGTGGCAATTGAAAATAAACCTACAACGGTGCTCCATTGCAGCACTCCTCATCAGCACAGGTTTACGTTGGGCAGTGCACTGCTAATAATCTGCATCTTTTTAATTGCATTATGGTGCATTTATGTGCCCAGTGTTTGCAAGCAGCTTTTGAAGCCATCAAGACTGGATTGAAACAAAGAGAAAAAGTAGTATCTGTCACTTGTACTTTCTCTCCTATTATAATCCACACCTGGTTTTTGGCTTCAAAAACTGCATGCAAAAACCTGAGCATGTAAATGAACCCTAAAATATGCAGTCAGCTGGCAAGCGTTTGCTTTTTGGCCGCTTGAACAGCAGCACAATTAGAGCAGTTATTGAGAAGGAGGTTTCCTAGGAACACTTGTACCCAATAATTGGCCTTATTCCCACTCCTTGCAAAAGGGTCTTTCAATCTTCCACTACTTAAATCTATCTGTTTTAGTATGTGCCAGAAAGTATTAAAGCTCCTGTGATAATGTGCGTTCTTATTGATAAAAAAAGGCGTCTTCTGCAGAATTGCCTCTAGCTCTCTATCCTTTCTTCTCAATGGTGAATGCGCAAATAGCTTTTACCTTAGTATGGCAAGGCTGGAAATAAAGAGCACAAAAGACATTTTTCAAGAAGTTTAATATCTTTGTGATTTCTTGAACACACAGAAAATGGCTCATGGCTCCATGTGGGTTCACCACATAGTACTGACATGCAGATACTGCAGGGCATAACTAAAGTCTTGTGGTCTCCAGTGCAAATTTTTGTCCAGGGCCCCTACCACCTCCCTACAGCGTATTCTTAATAGTGACAGTTACAGGTGCTGCAGCAGTATCTCAGATTCTTGAAAGAGATACAATTTTAGTACCCACAACTGCAGTTATCAAGAATATGGTGAGTGAGCAGCGCAACACCCAGTACATATACAATACTGGGAGCTATGTGCTGTGGGAAACAGCTGATCTGCAGGGTCCTAACAGTCTAAGAGATGTCCAACACCCAGGGCCCTTGGCTGATCAACTGTTTAAAGTTACCGTGGTGCTTTTGCAAGCAACGTGACTCCTTCACTATTTGCATTGTACAGTATCTGTTTTATAATCACCATGCAATGTTATTACAGCCTGTAAAAACAGTACATGGTTACTATAGAACAGATGCCATGTGATGTGAATATTGAAGAGGCCCCACACAGTATAATATGCTCCACAGTGGTCCCCTACACAGTGTAATATATTCCACAGTGTCCTCTACCCCCACATTACAATATGCTCCACAGGGGCCACCACACAGTATAATATGCTCCCAAGAGCCCCCTAAAGCTGCTTCAAGTGTACCCCATGAAATTCCATGAATGTTCATGAGGTTCAGCCCTCTGTTTCAATGCTATTATTATACATTGGGTTCTCCTCAGCTGGCTCAGGCTCTCTTCAGCATCTTGTTTGGTCAACTTATGTCTGCGACTGTGAGGTGAAGTGCCTAGGAGCAATTGGGCCTCATCGGTCACGTGGGGAGCACTGATAACATTACACCATCATGTCCCATGTGGTCGCTGGGGCCCAATCATAGGCCCCAGCTGTGAGATCTGGGGCTCGTTGCCTCAGTCACAGACCAGAAGAGCCCTGGATGCTGAGGACTGTCAGAAGCCCAGTAGAGGTGAGTATAAATATTTTTTATTTTTAGCCACCTCCCCTGTGCAAGCATCTATTGGAAAGGGGCCCATTGATATGCCAGACCCATTTCCATTTACAATATGCATAGCAGTAAAGGAACTAGGCTTTCCCCAACTGCTATCATGGTGGTCTGTGGCTCCGACCATCTCCACAAGAGAAAGCTAAAGCAGCTGTATATTGTTTTTCCATTAGATTACAGGAGAAAAATGGCATAGAAGTTGTTCTAGAGAATTGTTATACCCAGATTTTTATCATTTGTGATCTCACTTTTTTGTGTACTTGAACCTTAAAATAACTGTGACATGTTCCTTAGATACTTGCTGTTGTTAGTTTGCTTTTGTATTTACACCCTTACCAAATAGATATTTAAAAAGTGGACTGGCTTTAAAGAAAATATGAGATTTGCAGTTTGAGATTTCATTTTTATCATTTGTTCACATTGTCTCTTTGATAACAGTCTGAGCTAAGCTGTTCGCACAAGCATTCTGTTATATTTCTTTTGCCTAGTAGAATAGCAGTGCCTGCCGTGCTATACTGTTCAGTAAGAAAAAAAATAGAGGATGAACCTGCAGATAGGTTTGAGAACTGCATTATTTCTCTGAATCTACAATTGTTCTTTTTCTCTTGAATAATTTAGGAATAACCGTGATACTCATCGCTCTTGTTCTAGGGACCCACATACCTTGGTTCAGCTTACCTCATTTATGGCATTGAACAAGTTCCAGCCTTTTCATGTGTCCATTTCTAGTAATACTCTCCTGTTGTTGGTGAGTTTTGAGTCTACATTAGGCTTTTTTACTATACAATGCTGTTAATAAGCCCTAAGTAACATTTGAATCTCATTCCAGGATTTTCACAGCCACTTGACTCGCAGCGAAGTAGTGGGATACCTTGGGGGGCGCTGGGACACCAGCAGCCAGTGTAAGAATTCTTTGATTCTTAGCACTTCATTAATGGTAGTTTATCACATTCGCTATTGTGCTGTAGCAAACTATAAATCTTTCTACAGTGTTGACTGTGCTGCGTGCTTTTCCTTGTCGCTCCCGCCTGAAGGACACAGAGACTGCTGCAGCTGTAGAAGAAGAGGTAATGTTTGAGGAAATTTGATTGGAAAGTAAAAAGCTAGGATTTCCATTTGGGTACATACATTCCCTAGAATGTGTCAGGATGCAGTTTTGGGCTTAGTCTGACTACCATTTATAATTGAAAACTTTTTTTTTTTTTTTGTAGATGATAAAAATTTTCAGTTTCCAGGTTAAACTGTTCTTATTTTATATACGAAAGTCTTTCAAAGAGAGATCTGGACACCAATGGTAGCTCTTTCTATGCCTTAAGATTTCCACAGTTTATTAAATCTAGATGCTGGCTATAGTACTGCTATTTGGAATGGGAGTGCCTTAGGGAAGAAGTTGTTGAGGACTTTCAATGCTACTCCAGTAGATCCCATTCATGATGGGCATCAAAAATACCTCTGTGGGTACAGGTGCAGGCATTTTCCTATAAAGTGCTTAACTCCTATTCAGGATACATATAAGATTTTTGTATACGTTATGGGGAACTTATCTCGGTAGAAGCAGTGATGCGGACCCAACCAGTCAGAAACAGGGACACAAATCTGCAACAAAGCGGTTTATTTAAGAAAAACAGTCAAATAAATAAACCTTTACGTCAAAATGAACAAATTAATTTCAGGCAAAATAATGTCAAACCAAAATCCTGCTCGTCTGAGCGCTAACTAAACAGAAAATACTAACTGTACTTGTGGCTTACTACCAGCGACATGAAATCAACGGAAAAAAAACACTGTACCTTACGCCAGGCTCTCAGTGTCAGGACAGACCCAGCCACTTCCTCTCCTTCCAGGATCTGTCCTGAAGTGCAGGCTCTGCAGCCTTTTATGGCCCAGTAACAAGCCTATAACCCACACCTAAACCAGGACCGCTGCTCCTTTTTTGTAAAAATTGTCCTTTTATCCCTATGCAAATGAGCAGGAAAGGGCTTCTGAAGCCAGCTTCCTTCACTTTCGGGTGCAGTGTGTCATCATCAGGCATGCACATTACACTTAGTGAGCCGCAGATAGTGAATCCTATTTCGGGAAAGCAACACCCCTAAAACCCTATTCAGCTCATTTGCATAGGAATAAAAGAACAATTTGGAATGGAGCAGCAGTCCTGAATAAGAATTACATCATTGTAAACTGTGCTGACAGCTCTACAAGGTACTGTGATTAGTTTATATCTCAATTTTGTACTGACAGACTCCTTTTAAGATTTATAATGCCTGAGATTTCAGCTGGTAATAGAGAAACAGGGGAAAGAATAATTAAGGGTATGTTCACATAATTTGGAGTTGCTTTTGAGGCAAATTTCTCAAAATTGGCTCCTTATTCCAACTAAAATCTGTCTCCCATTAATTTCAGCAATAAGCAGATTTTTCTGGTAGCTGATTTTTGAAAGTGAACATACATTTTCAGTTTTTGGATCACCTTCATTTTTTCCCATTGCCATGTTCTCTTTATTGAGTATAGTTCTTTCTTTTGACCAGATTTATCACAGCCTTTTTCTACGGGGAATGTCCTTGGTTGGCTGGTATCATAGTCATCCCTTTAGCCCGGCACTGCCATCCCTGCAAGACATAGAGTCTCAGATGGATTATCAACTAAAACTGCAGGGTTCAGACAACAGTTTCCAACCATGTTTGGGCTTAATATGTGGTGAGAAAATCTTCTATTTGCCTCACCAATCCATACCATATGAAGACTTGTGTTCCTTTGACAGCTGTTTACTTCCTTTCTATTAGCTCCCTACTTCCGTGGAAACCATGGCACCCAATCTACAATTTGTCCATTCTGGGTTATGCCTCCAGCAGAGGTTAGAGCTAAACTTCATTGTTTACATTCACTGTTTTATGGGATACTAGGAGGAATGTTTTCCTAAATACATTTTAAAATCTCTTTCAGCACCGTCCAAATGATTATGGAATTCCTATGGAAGTTGAGGTGACCTATATACAGGACAGCTTTCTAACCAATGACATCTTGCATGACATGGTAAAGACTGAGTCGTTATTTTTCTTAGGACATTGAAGTTTTATAATCTAGGATTTTGTATAAATTGACCAGAAATTGTGCAATTTAAAAAAAAAAATTATCTGATCATTAAAAGGGGTAAATAGATAAATTTCCTTTTTTATTTTTTTAACCTACTATCACCACTTTTCCTTATATAATTTATGACATTATGCTTCTTGTAAATTGTGCTTGCAGTACTTTTTCTCTCCGCATGACTCGTGCGGACACTGTGCAGAAAACATATGGACCCCATTATAGTCTATAGTTCCGTGTGGTTTCTTAGCAAACTGCTTTTTAAAGCGTTCAGAGAGTCCCCAAGCGGGGATGTGAACCAGTCCTGAGACCTTTAGCAACACAAGTTGGGCATCCACATATCTGATGAAAAGTCTGGACATATGTACAGAGCCAGTAGTATATAATGAGGTTTATTGGGTCTGTGCATAAGCCCAGACTATTATAACTTTTCATCAAATATGTGAAGGTCAACCTTGTTTCATTGTTGCAAAAGGTCCCACCTAGAATTTTATTTACATTACTAATTAAAAGTTACATTTTAACAATTTAGAATTTGTTCCTTTTCTTTAGCAATTTGTTCTTGTGACCAAATGATAAAATAAGTAGAATAAAGTTTAAAATAATTTGTGATTTTTTTTTTTTATGAGATTACATATATATATTTTAATAAATAACTTGATAACAAGAGACTCATTTTAATAAAATATATATATATATATATATATATATATATATATATTATTAAATAAGTTACAAACCATAGGAAGAAACATAGACATATTAGGTGTTACCATAAGTTGCGCTGGGTTCACACTAGCGCCCAGACTCCGTTCTGAGCTTTCTGTCTTCTTCATGCAGAAGATGGAAAGCTGTCAGAGCGGGTCCATCCGTGAGCGGCGGTGAGCGTTTTGTGCTCTCCATTGCTAAACCGTTTTTTTTTTAAACCGGACACAGAGTACTGCTTGTCCGACTCTGTGTCCGGTTTTAAAAAAAAACAGTTTCGCGGCGGAGAGCATAAAACGCTCACCGCCGCTCTCGGCCGGACATCTTTCAAACCCATTCAAATGAATGGGTTTGAAAGAGTCCTGCAGCTTTCTGTCTCCTGCTCTGTTTTGTGCAGGAAACGGAAACCTGTATGAACGGAGACTGGGCGCAGATGTGAACGAGCCCTTACCCAATAAAAATTTACACAATATTTAACGTGATCACTAAATGGAATAAATAAAAATAACACAATTGTTTATATTATAAAATGGAATCCGAGTATAATTAAGTGTGTCCTTTTATAAGAGTCATGTCCCTTGAAAAGGCCATGTAAGGGTATTGCCAGTTGAGCAATTCCCTCGTGCTACTGCTGAAACATGAGAGGAAGGGAAAGACAGCGACAGTGAGTCCTAAACTTGACACTGTCCCTACCTACTTGCCTCAACTGTCGCAATGACAGGGACAACTGTGAGACAATCCCTTCTCTTCACAGACAAGACAACACAACACAGAAGAGGAGTCAGCAAGCCAAGGTTCAAAGACAGAGAGACAAAGCAGTGCCAAATTGTAATCCAAAAGAGCAATAACAAGAAAAGCTAAAGGTCAGAAGTCAGTAAATACAATACAATAGCAAGAGAACAGCTTAGAGAGGACAGAGTCACTATAGCCAGCAAGTATGTGTAGGCAAGTGTCCTGTTTAAGGAGGTCCAGAACCCACCCCAGGCTTGATAGTCTGTCAATCACAAAGGTAAGGCCAGGATTAACTGTTTAAGGACCAGAGGGAAACAAAGGTGTAAGAGAGAGGTGTAGTGGAAAATCATTTCAGAGATGAGG
Source organism: Leptodactylus fuscus (assembly GCF_031893055.1). Classification (NCBI taxonomy): domain Eukaryota; kingdom Metazoa; phylum Chordata; class Amphibia; order Anura; family Leptodactylidae; genus Leptodactylus; species Leptodactylus fuscus. Next base: position 198,862,565 of record NC_134265.1, read on the forward strand.
GAATAGGGCAGTGTTCAAACAGAGCAACAAGAACCAAAAGCAAGGAATCATAACTGAATACACCTCCTGCGCTGCACTGTGTGAGCGGAGTGTGGCGCAGAGACCCAAACAGGCAGAGATGTTACAGGCCACTTCTAGTTATGCCAGAAATTTCCATTTGGGAATCACTCTATGAAAGGCTCTCCCAGGTTGATGCCCCTGTATCATATAAGGAAAATGTGATACCCTTTAATGATCAGATCAGTTTTAAATTCTTTTTTTTTTTTTTGTAGATTGTGAGCCCCATATAAGGCTCACAATGTACTTTTTTTTCCCTATCAGTATGTCTTTGGAGTATGGGAGGAAATCCACACAAACATGGAGATCCTTGCAGATCTTGTCCTTGGCAGGATTTGAACCCAGGACTCCAGCGCTGCAAGGCTGCAGTGCTAATCAATGAGCCACCATGTTGCCCCCATTTTTAAAATTTTTGCCTTAATTTTGATAACTGTAACATTTCAGGTTTTTTTTTATTTATATGGCTTTATGATGCCTAACTTTATGCAGGCAAATTTGAGCTTTTTTGGTGCTGTTTGGAGCTACATAGAATATATATATATATATATATATATATATATATATATATATATATATATATATTCTATGTAATTATTATTTTTTTCACTTTTAATAGTGTTTACACTGGATAACCGGATAAATTAACACTATTGAGAGTAAAAAGAATAAAAATGTTAGTCATTTATGTAATTATTATTGTTGTTTTTTTTAACTTTTAATAGCGTTCACACCGGAAAACCTGATAAATTAATTTTTCATGTTATTGTGGTTATTGGATTGCCATATATGCATTAGTTGTTTATTTGAATCTAATGCAGGCACCATTACATTTATGTGTAATAGTTTTTCTAGTGTGTGTTGAAGAGAGGTTTGCAGACATTTGAATTATTTTTTTTTTTATTACATTTTTTAAACTTTTTTTGTTAAGCCTCCTTGTTTTACTATTCTAATGTAATGGCATACTTCTGCATGTTAGTACATTATGCTCTTTGTCACTTAGTTGTAGGCTGCTGTTAGGACAGTGCCACAATGCCTCCAATAACAGAATTACCAAACAGACAACCCTCGGGTCCTTTGTTTAGTTCCCAGGCTGACTGTAGGATCACCTGGTGTCATGATAAGAGTTTTCTTATCCCTGGCTATAAAGCAGGAGGTTTCACTAAAAATGCTGTAGTTACAGTTCTTTTCGAAGTGCAAGGGCAGTCAGTGTAGCATTCTCTGACATCTTCAAAGGTGATGCTAAAAGATGTAGCTGTAAATTTAGTAAGGGGGGGGGGGGGCTGGAGGGTCTTTTTAAACGTTTCCAATGAAAGTAAGCTCTGTTTATTAAAGTTTATCAGAAAACAAATACAGCCTACAGTTCTGCCAGAGTACAATACTCTCTCAAAGTATAAACAATAGATCGAAACAAAGTTACAGAAAGAGAATCTAAACTCCCCTTTGCATGTTGGCCAGAAATAAAATAAAGAGTTAGAAACGTGGAATATGCAAACCACGTGGATTACTAGTCAGTGACTAATGGTGGTGCTCACGCACTGCCCATTGTTGAACAGTGTTGGAGCTATGATGTCTGCTGTTGCAGGCAGCAGCAAATCACAAATCTGGAAATAACCAATAGTGGTGGTCCTGCCCTTATGATCGCTACTATTGGTTAGTGACCAATAGCGTTTAATGGTGACTTACACACCCCCCCCACACACACACACACTCACCCTGAACAGCTTTGTTGCGTTTTGTGTCATTCTTAGGAGGTATTACTTGTGTTAGCTGTGATCCCTTGCTATCTTTGCTGTGTCTTATTGGTTAATTTCCTCTCTCTTGCTCTACTCACCTCTTCTCTGTGCACCACTTCCTCTCTGTGTGCCCCATCAACAGCCTCCACCTTCTCATTTATGTTCTATCGCTAGTGTTCCTATGTGTCTGATCTCTTCCTATCTGTTTTTTTTTGTTTTATTTTTTAAAACTATATAAACTAAAAAAAATATGTAGTTTTAGGTAATACTAGGGAAAGGGAGCTTATCATTTATTGCTTGAAAATGCTCACTGTAGTTAGGTTTAGCATAAGGAAAGTATGCATCAAATTAATTATATTTAGCTTCAGGAAAGTTTCAACGTTGCCATCTGTGTTTGGTATTCTGTTCGGGAAGTCCACTTGGGGACCCCCCGAACGGAATACTGAACGCATTGACAAGCAGTGAGCTTATGAAAGCACACGGACCCCATAGACTATAATGGGGTCCGGGTGTTTTCCGCGCAGTGTACGAGTCATATGGAAAGGAAAGTAAACTAAAACTTTAACCCCTTCCCACCGATGGCATTTTTTGATTTTCGTTTTTCGTTTTTGACTCCCCTCCTTCTAAACCCCATAACTTTTTTATTTCTCCGTTCCCAGAGCCATATGAGGTCTTAATTTTTGCGGGACAAATTTTTCTTCATGATGCCACCATTAATTATTCTATATTATGTACTGGGAAGCAGGAAAAAAATTCAGAATGGGGTGGATTTGAAGAAAAAATGCATTTCTGCGACTTTCTTACGGGCTTTGGTTTTACGGCGTTCGCTGTGCAGCCAAAATGACATGTCCCCTGTATTCTGTGTTTCGGTACGGTTCCAGGGATACCAAATTTATATGGTTTTATTTACATTTTGACCCCTTAAAAAAAAATCCAAAACTGTGTTAAAAAAATTTTTTTTCTAAAAGTCGCCATATTCCGATGGCCGTAACTTTTTTATACATCAGTGTACGGGGATACATAGGGTGTCTTTTTTTGCGGGGCCAGGTGTACTTTTTAGTTCTACCATTTTCGGGAAATGCTACTGCTTTGATCACTTTTTATTCAAATTTTTATCAGAATCAAAACAGTGAAAAAACGGCGGTTTGGCACTTTTGACTATTTTTCCCGCTACAGCGTTTACCGAACAGGAAAAATATTTTTATAGATTTGTAGAGCGGGCGATTTCGGATGCGGGGATACCTAACATGTATATGTTTCACAGTTTTTAACTACTTTTATATGTGTTCTAGGAAAGGGGGGTGATTTGAACTTTTAATACTTTTTATATATTTTTTTTACTTCTTATTTTTTTTTTTGCATTTATTAGACCCCCTAGGGGTGTTGAACCCCAGGGGGTCTGATCACTAATGCAATGCATTACAATGCTAATGCATTGCGAAAAAAATCATCCTTTCTTTTGCAGGCTGCATAGACCAGCCTGCAAAAGAGAGAATTTGCAGACAAGCCTGGGAGCCTTGTAAAGGCTCCTGGCTGCCATGGCAACGTGACGTCGGCCCTGGAGCATGCTCCAGGAGTCGGCGATCACCGGCAAAATGGCGGCGCCCATGCGCCGCCGGGAAAATGGCGCCTCCGGCGCCTTTGACCATGGCACTGGAGGGGTTAATGCCTCCGATCAGTCCGGGGACCGATCAGAGGCATTAGAGCCGGTTGTCTACTGCTTAAAGCAGTAGACACCCAGCGGCTATGGCAGCCGCCCGGCTCCCGGGCGGTCGCCATAGTTACAGACCTGACATGCGCCGTACTATTACGGCGCATTTCAGGAAGGGCTTAACACTAAGCTTAACCCCCTCCACCTGTCTAGCTTCTAATTTACTCCATTTTAAGAAAAATGTATAGTTACCCATATCCCAGGGGCAGTCATGTAATCACCCCAGGCACATTTTCTGATTTCCTGGTGACGTTCCATTTCTCTGTTTCCAGAGACGGGAGGTCACCAGTACTCTACTCTTTTGGAACACTACTCTGATTCCAAAAGGACTACATCTGATGGTAAAACCTGGACTCCAAAGAAAACCCATACAGTTCTTCTTGCTACATTTGGCAATTATTATTATTGTTTATTTATATATAGCACCATTAATTGCATGGTGCTTTATATTTGAGGGTTTACATAAAGGTACACAAAATATACAAACAAATATAATACTAACAAAGACCGACTGGCACAATGGGATAGAGGGCCCTGCCCGCAAAGGCTTACAGTCTATGAGGGAAGAGGGATAGAGACAGAAGGAGAAGGGGGGAGACTGTTCAGATGGTGATGTGGTGACAGTAGTGTTATTAGAGATTGAAGGCCTTCCTGAATGAGTCTTGGTAGGAATGCAGGGAGGAGTGGAGTGAAGTCCTGAACGAGTGTTGAATGGTGAGTCTTCAAGACCTTCTTGAAACTTGTGATTGTGAGGGCCAGTATTATGTGTCTTGGTAATGAGTTCCAGAGTATGAGGGATGCATGGGAGAAATCGTGGAGACAGTTGTGTGAAGAGTGAATATTGGGAATGATTTGTTTTACATTATATAAATATAAGTAGTTGTAGTGATTGATGTTAACCCCTTCCCGACATCCGCCGTAGTAGTACGGAGCTGCCGGAAGAACTGCCCGCAAACCGCCGTAGTACTACAGCGGCTGCATGGTGTGCACGTAGAAAATGTGTGCGCACCATGCCCTGCGGGTGTCATACGGCTGACAATGCCCTGTAACACCCGCAGTCGGAACCGGGTCCAATCGCGGGTGTTAACCCCTGAGATGCCAGCGGTCAAACATGCCCGCCGGCATCTCCGGGGATCGGGACATATTGGTGCCGATCGGCACCCCCCGCGACGGTTTCGGGGGGTGCCGGTGTTGGTAGTGGGCAGCCTGGGGTCTGATCAGTGACCCCGGGTCTGCCCCATCACTTCCCCTCCACGTACCTGGTTGATCCAGCCAAATTGGAAGCTGTCAGCCCGTGTGTGTGCACGGGGCTGAGAGCTTCCTGTACTCTGCAATACACGTGTAACACGTGTATTGCAGCTACATCTAGTGAAGCAATGATCAGCAGATCACTGCTTCAATCCTCCATGAAAAAAAAGTTATATAAAAATAAAAAAGTATAAATAAGTTTAAAATAAATTAGAAATAAATAAAGCCCCAAAAATCCCCTTTTCCCATATAAAAAGTTTTATTATGTAAAATAAAGAAAAATAGAAAAAAACATTACATATTTGGTATCACCGTGTCCGTAATAACCTGAGCAATAAAATTAAAATATTATTTAACCCGAACGGCGAACATCATAAAACAAAACGTAGAAAACCGCTCAAAATAATGATTATTCACCACCTTTGCCTTACAAAATGTTCAATAAAAAGTAATCAAATGGTCAGATGAAAACCAAAATGGTACTAATAAAAAGCAGAGGTCATCCCGCAAAAAATAAGCCCTCAACCAGCTCTGTCTAGCGAAAAATAAAAATGTTATGCCTTTCAGTAGATGGCGATGCAAAAATAATTGATTTTTTCCCCTGAATTGAATTTTATTCTGCACATATAGCAACGCATTAAAAAATCATATAAATGAGGTATTGCCGTAACCGTACCAACCCAACCCAACCCAACCCAAAAAATGCTAAAAGCAATGCTAGAATTGATGTTTCTTTTTACATTCCACCCAGAAAGAGTTAATAAAATGTAGTCAATAAGTTACAGGCACCCCAAAATGTTGGCATAGAAAATACAGTACATCTAATACCGCAAACACCAAGCCCTCATGTGGCCGCATTGCCAGAAAATAAAAATCTAGCTTGTACAATGTGAAGACAAAAACCCCAAAAGTCGCCAAATCATTAGGACATAAGTGGCTGCGACTAGAAGGAAATGTGTAAGCTGTGCGAGCGTTTTCAGGGGACACCCCATATTTAGAGCTTATGAGAGAGAAGACACCAGCGCTGATCCCCCAGAATGCTCCTCTTCCCCGTCCGTGTCATAGGAGCTAGTGGGAAAATAGAATGGGATTTGGTGTACCCAATTTACTCCGCACAGCTTACATATTCACTTCGGGGTTAACTAATGCTCACTACATCACTTGATAAATTCTTTGAGGGGTGCAGTTTTCAAAACGGGGTCACTTTCTAGAGGTTTCCACTGTTTTGACACCTCAAGGGCTTTGTAAATGCGACAGGGTTCCTGAAACTGAACACAGCCAGATCTGCCCTCTAAAAGCTCCTTGGCACGCCTTCCCTTCTGCGTCTCACTGTGCGTCCATATATTAGTTTACACCCACAAGTGGGGTACTATGGTAGTCCTGGGAACTTGCATAACAAATTGTGGGATGCGTTTTCTCCTTTAACCCCTTGTGAATGTGCAAATTCTAGGGCTAAACTAAAATATTAGTAAAATAAAATAAAATTTGAAAATTTCACCTCCATTTTGTCTTAATTCCTGTTAAGCACTTATAGGGTTAAAATACTAGGCATATGTTGTTTGGGCTTATGTAAGGGGTGCAGTTTTGAAAATGGGGTGATTTATGGGGGGTTTTAATACAGGGGTCTTTCAAAACCCCTTCATAACTGGATTAGTCCCTTTAAAAAATGGGTTTTGGAAATTTCTTGAAAATTTTGAATATTGTTGCTTCACTTGTAAACCTTCTAATGTCCGTAAAAAATAAAAGGGTGACTAAAGTTTTATGCCGACATAAAGCAGAGATCTGGGACATGAGATTTATGATATAATTTTGGCGGTCTGACTATCTGTATGCAATGCACATCATTTCAAACTTTATAAATGCATATTTTTCAAAATTTCCACCAAATTTCCTATTTTTCATAACTAAACACAAAAGATATCAACCAAAATTTACTACTAACATGAAGTACAATGTGTTACGAAAAAACAATCTCAAAATCACTTTGGTAAGTTAAAGCGTTCCAAAGTTATTGCCACATAAAGTGACACATGTCAGTTTAGAAAAATCGAGCTTGGTCAGGAAGTCAAAAAGTGACATCAGAGGGGGCCACACGGTGGCTCAGTGGTTAGCACTGCAGCCTTGCAGCGCTGGGTCCTGGTGTTCAAATCCCGCCAAGGGCAAAAAACATCTGCAAGGAGTTTGTATGTTCTCCCCGTGTTTGCATGGATTTCCATCCCATATTCCAAAAAAAAAAAAAAAGACATACTGATAGGGAAAAATGTACATTGTGAGCCCCTATGTGGGGCTCACAATCTACATTTAAAAAAAAAAAAAAAAGTGACATCAGCGGGAAGGGGTTAAACTGAAAACGGAGGTCAAAGTAACTATGTCTACTTATTTCAGATGGACACAGTGACAGAGTCTCATTATGGAGACTTGGACACATGTGAATGTAGCTTAATTTGTGAATGTAGGTATAATAGGAAATCTAGTTTATTCTGGGAGGAATATGCAAATCTGTCTCCCCAGATGTAAATAGGGAGACAGTGCCTCTGTTATGCTGCCCTCTATAGGAAGCACCCTGAACATCATGCCCAACTTTCCCAGAAGCCTTTACTGCTTCCTATAGAGGGCAGCATAACAGAGGCACTGTCTCCCTATTTACATCTTGGCAGACAGACTTGCATATTCCTCCCATGATCCCTTACAGTGGAGTGACTATGGCTGTATAAGTCTACACACACCTAATAGCTGGTCTCTCCTTAAGGAGTGACATTATCCCCATAATCTGGTCTCTCAGCCTCTCACTTCTACCAAGTCAGTTCTCTCTACGCTGTGCTGACGAGGTCCAACCAGACCGAAACGGCCGTCCATACCTGAGAAACTGCCTTGGTAAAAATCCCACATTATGCATTAAAGGCTTCTGGGAAAGTCGGGCAAGATGTTCAGGGTGCTTCCTATAGGGGGCAGCATAACAGTGGCACTGTCTCCCTATTTACATCTTGGGAGACAGATTTGCATATTCCTCCCATGATCCCTTACAGTGGAGTGACTATGGCTGTATAAGTCTCCACACACCTAATAGCTGGTCTCTCCTTAAGGAGTGACATTATCCCCATAATCTAGTTTATTCTGGAGATTAATTCTTCATGATCCACTTCATTCAAAAGATTAGTTCATTTAGTTCACTATTTCTATGGCTCTGGGCTACTATTGAGAAGGAAATTGAGACATAGATGTAGCCTATTCTGCCAAGTCACTACTAGTTTTTTGGATGAGTTATCATTCTGTTAATATGATCAGAAATACTTAATATGTCTAATCATTAATGTCTTAAAGGGACAATTACTTCTACTACAAACCAGCAGCACCATGTTGAACTCTGCAAAGTTAATACAGTATTTTCATTGACAACCTTATAACTAGGAATTATTGTCTCACAGTTTAGTGACTCAGCTACTATGCACAAACTTTTAATAAGAACAAATAGAAGTGACCTGGTGGAGTATACAGATCTTCCGCATAGCCTATGTTATACCAGCTCTGTGTTCTGATAGGGAATGAATCATGTAACTTGTGAACTGAATGAACTATTCAAGCGATTTGTTAGAAGAATGAATCATGAAAGTTTACTACAGTCAGATGCATATGGCTGAGCACAGCAGTGACACCTATAGTAGCTTAATGGTACTGACTCATGGAGGCAACACCTAAATTATTTTGTTTCGAGTTGGTGGCAGTTAGACTGGACCTGTGGACTGACAGGACTTTATCACAAAAGCAGGTGAGCTAAAGGAAGCTACCCACACTATGTCTAGTCTAGTGCAATTTCAGAGGTTGATCGTTCTTTTTAGAGGCTTTTTTGTTTGTTTAGTAGATTTGTACTTGCTGGCTGCTTTATGGTTTTTACTTTGCCTGCTGTGCTGTCTCACTCACTGATCCCTCTCACTTGCTATAGCTCCTTATTAACTATTCTTTGCCAGGAGTGTAAACTATATGTTAGTTCACTTTGAACATCACTACCCATCACTACTTAGGTGGACTATATGAGGGTGTGTTAATAGAAGACAATGGGTGCTATAACAAGCTCATAACACCAATATCTAAACATAAAAGAATTTTTGTTTAAAAATGGTTTTGAGAAAATTTGATTTTTTTTATATGATCGTACACAGAAATGTAATATATATAGACTAAAATCCAGTGTCAAACCAGGATGGGTCCAAAGCAATTCAACGGTAAGTGTAAAACATACCGTATATACTCGAGTATAAGCCAAATTTTTCAGCCCACTTTTTGTGCTGAAAAAGCCCCCCTCGGCTTATACACATACACATCAGGTATCCCTGTGTCTGAAAGTGCCCGATTTACTGAATATAGGGTATCTGCAGGGCTCCTGTTCTGTCGGGAAGGGGTTAATAGGAGCACTGCAGATACCCTGTATTCAGCCAGACTGATTCCAAGTGGGGGAAGAAAAAACAGTCCTCAAGCTCAGGGTAGGGGCAGACAGACAACCAGAACACCCCCTCCCCTTCCCCAGCAACTACTGCACCCAAAAACTCAGACCATTTAAATTTTTGAAATTTTCCAGTAGCTGCTGCATTTTCCCCCTCGGCTTATACTCGAGTCAATAAGTTTTCCCAGTTTTTTGTGGTAAAATTAGGGGGGTCGGCTTATATTCGGGTCGGCTTATACTCGAGTATATACGGTAGCTTTTATTTTCATGTAGATAAAAGATTACATCGTAACTAGCGAAGTTGATTGTTTCATGACAGCTATGATTGTGTCCGTTGTTTTTTTTTTTTTTTCAAACTGACACCTTCTGAGCAGACACCAACGGTAGTGTGAACTAACCACATTGATTGCTTACGAATGGTGGGGGTTAAAGAAAAAATTCCAACTGTGCCAGATTCAGTGAAGGAACACCTATTAAATAATGTAAAAAAGTGAGGTGATTAAAGGTTCTCTTTAACTTACAGAAAATAAAAAAAACAATCCAATGGTTAAGTCAGATTATTTTTAGCACTGGTGTTCTCTTTAATATCAAAGGTGGCATCCTCTTTTTAAATTCATGATCTATCTGTAAAATTGCTGTTAACTGTTCAAGCTGTATTGCTTACTCGCTGTACTTTTAATAACAGCAGTTTGTACTATAGTGGTGTCCCTTAGACTTGAATGCGGCACCGATGCAGTACTCAAACAACCACCGCTATAAAAAGTACAGCAAGTGAGCCAAAAAAGGGTATACAGCTTTCTGTGGATGCCCTGACAGTCGGACTGCAAACCGTCTGAAATTGGTGTCCAATCTTATGGATAGGACATCAATTCTTAAAAAGTAGATAACCCCTTTAAGAGTTTAGAAGTACTAGCTGCTTGTTACTATGTTCTATACTACAAAGCAGTGTTTTTCAGTCACATTTCCATCTTATACAGGCCCTGCTTGTTGAATTTTATAAAGGAGGATCTGACCAGATTACATTACAGGATATATGGAATGAAAATGATACTTTCCTAGACAAAATAAAGGTATGTCATATCCATCCCACCATACACAATTTCTTGTGTATCTTTTGCAATATGTAATCTATCCAGGTCTGTGTTTAGCTATACATTTTATAGTTACATTGAAAAGGTAATTACCTTTCTAACTTTTTTTTTTTATTATAAATGTGTAGTGCAATTGGATAGGAACCCTCCACAACTGATATTCACTCTGAATCTCTGCTGAACACATTTTTCTAGAATATGACGGACAGAAGCTCACTGAGATATCATATTACACCTTTTTTCTTTTGCAGGGATCGTTGGCTGCCCGTATACCTAAGGATGCTGGATTTGAGGCTGCTCTAGAACAAATTTATAGAGTACTTATCTAACTGGCGTGACTGTGCAGGTCTTATTATAAATCTATCATTTCTAATAATACAATTTAGAGTATAGTAGTTTTGTTACCTGCACTTATGTGTTCAATAAAAATAGTTTCAGCTGTTTTTCTTTGGTTAGTATGTACATTGCACATTCTAAAAGAGCTATTAATGTTAAAAACAACTTAAACAAAGTTCATTTTAAATAGGTCACATTTAGAATCAGTTTGTGAGACTGAAAGCCTGTAACCTGCAATGTGGATCCAAAGGAAGGCAAAAATTCTCGTTTGACAAAAGCAATCTTCCTTATATGGGAAAAAAATAATTCCTGACTCCAAATATGGCAATCAGAATAAAATCCTGACAACTTTATCTAGTAGAATGAAGAATCCCTTTGAAGTTCTACACAGAGGATGCCACCTTGTTACTGTTAAGGCCATTAGATGGGCTAATATTCAGGGCTATTATCAGCAACAAGCTCCTAGGAATAGTAATGGTGCTGCTGATCAGCTGACCAACCAGTGAACACTTGTTGGTTAAAGGAGTTGCCTGGGATAAATATAAATCCCTACACTAATCTAACCCCCCCCCCTTCTTCCTAAATAACATAAATAATCAAAAATATATAGTTACCCATTTTCTGATTATCCAGTGATGATCCATCTCCCAGTTTCTGGAAATGGATAGTTACTACTACTCTCCCCCCCCCCCCCCCCCTTTCCCCATCCACCCCTTCATACTTACCTTCCTGGCCTCTTCCTGTGGGACAGCTCCTCCTTCTTTTCTGACTGCCACCGCTTTTTCAAGCACTACTATGCGCACTGCTGCCTACCATCCACCTCAGCATCATTACAAAGAGCAGCACTGGGAGAAGAGCGCGTGCCTGCAGAATCAGTAAAGAAAGAGGGGCCGTCCCGCCCGAAAAAGCCTGAAAGGAAGAGAGGTAAGTATGTAATGAGGCTGGCGGGTTGGGATGAGTAGATAGGGAAGGACTAGTAGTGGGCAGGATAGCTAGAAAGATGGTGAGGGGGTTATGGGAGGGAGAGAGGAAGGGGAGAGTGAGATGAGAGATAGCTAGCCTAGCAGGAAGCTGAACCTAGTAAACAAATGCAGAAGATACCAGGAGCTCCCAGAGACACCCAGAAACAAAACACTCAAAACATGGCTAAAGGTATATGGCTGCATTTATTAACCCATTAATAGCACTAACAGATATTTAAAAAAAAAAAAAAAAAGACAAAAAAAACCCCATTATTTTTTACCCAGAAAAAGTCATTTAAGTGATTAGCTCATTTAATTAGAGGAAAACTGTCAGATGATTTTACCACCATAAACTGGCCCTGTTATGTGCAGGATCAATAGTGACCGTTCCACTTGTCCTCCTCTGTAATCTTTTTGTTGCAGCAAACTGAAGTTATAAATGTCATATGCAAATTAACCTAAGTAGTCATACAGTGTTTCCCCGAAAGTAGGACACCCCCTGAAAGTAAGACGTGTGGGGGTTTCTGTTGAATTGCCTAATATAAGGAACCCCCGAAAATAAGGCATGCCCAAAAATCTTTGCAGCCGACTGAACACTGTGCGATGTGCTTGGTGTGCACAGGAAATTCGGCTGCTGCCTCTGCTGTTGTGTCCACTGTCCTTCCTGCTGTACGATGAGCTCTCCCAGCTCATCCCAGAGGCAGCAGCCAGCATACAGGAGAGGCAGCATCAATGAAGTGAGGATCACTAAGCCCCGCCCACCACTGCCGGGACGAACAGCAGCACCAGCGCTACTATGAAGATGGGAAAGGTAAGTATGATATCTTCCCCCCCCCTCCCCTACACTACCTACAACCAGCAGTCATGCTGACGCCCCGCTAAGGAAGTACCGGCATGACTGCCGGTTGTCATAAGACATCCACCGAAAATAAGACAGGTCCTATATTTAGGACGACAATTTAATATAAGACACTGTCTTATTTTCGGGGGAAACACGGTAGTGGACTGGAAGCAGATTCAGCCCAGTCACACTGTCCCCTTACTAATCGTGCCCACAGGTATAACTGACATACCCTCAGAGTCCCCTCACTCCCTGACATCACAAGGGAGATTACAAAAGGGTACCAATGGAAAGAAAATTACTTGATTCTGCAAATGATGGATCCAGCACTATTCATGGAGAATTCATTTAACAGTTTCTGTTTAAGATGGTTGAAAGATAATAATAATAATAATAAAAAATTTTATTTATATAGTACCAACATATTCCGCAGCGCTGTACAATTTGTAGGGTTCAAATACAGACAGAAAGATACATTACAAAGAAAGTCATTTCACACAATGGGACTGAGGGCCCTGCTCGCAAGAGTGTACAATCTATGAGGTAGAGGGGATGACACGAGGTAGCAGGGGCGGCATTGCTTATGCAGAGGTCAGATACTTTTGTAATAGAGGTTACTGTCATTACACAAACTTAAACTTTATGAGCAGCCAACAGTCGTGTCCTTTAACATGTGGATGGAGCTTGGACCTATAAAGTTAGCCTGAAATGGCATCATATCGTGGGGAAATGTGGGAGCGGGGACAGAGGAGGGTTACATTTTGGGGATTCTAATTATAGTACGGAAGGGTTTATGTTAGAAATTGTGATAGGCTTGTCTGCAGTGGCGTAACTAGGAATGGCGGGGCCCCGTGGCGAACCTTTGACATGGGCCCCCCCCCGGCTGACATCGAAAACCCCGACCAACGCCGAAAACCCCGCACGACCCCACCCCCCGCATTCCTACGCACACTATTACGCTCCATAGTGGCCCCTTCACACAGTATTATACCCCATAGTGGCCCCTGCACACAGTATTATACCCCATAGTGGCCCCTGCACACATTATTATACCCAATAGTGGCCCCTGCACACATTATTATACCCAATAGTGGCCCCTGCACACATTATTATACCCCATAGTGGCCCCTGCACACATTATTATACCCCATAGTGGCCCCTGCACACATTATTATACCCCATAGTGGCCCCTGCACACAGTATTATCCCCCATAGTGGCCCCTGCACACACTATTATGCCCCATTGTGGCCCCTACACACAGTATTATCCCCCATTGTGGCCCCTTCACCCACTATTATGCCCCGTTATGGACACCCATTAACAATTATTATACTCTGGGGTCTTTTCAGAACCCAGAGTATAATAATCGGAGACCCGGGGGAAGAACAACATAAAAAAAAAAAACACTGTAACTTACCTGTCTCCCGACTCCCCGCTGGCGGCCATCTTCAATGACGTCAGGGACGTCATGTGACCGGGAGCCTGCGTCGCGACGCATAAGGACGCAGGCCCCGATCATGTGACGTCTGAGACGTCACACAAGTAGGCCGAAGCCTGTGCGGAGCCTGGAGAGGTAAGTAACACAGTTTTTTATGTTCAGTTACCTCTCCTGCACTTCCGATCATTATACTCGGGGGTCCGAAAAGACCCCCGAGTATAATAGTGCTTGTGGGGCCCGCAGTGTCACCGATCCCGGCCCCTGCCAGGATCGGTAAGTATATAGGGCCCGTTAGCGGCTGGAGTAACTCCAGCCGGTAACGGCCTATTAAAAAAACCAAAAAACGCAGCGGTAGCGACTGCCACCGGGCCCCTAATGTCCCGGGCCCTGTGGCAGCTGCTACTGCTGCTACCACGGTAGTTACGCCACTGCTTGTCTGATAAGATGTGTCTTTAGTTTGCGTTTGAAGCTGTAGAAATTGGGAGTTAATCTGATTGTCCGGGGCAGAGCATTCCAGAGAAGTGGTGCAGCTCGGAAGAAATCTTGTATACGAGCGTGGGAGGTTCTGATAATAGAGGATGTAAGTTTTAGGTCATTGAGTGAACAGAGAACACGGGTTGGGCGGTAGACAGAGATGAGGGAGGAAATGTAGGGAGTTGCGGCATTATGGAGAGCCTTGTGGATGAGAGTGATAACTTTATATTTGATCCTATATTGAATAGGCAGCCAATGTAACGACTGTCACAGACCAGAGGCCTCGCTGCAGCGTCTAGCCTGATAGATGAGCCTGGCCGCTGCATTCAGAATAGATTGTAGAGGGGAGAGTTTAGTGAGGGGAAGACCGATTAGTAAGGAGTTACAGTAGTCAAGGCGAGAATGAATCAGAGAGACAATAAGTGTCTTTAGTGTATCTCTGGTAAGGAAAGGGCGTATTCTGGAGGTATAAAGATGCAGAGTGCTGCTCATAAATCCATGCAACCAAACAGACAAGGAACAATTGCAGCAGAGATCATTAATCCCCCACCCCCTATTTTAGTTTGCATTGGCCTTTGTAATGAGGCTGATGTTAAACAAGTGCCAATCAAAGTGTTTCTCTTTGATCGGCACTCCTGGGGGCCAACATCTGACTGTCTAATATGTATACATAAATTATCAGCAAAATCTCTCTGCTGACCTCTGATATATTTATACATGTTTAGTTAGGTTGCCTCTCAATTGTCTATTTTCTAAATTAAATAACCATAGTTTTCATTGTAATCTATAGAATCTACTTATTACTTTATGCACACCATTTAACTCACTTGAGATCTACTGTCTTTCATGTGTACGGTTACCCAAAGCTGTGTACAATATACATGTGTTGTCTGAGAAGTGATTTATTTATTTAGAACGCTGTTAATTCCATGATGCAACACATGTGAAAAGGGTTTACATATATGATATAAAAACAGTGTACAATAAAAATTGATTTTTATACTTACCGTAAAATCCTTTTCTTTTTGTACCCATTGGGGAAACCACACCATGGGTATTGACCTGGCCACTAGGAGGCTCCTAGTGGCTGGGCCTATACCCCATGGTGCTGGTGCCCCCAATGATATAAATGAGAAACATTAACTGACCTAGTGACTGACTAGTTTAGAGTTACAGTCATTACAGAGTGAACTTTTTCAAGTATTTATTTCTGTTAATGTTGATGATTATGGCTTACAGCCAAGGAAATCCCAAATGTCATTATCTCAGAAAATTAGAATATAAGACCAACTGTAAAAAGATTATTTAACACAGAAATGTCGACCAAATGAAAAGTCTGTCCAGTAAATGCCCTCAATACTTGGTCGGGATTCCTTTTGCATGAATGACTGCATCAATGTGGCATGGAGACGATCAGCCTGTGGTACTGCTTTGGTGTTATGGAAGCCCAGGTTGTATGATAGCAGCCTTCAGCTCGTCTGCATTGTTGGGTTGGGTCTCTCATCTTCCTCTTGATAATACCCCTAGATTCTCTATGGGGTTAAGGTCAGGCAAGTTTGCTGGCCAACCAAGCCCAGTGATACTGTGGTTATTACACCAGGTCTTGGTACTTTTGGCAGTGTGGACAGGTGCAAAGTCCTGTTAGAAAATAAAAATTCAATCTACAAAAAACTTGTCGGCAGAGGGAAGCATGAAGTGCTCTAGAATTTTCCAGTAGACGGCTGCACTGACTTTGGTCTTGATAAAACACAGTGGACTGACACCAGTAGATGATATGGCTGACCAAACCACCACTGATTGTGGAAACTTCACACTAGGCCTCAAGCAGCTTGGATTGTGTACAGCAGCCTCTCCGCTCCTCCTCCAAACTCTGGGACCGCGATTTCCAAATGAAATGCAAAATTTACATTCATCTGAAAGCAACACCGTTGACCATTGAGCAACAGTCCATAACTTTTGATGATATTGTAATTTATTGAGATGCACTACTATATAGGGAGACCTCCCCTCTGCCTTGTGAGACAGGGAATCATAACCGTATCATTAGTAACCCTATGATTTCTTGATTCCTGGCATTTTTGAGTCAAATGTTTTCATGACCAGGAATCAGCTATTTCTCTCTGTTTATCTGTCTGAAAATCAACCTCCACATCCGAGAGAGCTCCCAGGGAACCTAACTGCGGAAGAACTCCAATTAGGGAATTGAGCCAATGTATACAACCATGGATGCAGGAACTTTCTATGGTTTGGCACTTGTCAGAAACCCAGCCATGATTTCCTTATTGTGACAGGTTATCACGCAGGGACATTTCTTGCTTCCCTTAATACAACATAATACACATAACTTTTGTCTACAAATTTAAATTTAATTATGTTCATAGAAAAAGCCTTCAATGCCAGAGGCCACACAAAGTGTCACGATTGACATTATGTTTAGTCCTACTCTTTTGGCCCATAGATACATCAAACAGGACTGATCCACAGGTTATAACATTCTACGGTGCAGAAAGGGGTCTGCTCTAATACAATAAATGTATGCATGTAAGCATAATTTTAAATACATATATATTAGAAAATTGTGTTATTTTGAGTTCTATAGCCACATTTAGGGTTTGTTCACATGTAGGAATCTGTCACAAATTTGGGGGGGGGGGGGGGGGGGGGGGGGCGGGTCTGTGGTAGATTCCACCCCAAATATGCCTCCCATTATTTTCAGAGAGAAGTAGAGATTGCAGCAGGACACTGGAGGGAAAAAAATAATAAGGACTCGTTCACATGGGGGCAGATTTTGACACAGAGTAACGCGGGAGCCGCATCACTCTCAGGTCAAAACCCGCCTGCCACAACCATCGCAGTCGCGGCTTTCCCATCCGTAGCTTGCTCAAATGAATGAGCCGACAACGGAGGCTTCCGCCTGAAGAAAGGGCAGCTCACTTCTTTTTTTCGCCTAGTGTTAAAAAACGCTAGCGGAAAAAAAAAAGAGCTAGCCCTCTACATAGACTAGCATTATATGGAGGTGGATTATGACGTGGAATCCGCTGTCAAAATCCGCCTCCATGTCCCCGTGTGAACTAGCCCTTAGGGTATCCTACTTGATCTTGCCATGCACTCCACCGCTCATTACTCCATTCATCTGGACCTAATGAGCAGGAGTATGACGATGGTAGTGGCAATCCTGTGGCCAAATATGGCGGCTGAAAAAGAAGAGGAATTCCTTTTCATTTTATGCCATTTGAACATACCCTAAAAAAACCAAACAGGAATAAACCTTTAAGAGGCAGTAAAGAGAATTTGTAAGAACCACTGATCAGGGATATGGAAGTTAATCATGGTTTGCCATTAACCATTTACACTGTTCAATGATTGTGAGAGGGCGATAGCTCATGCAATCATTCATACCCCTCAATCAGATTTTATATCATGTTGGCAACACACCCCATTTGCACAGGAAAGTGTGCTGTTGAGAAAAATCATTTCTGCAGCTGCATAAAATATGTTCAGATGACAAGCAAGCATTTTGTTTGTTAAACAGTGGACTGTGGCCATATGTAGTATAACGCGTGCACGGTTTTAACCTTTCTAGAATGTTTTAGTACTGTAATACAGAAGGTGTAAGTTCACATTCTAAACCAGTCACCAGCAAACATGCGCACATACAGTGCCTGGAAAGTTCCATAGCTTAAGAATTAGGGCTGTTTGGAACGCTCACTGGAATGCAGACGTCTGAGACTCCACTTCTGTGATTTGCCTGTATACCTTGGGGTTTCGGCTAGCTGACATTGGGTTCACCCCAGGCGTGTGCGCAATTTGCTTATATTCTTGTTTACTGGATTTTACTTGATTGATTGTTCTTGGTTGCTTATTTTCTATCCTTCTATTAAATCACACGTCAGTGGTGTGTGGCCTTCCTGATTCTTACCTTAGATCCCTTTCAAAATATGCATCAAATTCACATTGAATCTTCCTCTCATTCTTTTCAATGAGAGGCAAAAATAGAAGCAGTATGCTGAAAGTATAATCATGACTAGCAGACTAGCTAGGGAAACAAGGAGTGTGGGGTGCAGGTGATACAGGGAGGGGGGAGTGAGTCAGCTCTGAGTGAAGCCCAAGGTAGTTGTAAGAAAAAACAGAACAGGAAGATGCCCATGTAAACAAATGCAGAAGAAGCTAGGAAATCACAAAGAAACTCAGAAATCATTAAAAACACTGCAAAGGTATTTTGATGCATTTATTAACTTATTAATAGCACTAACAGACCTATTTTGAAAAATGATTTTTACTTTTATTTTCCCAAAAAACACCTGTGACGAGATTCGCCAATAATCAAAGAGCACTTTTCTTTATTCCTAACTGAGATCTGTACTCTTCTTTTTATGGATTAGGTGTGGGCAGGTTCCTGTATAATGGAAGTAAGCTGAGGCCTGGGGGTGCAATGCCACTTCCAATAGTCTCAGGCTTTTTATGACGAGCAGATTCCCAGCTTTTCATATGACATCAAGATCAAAGTCCTACCTGTATTATTTCCCCCCCCCCCCCCTCAAAAAATGACCAATTGAATACACAGTGGCATATTTGTATGCAGCTGTGCACAATCCAGAATTTTCAGCTTCTGCTACCTCCTGAAATAATACAGGTAGGACTGTAATAAAGTCTGAGAATCTCATCTTTCATATGACACTACTTGATTTTGCTAAATCAATGCCCTAAATATAACTATTTACAACAGGGGTAGGCAACCTTTTCTGTTCGGCGTGCCGATTTAAATTAAAAAAATCAAAGATGAGGTCCTCGGAGTGCCGGGCAATAATTGTAAAGCTGACGACACCTACACTAAAGTCATATAGCACAGGGGTGCTGTCATACTGTGATCCAAGTCACATGCGCTTACCACTATTTGCCTGGATACACATGTTCTTTTCCTTTAGAAGCAATGTAAGTACATGCGTAACCCACAATTAGTGGTAATGTATGTAACTGGGAGCAGAGTGAGGTCATACCTGTAAAGAGCTGACGCACAATGTAACTGTATGCTCCATCCAGTCCTCGGCTGTTAGTAACTTCAGTATTCTGTAAGGGAGCGTTCACACTACCGTCGGTGTCCGACAGCTAGTGTCCACTGCTAATGTCTGTTCAAAATCTTGTGCAGATATTAGTATAGGACACTAGCTGTGTCCGTGACATTTTGCATTGATTTAAACGGACACCGGGTGCGTTCTTTTACTGTCCGTGCCTGTCCTTAACTGTCCGATCACAAAGATGTCCGACTTTTCAAGCGGACAGCAAAACCCGACATGTAGGTTTTTCTGTCCGCTTGAAAAGTTGGACATCTTTGGGAACGGACACTTAAGGACACCCACGAACAGTAAACGAATGCACCAGACGTCCATTTAAATCAATGCAAAATGTCACGGACACAGCTAGTGTCCGCTGCTAATGTCCGCACAAGATTTTGAACAGACATTAGCAGCAGACACTAGCTGTTGGACACAGACTGTAGTGTGAACGCCCCCTAAGTGAAACGCAGATTAATTTGTCACTTTTAGTTCCTGGCGGTGCAGTAACAGCAAAACCCCAGCCAGGAATTAATCGGTGTCACACTTTCAACAAAGTGGCCGCACTGGTGCCCAGGAACTGGATTTGGCTATAATTGCATCTAGTTATAGTGTCACCACCCAATAGAATCACACTAAGGCCGAGGCCCCACATTACAAAAATGCAGCTTTTTTATTGCAGATTTATCTGTGTTTTTTTTTCTGTCAAAGCCAAGAATGGCTAGAAAACGAATGGGAAATATATAGAAAGCTTCTTATATGTCTCCCTCCTGCTCAATCTACTCCTGGCTTCGGCTCAAAAAAAACCTGCAAAATCTGCAACGAAAAAAAAAGCTGTTTCTGCAACGTGGGGCTTTAGCCTAAGGCTGAGGCACAGGGAACACAGCTTTTTTTGTTACATATTTTGCTGTGTTTTTCTGAGCCTAAGCCAGGAGTGGATTGAACAGAAGGGAGACGTAGAAGAAGCTTCCTATATATTTCCCATTCCTTCTGTAGCCATTTTTAGCTTTGGTTGAAATAAACCGCATCAAAATCTGCAACAAAAATGCTGCATTTCTGCAATGTGGGGCCTCAGCCTTACGCCTCCTGCATACAAATGGCACGGAAGTTGTTTTCACTGACCTATACATTAAAAATGAATTGAAAGGGCTGCAAATGCAGACAGATATAGGGTATGTATAGGGCAGATATAGGGTATGTATAGGGCAGATATAGGACCTGCTCTATAATGTTCAGCTCTTCAATTTGGCCCAGATACACAGCCACAAAAAGAATGGCTGTATGCAGTGCCGCACCTCCCATGAGGCGACCTGAAGCGAGCGCTTCAGGCGGCACTATGCCAGGGCCTCAGGGAGGGCGGCATTTTTGCTAACCTAAGCCAGTCCAGGACAAGCTGTCCTGGACTGGCTTATCACCGAGCGGTGGTTTGGGGAGGCCGCTGGAGCAGCGCTGCTCCGGCAGCCTCCCCTCACGCTCAGGCAGAGAGCAGGCAGTCTCCGGGCCTACTCTCTGTCGGCGAACGGGGCTAAGCCCCGCCCCTTCACTCGGCCCCGCCCCCGATCCACCGGCCCCGCCCCCAATCCAACCGGCCACGCCCCCGATCCGCCCCCTCCTCCCGGCAGGGGGGGGGGGCGGCTTTCTGCCGTTAGCTCGGGCGGCGAAAGGGGAAGGTTCACCCCTGGCTGTATGTATGGGTCAATTGAAATATATAGGTCTGTACTTTTATCCACAGTTGTAGATAAAGAGTCTGGTCATGTGCATTGCAGGTTACAACTCAATGTGCCTCATATTAATAGCAGTTAACCCCATCATGTCCCTCACATTAACCCCCTGTGTGCTTTACATAAGTGACACTGATATGTGAGACATATGGAGGTAATAAGTGAATATCTTCATTATATAGGTCCTTTATTAGTACCTCCATATGTCTCACATATCAGTAACCCTTATGTGAGCAACACAGGGGTTAATGTGAGGGACATGATGGGGATTATTCCTATTAATGAGAGGCACATGGAGTTTCTAAAACTAAAGTAATAACCCCAAATGCCTGACATTAATAAGAATAGTTAGTAACACACACGTACCTGGTGTTGTGTTTGCTTTCACTTTAGTCACCGGAGCTTCCTCTCCTCCTCAGGGCTGCAGACGGCAGGAGCTCCTCACATGTAGCAGCAGGTCCAGGGAGCCCTTATCCTGTGCAGTGACAGGCTCACCTCTGATTGGTGGGCAGTGAGAGAAGGGGGCGTGTCCAGAGCACTGAAAGGACGCTCTCTCTCTCAATTTAGTGTATGAAAGTTGTGGGCTGGCTGCCGTGCCAGCAAAATATGCCTCGCGTGCCAGTCTTGGCACGCGTGCCAGGGGTTGCCGACCCCTGATTTACAACTTCATTTTCCCTTCATCATATTGTACATAAGCTCATTCCCCCATACTTCAGTTTGGAACAGTGTACAGATTTCCGCAAACAGGGAAATAAAGTGGATTTCAGAGCTGTATTTCATAAAAGGTGGCAAAATTTGTTAAAGGGATTCTACCATTAAAACTTTTTTTTTTGTGGATAAGACATCGGAATAGCCTTTAGAAAGGCTATTCGTCTCTTACCTTTAGACGTGGTCTCCACCGCGTCGTTCCTCAGAAATACCATTTTTTACCGGTATGCAAATGAGTTCTCTGGCAGCGATGGGGGCGGGCCCAAACACTCAAACAGCGATAAGGGTGTCCCCACCGCTGCCAGAGAAGGGTCTCCAAGCACCGCCTCCTTCTTCGTCTGCCGCGTCATGTTCAAAGTCTTCTTCCGGCACAGGCTCGTAACTTCCAGCAGAGCAGATTGCGCAGGCGCACAGGTCACGGGAAAATGGCCACTTGCACAGTATTGTTAGTGGCCATTTTCCCATGGCCTGTGCACCTGCTCTGCTAGAAGTTACGAGCCCGCGCCGGAAGAAGACTTTGAACATGACGCGGTGAACGAAGAAGGAGGCATCGCTGTTTGAGCGCTGGGGCCCGCACGCATCGCTGCGGGAGAACTCATTTGCATACTGGTAAAAACCGGTATTTCTAAGGAACGGCACGGTGGAGACCACATCTAAAGGTAAGAGACAAATAGCCTTTCTAAAGGCTATTCCAACGTCTTATACAAACCAAAAAAAAAAAAAAGTTTTAATGGTAGAATCCCTTTAAAGTATACTGTAATATTTATTAATGTTACAAATGCCACCAGAAAATCAAAAATGATTTCGTCAAGCCTTTGCTGGTCCAACTTCTCAACCAGGTTTGCATAAATCAATATTACAGTTGATTGAAAGAAACTTTACAATATCTTATCAGAAGAAATGCTTATTCTAATCAGGCCGTTTCTCTGCTCCCTCTTACCCTCCAGTAAGACGACTTTCATTCTAAAAATTCTGCTATATACGTCTTCAGACAGACTGTATGTAACATGACTCCACTAACACACGTCTATAGAAATTGATGGAAAGGGGGATAGGAGTGAAGAGGGATCACAGCAGAAACATACTGTATTCTTCGGACTGTAAGAAGTCCTGGACCATAAGGCACACTTAGGTTTTAGAGGAGGAAAAAAAAAAAATTGAAGCGAAAAATGTGGTAAAATATTTAATAACATAATTCACCAATGTCTTTTTAAGTGGGGCCTGGTGTACTTTTTATTTATACCATTTTGGGGAATGTCTTTTTTTTATTTTTTTGTAGATTGTGAGCCCCACATAGAGCTCATAATGTACATTATTTTTCCTATCAGTATGTCTTTGGAATATGGGATGGAAATCCATGCAAACACAGGGAGAACATACAAACTCCTTGCAGATGGTTTTATGCCCTTGGCGGGAATTGAACACCAGGACTCCAGCGCTGCAAGGCTGCAGTGCTAACCACTGAGCCACCATGTGGCCCCCCATGTTTTGATCACTTTTTATTTAAATTTTTAAATCAGAGGTGAAACTGAATACAAAGAAGTTCAGCACTTTTGATTATTGTTCACCGTATGGGAAAAATATTACTATAAGTTTGTAGACTGGGGGGTTTTTGGACACAGGGACACAATGTGTATGTGTTTCACAGAATTTTTTTAGTTTTATATCTATTCTAGGGAAATGGAGGCGATTTGTACTTTTAGTTTGTTTTTTTTGGACCAGCCACAATACTAATATTCCTATGACTGTTTTCTTCCTGCGAGAGCCGACCTGCAACAAAAAAGGTACCAGGGGCATTTTTTTTAACTTTATTTTTGCTCACAGTTTGTAATGCCCATGATCAGAGTGGACTCTGTAGGACCAGCTGCATGTTTAAGGACCCAGCATCTGCTGTAATAGAACGGCAGAGGTCGGGAAAGGGCTGGTGTGTGGGGGACATATGATGAAGTCAAAGTACAGGGACCGCAGGCATGCCTGCGCCGCCTGTACACCCTCCATCTCACTAGAACAGTATGCTACAATGAGTACTTCGCTCATTTCTTTGCACCGCCAGGACAAACCAGGCAGGAGGCACGTACAGGCGCTGTGGGCGTTCTTGTCTTAATGTACCTGCACTGCCTTTACCCTGCTCCCTAACACTTTGGAATTCCGCTCCCCCCTACCAAGTGCTACATTCGGACTATAAGACACACCCTTATTTTCCTCTGAAATTTGGGCGAAAAAATGTGTGTCTTCTAGTCCAAGAAAAGCGCTAGGGTTAGTGTGATGCTGGAGCTAAATAGGAGCTTTTGATCACAATTAAGACCATTATGGAGCAGATACTTTTCTAATTACTGCATGCAGTGTATCGCTATTAGTCTAGTCCAGCGGTTCTCAACCAGTGGGTCGGGACCCCGGCGGGGGTCGAAAGACCAAAACACAGGGGTCGCCTAAAGCATACCTCCCAACCGTCCCAGTCAGTGGGAGGTATGTCCCGTTTCAACTTATCGGCGCCTGGAGGACGCCGATGAGTTGAACACACAGGCGATTAAAACAGGAGCTGACACAGCCAGCTCCTGCTTTAACGCTGTGCTGCGGCTTCTGCATGTGTAGCCGCGATGTGATGACATTGTGCCTACAACTATATGAGTAAGCGAGACTGCGTAGAGAGCGGTGGGGGAGCGTTGGAAGGTGAGTATAAGAGGTTTTTTTTTTGTTTTAAACATTAAGGTGGAACATAATGAAGGGGCAGATGATGGGGGGGGACGGCATGACACTGGGGGCAGAGATGGAGGGACATGAAACTGTGGGCAGATGAAGGGGGGTACGGCATGACACTGGGGGCAGATGAAGGGGTTATATGAAACTGGGGAGAGATGGCGGGGGGACATATAATGTACGGGTGACTGTAGGAGGATTATACTGTACATGAAAAATGAATAAGAATGGGCAGAGTCAACATAAAAGTGCGCGGAGCTAAATTCGTCGCGGCATGCTGCGCGCGCGCCGCATATTTTGTCCCTCTTTCTAATCTTCAAAAGTTGGGAGGTATGCCTAAAGCCATCAGAAAATATATTTCCAATGGCTTTAGCCACTCAGAAGCCGCGCTACTGTCTACCGCAACGCTATTCAGCTGGAACGCACGCCGTTATGGACGCACATTCCAAACTGAATTGGGTCACCGCAACATGAGGAACTGTATTGCGGGGTCACGGCATTAGAGAGGTTGAGAACCACTGGTCTAGTCTATCACCAAAGTTGAAGAATGCAAATCATATAATGGCCAAAATAGTGTTATTCCCCATGTACACAAATTTTTTTTCCACTGACTGTTTCAACAGTCTTTTAAAAACTTAGGACAGTTTCTATTTGTCGGTTTTCACAGAGCCATCAATATACTCAAGTCTATGATGGATCAGTTAAAACAGCTGCAGCCACAAATGCAAAATGGCCATGAAAAAAGAGGCACTGCACCTGTTATTCGCGGCCGTTGTTTTACAACATTGGTATGCATGTAGCACAATCACGTAGTATGTTTTAAGCAGTAAAGGAAAAAGTTAAACATATTTTACAGTTTAAAGAAAAAAAATACATACTGGACTGCATGTGATTATCTGATTTTGGGATCAATGGAGTATTTATTGCAAGTAAATGAAAATATGAAATGTACATATTAGCCCTTATAGCATAGATGATGAGGCATCCATTGGGTAAGATGTTGTGTTCTTTAAAAAAAAAAAAAAATATTTCATTTAACTCATTTAACATCTGAAGGCCATCATCTAATGCTACTTAGAAAGGTAAAAATTTAAAGATTATATATGAAAAAAATAACATTTACTGTAATAATACAAGTAGAAACATATATAGGTTACATGCATTTGTATTTATATAGTCAAGATAAATTCTTTTCAGAGTAGCAGATTAAAAAGAAATACAAAAGAATACAAGATGTCTAATATTCCCTCACATAGCAGTGATATACTTCCCCTGGTATCCGAGGGCAATTAACTGTAAAAAAAAAAATTATGACAATACAGTTACTGTGCTAAAGACTTTAGTGTTTTACAAGTTAGGTAATGTATTTCTCAAGAGGTGTCCATAAAGAGTGTTATAACAAAGGTTATATGGACGGAATCATGTTTTATACCTAGTGTTCTGAAGCTAATGCAGCTTACCAATATAGCATTGCCAACTCCTGCTGTTCAAGAAATGGGGGGGGCATACTCCTACTCAGAGGACTGATACAACCAGCACCCCAGTAATTTGGTCCTTTGTTAAATGAAAGGCTGGATAACGGCCATCTCTACCAGTAGAAGGCAGTTTTCATTGAGGTAATGGAACCAGAACCTCCACGTAGTTCAGGGGGAAAAATCCAGACATCCCACTGATCATGCCTTCATACCAGTTTTCATCAATCTGATTTGTCAGGGTTATAATATCACCTTCACGAAAGCCAAGCTCTCCATCATTTTCTGGTTCAAAATCATACAAAGCTTTACAACATGGTTGGTCCATTGGTGCTGGAAATAGAAAAAAATGGCAAGGAATAATTAAATTTGCATTAATAAGAAATAAATAAATTAGATACATTGTTCCTGTTAAAGGGAATGTGTCACCAAAAAAATGGCCTAATGGTTAAATCACATTTTTATTTTATACATATCTTTTTAAAGATTTTTTTTTTTAGTATTTCATGTTATTCATATTTGAAATTTTGATCACCAAGCCTAAAAATGGTTGGTGACTTCCTGTCTCCTGGAGCTGGACTATAGACACAATGGTGTATTAACTATGAGAGAGTTTTTAGGCATGCTCTGCGTCTAGAGATCATTGAGCAGAGAAGGGAGTTGATAAGCTGTGCAGTCACCTATTGTGACTCGAGGATTCTGTTGTCTTTACAGAGGGTAGCCGTGGTGCTGGAAATGTATTTTTAACATAAAACCTGGTGACACATTTCCTTTAAGTGTTCTTTTATGCAAGGAAACGATTGGCCCATACTGAGTGACGATACAGCAAGTTGATAGCGGTTCCTTAATTCCATTATTGGTGGGACTGAATGATCATTTATTTGTCCCCTTTTCACATAAAGTTAGAGCAGTTTCAAAGAGACTTGTTTGCACAAGTATATGGTGTTGATAGCAAATAAACCATGTGATAAATTACAAACGAACATTTTATTGTTTCTTGTTTGGTCACCTAAACAAAGGTGATCAGGTGGACAAGTGTTTTCCCCCATGCTTTATCTCTTTCCACCACAAATATTTTTTGTTTTTGTAATTTGCATTTCCAGTGAACAGCAGAGACGCTATTATTTGAACAGGAGCGATGCAACTTCTGCCAAAAAAAAACAACTTAAAAAAAAAAAAAACGCTTTTGGTCTGGGAAAACCCTTTTAAAGGGTAAGGACACATGGTGAGTTTTTTTTTTTTTTTTTTTTATAGCCAAGACCAGATATGGATCATAAACTCAATCCGTTCATCCCCAACATGTGTCCTTAGCCTCAAGCTGATCAGGCATATGAAGGAATAAGCATGTACTTACTGGAGCTGCGGTTGCTAGGTGTTCTGCTGGGCTTCTCTGATCGAAAAGAGGACGAGACTAAAAAATAAATGTCGAATAATTAGGAACAAATAATACCTTGCTGTGTATAGTATTAAAATAGAAAACACCTTAATATATTATACACAAAAGTGAAAATGGAATGATGGAGTAACTCTTTACACAGCAATAAACTATTGTGATGCTTTTGTTAGTAATGAGAAGTCTCCAGAACAACCTTAAATTTTTACAGTGAAACAATCTAGTTAACACACATGTGTCTTTTAATTCACAATGAAAAAAAAAAAAAAAAAAAAAAAAAAAAAAACCCGACGCATTAATATAAAATAAATTCACATAAAAAGAAAATGGACAAAAAAAAACACACAGATACAAAAAAACTAACCATAATCTATTGCTTTAAAATTGTGTTTTATGAGGGGAGAAAAACTACAGGCAAAATTTACATCAACACCATGGACAGCATGAATACACGGTATCAAACACCTTGATTAAAAAAAAAAAAAAAATAAAAAAAAAAAATACACAAGTTCTTCGTATCTGTGAATAGGTGCCACTCCTCTGATTCTGACCCAGTTGGAATTTTATCTCTAGCCCCCACCATTCCTAAGAAACAAGTGCAGTTAGTTTTGGAGCACAATGTGCTATTTAAGCTCTGTAATGTCAGCCAGGGGTGTGCGATTCAGAACTCCAATCAGATATAGCCATTGGGTAATGGTGAGGACTAGAGAAAAAATTCCAACTATGCCAGAATCAATGGAGCAGTGCCTATTAAATGGTGTAAAGAGCCGGACTTGTTGGGGTTTTGAAAGGTCCTCTTTAAAAGGGATTCTATCATTAAAATCACATTTTTCCTCGATCTTACTTAGGAATAACCTTTAGGCAGGCTATTCTCCACGCTGCCATTCGGTAGAAATCCCAATTTTCATCTGTATGCAAATGAGTTCTCTCGCAGCACTAGGAGCATCCCCAATGCTGCGAGAGAAATCTCCAGCGCCGCCTCCATCTTCTTCAGGAACGGCCTCTCTGCACGTCTTCTTCCGGAGCTGGCTTCAAACTTCTACCATCGGGCAGAACCGACTGCGCATGCCCGCCTGGTGTAAGCGGCCATTTTCTTGTGGCCGCTTATCGACGACAGAACAGACTGTGCATGCGTAAAAAATTTAACCCAGCTCCGGAAGAAGACGCGCAGAGAGGCCATTCCTGAATAAGATGGAGGCAGCACTGGAGATTTGTAAAACCAAGAGTAGGTGAGTGGGCCTACCCAAAAGGGCATGTCCTCTTTTGGGTAGGCCCACACTTCTACTCTTGGTTTTACATATTATTGAGGGCACGTTACACAATTAATTATTATTTTGGTAGAATTATTTACGCTAAGAGGCTTGGTGGCTATGGCAGGTTTCTTGTCAAGCTCTGTTGATGTAGAGAAATGGCTAGTTGACACCAAGGAAGCCTTTTCTGAAGGGGATATACCTATACCGACACATAATCTGAGTACATCAGCTGCGTTTAGGAAGTTAACCTGCATTCATAAGAACAACTTGAGGTCTTTTTGGGAGATTCACACTCTGGAGAATTATATTAAAAACAATATTGTGCCTAGGGGGCTGCGACTCAATCTTCTTCCAGCACAAAGGCCGAGAACCCAAGCCCTCCTTAAAAAGTGCAAAAAGGAATCCATTGCTTTCTCTCTTAGATTTATGAATTAGGATTAATGATTTACGATGTATTGTATATATTAAGATTAAGAAAGACTTGGAGGATTTTAAGGAGGGCAAAATCTTTGACTACTGTATTAAGGAGACACCTGGTAGGGACCTGGAAACAGAACCATCCTCATCGGAGTGTGAGAGTCTGAGGGTGAACGATCAAGGGGTAGACCACAACAAGGAGGAAGAGGGTATAACAGACAGGCACAATATAACTCAAGTGTGAATAGCCCTCGACAGAATCGGAGTAGAGGAGGTAGAGCGGAAAACAAAGGGTTTTTTTTTTTAGCCCAGGACCCCCCAATTTCGGAGTATTTTCTCCGGAATCAGAAATGATGTGTCCAACAAGCTTTAAGCAGGATGAGATGCAGATTGTAAATTTGTCAGACAGAATATTGTTACCAGAGG
The DNA here is from genome assembly GCF_031893055.1 of Leptodactylus fuscus. NCBI lineage: Eukaryota > Metazoa > Chordata > Amphibia > Anura > Leptodactylidae > Leptodactylus > Leptodactylus fuscus. The sequence continues at coordinate 198,892,033 of NC_134265.1, forward strand.
AGGAATCTCTACTTAAAAGGGGCCTTTCATTTGTCCCCACACCCAGATTTAACGCCTTCACCTAGGTTAAAGATCTTAACCTGTTTTGCAGAAAATTAAAGTGAAAAAAAGTTATTTGCAATAAATGATAGAAGGAAATGAGAAGAGCTGGGCATTCAGGTTGAGGATCTACCTTCTTTGAGATTGTTGGGGGGCTTGTGGGAAGAGGGACAACAGGAAATAGAAGAAGGCCCTTTCATGGATTTACATTTACCATCTAAGAAGTATACTGACGTCCTTAGGAGGCTGGAGGATTTGGTGGTGCCCGAGGATGTCCTTTTGGCATCGCTTGATGTGGAGGCCCTCTACAGCTCCATACCCCACTCCCAGGGGTGTGGAGCTGTAGGGGACTACCTTAAAACTAGGGGCAGTTTTTTCTCCCAGCATAATAGATTTGTGATTGACCTTCTTAACTTTGTACTCACACGTAATACCTTCATTTACGACCGCCTCTTCTTCCACCAGCTCCAAGGTGTGGCCATGGGGAGCCCGTGTGCCCCAACCTTCGCCAACCTATACTTGGGCTGGTGGGAGAGGGAGGTGGTCTTCTCGGACGCCACAGAACATAGGGGATCCAGTATAATTTTATGGGTCCGTTTTATCGACGATGTGTTGATTTTGTGGGGAGGTACTAAGGCCTCATTTGCTGAATTTGTCAATATTCTGAATGTGAATTCCCTAGGACTCTTCTTCACATTAGAGATCCATGATAATATTATTACTTTTTTGGATCTCAAAATTAAGAAGTCCGCCTCAGGCCAGCTGTCTACTACCATCTTTCGGAAAATAACAGCGACAAATTCGCTGTTGAAATGGGACAGTTGGCAACCGCATGCCTTACGAAAAGGTATGCCTAGCAGATTATCAAACTGCTGCTGAGGAATTGAAGGGGAGGTTTCATCGTAGGGACTACCCTGATGGAGTCCTGAAAAAAGCCCATCAACACATCCTGTCATCGGCACGTAATGACCTCTTGAAACCTATCAAGAAAGAGGAAAATGAACAAATGCGCATCATTGGAACATTTGATGAGGCTCATCATGTGGTACGTGGTGTGATTCAGGATACTTGGGAGATCCTTCTTTCAGACCCTGATATTGGTTCCCAATTAAGCCCCCAGCCTTTGATCACCTATAGGCGGGGGACCAACTTAAGAGATAAATTGGTGCATAGTCACGTGGCGCCAGTGGGTACAGAGACACGGCTGGAAAGACAGATTAGGGATTTGGTCGGAACATACCCATGTGGGTCCAGTAGTGTGTGCCCCTTTATATGCCATAGCAAGAGCTTTACGAGTACGGTTACTGGGCGACATTTTCAAAATCAGTCGCTCATTAACTGTAGGACGGAGGGGGTCGTCTACCTCATCACCTGCTCCTTCGGGGTTCAATATGTGGGAAAAACTACTCGGGAACTCCGCAAGAGGTAACATGTCACAGGTGTCGGTAGGGAGGATGACAGTGGTGAGACATGTCCTTGAACATCACGGGGGTGATGTATCCCAGTTGTCATTTCAGGGAATTGAAAAGGTATCCCCCTTCCCCCAGAGGGGGCAATTTTGACAACAAGCTCTTACAAAAGGAGGTTAGATGGGTTAAACGATAACATCTCATATGCCTGCTTTATTTAACATCTATGGTGGTTTACTACAGATATCTAGACTGCTGTGACAGTTATTTGCTGGCGTCTTTGATATCCTGTGAGAATGTTTAGGAATAGTTGCGAAGGGTTAATGAGCGGTCTGCTGGTTACGTCCGCTGGATACGGCCGCTGTGATTATCCAGCTACTTACAGCGGCGTCACTGATGATGGTGTCTGTTGAGTTGCTTAATTTACTGTGTAGAGGCTCCTGGAGGTGTGGAGGAATCTCTATAATCATGAGGGAGCAATATTTACTTACCTGCAATTGATAGCCGCGTTGGATTAGGCAGTGTTTGTTTACATCCTTTTGTGAGGGCGGAGCTTAGGGGGGGGGGATGGTGTTTCTGGCCTCTCCTTCTACCGGCTGACGGTCGGCACATGTTCCCAGGACAAAGCCCTTGGATAGATTTTGAGCTGGCTGGGTGAGGATCCCAGTGATTGGCCAGGACTTGATGAATGGGTGGCCCTTGAGCTTTAAAAGACCGTACTCTGGGCTCGCACACACAGCTGCACATTAATGCCGGCGGGGAGCTGGGGGTTATGTTACAAGTTAGTTAGACTCCAGTATCCGTCCCCTTTTGGGTAGGCCCACTCTGCTACTCTTGGTTTTACATATTATTGAGGGCACGTTACACAATTATTATTTTGGTAGAATTAAGCACTGGAGATTTCTCGCAGCATTGGGGACTGCCCCCAGTGCTGCGAGAGAACTCATTTGCATACAGACGGAAACCGGGATTTCTACCGAACGTCGGTGTGGAGAAGAATAGCCTGCCTTAAGGCTATTCCTACGTGTACTCAAGAAAAAAAAAAAAATTATTTTACTGATAGATTCCCTTTAAACACTTGAGTCTATCAAGTCAAATTAACGGGTCCCAATGAAGCTTGAAGCTTCATAAAACCACAAAAAAACCCAAACACTCCACTTATACTGAGCTGCCACCTGCCCAAGAAACAACCTGAAAGAACGTCTTTAATGCACTTAAAAGTACAGCCGTATTGATACACTGCACTAATATAGTGCAGGCACATAACACATGCACAGCGTCTAAGGACCAGTGTACAACACAGGCATTCTTTGGTACTCTCTCCTTTGCACCCCTGTCTCTTGGACAAACATCTAGGCTGTGGAGTCTGTACTCTTCTAATTTCATGCTTTCATAAATGGCTGATAGTCCCGGTCACACAGAAGCTGCAAAGTTCCTCTAATTCACAGGGGGAAAAAAATAAAAATTGTAGTCATTTAATTCCTTTGAATTTAAATATTTAAATGGGGGGGGGGGAAGAATTCACCATTTCTTTTTATGATGTAGAGCAGCTTTTCCCAAACTGTGCCATCTATAGGTGCTCTGCTGCGATATGGCGATAATAAACGGTTAATATTGGCTCTTCATTAGGAACACAGGGCAGCACCATTATGAGCCATGTGTTTATGTCTTTTAGTGTCAAGCAACTTATTACTTCAGTAGCTTGTGAATACAGAACTGGTAGCCAGTATGTCTGAATTTGACCAGAACACCATTTGTAGGAACACATCATCGTCATCTAAATTAGCCCTTAAAATTACCAGGCCAATGGCACAGGAACTGTGCAACGCAGGAGGGAAGTGATAAAAAGGCATGTTGGAGCAATACATACATGCTGGATGTCTGGTCTTTGATGCTAGTTTTAATGTAATAAGAGTTTCATTCATGGACTCTGGATTTAGAATGGCTTTATCCTTCTACAGCGCATGAGGGATCTCTCCACTTTTATAAATAATGGTGCCGAACAGAAGGCGATTTCCCCCTCCATAAAGAGTCTACCATGGAAGCCTTATTTTTTCACTACCATACACTGTATATGTTATCCACTCCCACCCCCTGAAGTCTGCAGTATGCACTTTCTACACGGTTTACACCAGCATTTCCCTTCCAAACATTCAAACTTAGTGCACCCCTGGAACAAAAAGTTTTAAAAAAGTGCAGTCACCTTTTGAATCATTCTCCAATGGAATTATCCAATGGCTTATTTCAGTATTTGTTTAAAGCAGTGGTTCTTAATCAGGGTTCGATCAAACCCTAGACCCTATGCGCGGTTCATTTTGTGTACCAGTAAAAAAAAACAAAAAAAAACATATACCTAATGTCTTGAATTTGGAAAAAAAATCATATTTGATTTATCACTAAAGGGGGGTTCGGTGAATGTGCATATGAAACTGGTGGGTTCGGTACCTCAAACAAGGTTAAGAACCACTAGTTTAAAGGCTGCAGCAATGATTTGCTGAGGCCAGATGCCGATACTTTAGGTACATAACCACCAAGGCCAGTGAGTGGCTGCATCAGTCACATACCAAAAAGACACAACACTGTTTACAGTGAGGTTCCACTGGAATATCAGTGATGATTAAACAGGGAATTAAAGAGGTGACTGCTATATTTCATATGCTTTTTATGTCCCCCCCCCCCCCCGAACTCCTGGTCAACCTCTTTTACACAGCACCTTCAGAAGGAAGGGGATTTTACAAGTCTTACCTGGTGCCTTGTTGATAGGGTTACAAGAAATGCCTCCATTGGAATGGTCAGTATCACCATAGTCATAGTCCTGTGTTTTAACTTTTACTTCTCTTTTGGGTCTGGAGGAAGCCTCACGAACGCTAACCTTGAGTTTGTCTGACAACTCCTCCAGTATCTGAACTGCTTGCCTGTGATAATCCACTTGTGCTTCTACCAAAGCCGAAAGCTGACTTACTTGTTCCACCTGTAAGAAAAGATACAGACTATATAATGAAATGGTTAACATGATTACCCTTGTATGCACTACAGGCTAAAATATATGAAACATGTTCTCTTTTTACAATCTTAAACAGGATCTGTCAATAAGTTACAGTGCTCATTATTACCAGATGCATCAAATCCCACAAAAAAGTCCTTATATGGCTACATTACCAGAAAAAAAAAAAAAAATGTGTGTGCATATATATATATATATATATATATATATATATATATATATATATATATATATATATATATACACACACACACGAATAAAATTGTTGGTACCCCTTGTTTAATGAAAGAAAAACCCACAATGGTCACAAAAATAACTTGAATTTAATTAACTGAAATTTGCCAAACTACATGTTGACAAGCCACAAAGCTTCTGAGAGAATGTCTTATGGACAGATGAGTCAAATATCAAACTTTTGGGAAAGACACATCAGCTATATGTTCAAAGACAGAAAAATGAAGCATATCTTAAAAAGAACACTGTCCCTATTGTGAAACATGGAGGAGGCTCTGTTATGTTCTGGGGCTGCTTTGCTGCATCTGGCACAGAGTGTCTTGAATCTGTGCAGGGTACAATGAAATCTCAAGACTATCAAGGGATTCTAGAGAGAAATGTGCTGCCCAGTGTCAGAAAGCTTGGTCTCAGTTGCAGGTCATGGGTCTTGCAACAGGATAATGACCCAAAACACACAGCTAAAAACACCCAAGAATGGCTCAGAGGAAAACATTGGACTTTTCTGAAGTGGCCTTCTAAGAGCCCTGACCTAATCATATGGTAAAAAATAAAATTCCAAATTTATTCTGTAGATTCGTTCGACTATGAGGATTAAGATGTCTAGGTTTTTCTTGTTTTACAGCTTTAAAAAAAAAACAAAAAAACCCTTTTTTTTTATCAATGCCAACAACTTGCTCATTATATGGCTTCCCAGCGAGCTGCTGAAATGCCGGAACGATCACGGGCACAGCGCGAGGAATGAGTTCAGCAAAAAACAGACACCTATCATAAACATTTACAGACACTAACTCTTGTTAATGTGTCTTTTTTTTTTTTTTTTACTGATCCATTTAATGGATCAATTAAGAAAAATGGACACACTAGCATCAACATCAGTGTCCGTTTTATTATACTGTCCGTTTTTTTGTTTCTGCTTTTACAGGCTGCAGAGAAAAAAAAAACGGACACAAACAAACAACAGACAGTAACTGATGGCTATCAGTCAGTTGCCCATAGATTTCAATGTAAAAAAAAATAACGGACACCTGCTGTCTGTTTTTCCAAAAAGACACAAAAGTCCCGCATGTAGGATTTTTTTTTGTTCGCTGTAAAAAACAAAAAAAACAAAAACAAAAAAAAACAAAACACAGACTTCTGATGGATTGGGTGTAAACGGACACAAAATAAAATCCCATTGAAATTAATGGAAATTTTAACGGATTTCTTATGGTTCAGCTAGTGTCCGTTGCTAAAATCTTGTAACGGACAATAGCTACAGACACTGCTGACAGTCACCAACGGTAGTGTGAATGCATCCTTACAGTAAAGAATCCCTGTCTATGTTGCTGGGATAATGTTCTTTTTGCTAGGCATAGAAAATAGCCTGTTGTCACTGTCACCAGCCTAGGAGTGAAAAAATAATAAGAAAGTTCTCTGTCCTGTCCCCTTCAAGTGTTTGTACATGCGGTTTAGAAAAAAGATGGTTATGAAGAGATCTCAAGTGAATACGCACGTTTCTTAATCTGTCTCTGTACTTCAATCCACCCATTCCCAGTCTTTCTCTGCACTCTATTTCAATTTATTCCTCTTGTACACTGCGGCCCAAAACTGCACATAATAGTATAAGTGTCAAAATGATGGAAGCCATCTTCTGTCATGTTTGTTCACTTTTGTAACATAAGATAAAGTCTTGCATGCAGGACTTTAACTTTCCTTAAAGTTAGCAAAATGACAGAAGCTATCTTCTGTCATGTTTAACATTAGTGTCAATTTAACACACTTCCACCTGGGTTAACCCCTTCCACCCCCACTTCCAAACCACATAACTGTTACCATATATACTCGAGTAGAAGCCAAATTTTTTTAGCACAGTTTTTGTGCTGAAAAAGCCCCCCACAGCCTATACTCAAGTCAGCAAAAAAAAAAAAAACTTTTATCTGGAAGAAAAAAAAAAAGAAGCTTGAAAAAAAATAAAAAAATAAAAGTTGTAAATCACTCCTTTCCCTAGAATACATACAAAAGTAGAAAATTACTGCGAAACACATACACATTAGGTATCCCTATGTCTGAAAGTGCCCGGTCTACTGAATATCTGGCGGTATCTGCAGTGCTCCTGTTCTGTTGGGAAGGGGTTAATATGAGCAGTGCAGATACCCTATATTCAGCCAGGCTGAATTCCAAGTGGGGGTAAAAATCCCAGTCCTCAAGCTCAGGGAAGGGGCAGACAGACAACCAAAACACCCCCTTCCCTTCCCCAGCACCCAGAAACTACTGCACCCAAACACTCCGGCCATTTTAATTTTTGAAATTTTCCAGTAGCTGCTGCATTTCCCCCCTAGGCTTATACTTGCGTCAATAAGTTTTCCCAGTTTTTGTGGTAAAATTAGGGGCCTCTGCTTATATTCGGGTCTGCTTATACTCGAGTATATAAGGTACTTTTCCATTCACATAGCATATTTGCAGGACAAATTCTTCTTCATAACGATACCATGTATTATTCAGTACAATGTACTGGGAAAAATTTAGAATGGGGCAGAACTGGAGAGCATTTATGCAACTTTCTTATGGGCATCGTCCTTAAGGTGTTAACTCTACAGCCAAAATTACATGTCACCTGTATTCCATGTTTCAGTACTACTCCAGGGATCCCAAATTTATATAGTTTTATTTAGACTTTAACCCCTTAATAAAAATACAGATCCTTCAAAAAAAAAAAAAAAAAAAAAAATTATTTTCTTAAAGTCGCAATATTCTGACACACGTAACTTTATATTTCGGTGAATAGGGATGCATATGGCATTACTATTATTATTTATTTATTTTTGTTGCAGGGCCACTTGTACTTTTTAGTTATACCCTTTTGGTATAATTGCTTTGATCACTTTTTATTTTTATTTTAAAAATTTTGAGGTGAAAAAAAAATGGCGGTTTGGCACTTTTTGATGTTTTATTTTTCCCCACTACGGGGTTCACCGTACAGGAAAAACACTATTTTATTATTCCCTGTAGGAGGTTTAAGCCTGCAATCTTTTGACTGCAGTCCCATAGATTTCAATACACTTCTATTACAGTCTGTGTGACTTTTGCTAATATTCCTATGGCAGGCCTTGTGGCTGTCATAGGAACAGGTCGTTTCCTGCGCTCTTGCTGCGTTTAATTTGTGGGCCACATTCTAGCCATCTTCTCCCTTTTGAGGTGCAGACCATTCCTACCTTATAATCTGTTGCCCAAAGCAAAGTTGACACAATAAGGCTCCGTTCCCACGGAGTAAAGCGCCGCTCATTTAGACACGTAAACATTAGAGATGAGCGAACACTGTTCGGAACAGCCGTTCCGAACAGCACGCTCACAGCTCGCTCCCATAGAAATGAATGGAAGCGGCCGGCACGCGGGGGGTTAAGCGGCCGGCTGCCGGCAAAGTCTGCGCGCCAGGTGCTTCCATTCATTTCTATGGGAGCGTGCTGTTCGGATCGGCTGATCCGAACAGTGTTCGGATCGGCTGATCCGAACAGTGTTCGCTCACCTCTAGTAAACGTGTCAGAGCGAGACGCTTCAAAACAGATCCCATTGACTTCAATGGGTGCTGGCTTACACACGCTTCACATTGAAATCAATGGGTTATAAAGCCTCCCATTGATTTCAATGTGTAGCACGCGTAAGCTGCCACCCATTGCAGTCAATGGGATCTGTTTTGAAGCGCCTCACTCTGACACATGTTTACGTGTCTAAATGAGTGGCACATTACTCCGTGGGAACAGGGCCTTATACTAGAACCTAAACCCCTTCCTACACTAGCTGTTGAGCCACTTGGTTACATTCCTAATCTCTAGCTGCCTCTCCTATATGGCCCATGGTACAGGAAGTGTTTCAGTAAATCGTGGCATTATCACCGGGTCTCTGCAGACAAAACAGAGACCCAGCAGCTGCCATTTTTATATACCTATAGGTTTAACCCACGTATCCAGACACTTGCTCGTTCTTTTCACCTGTACCTCAAAATCATTTCCATATTTCACCCTTTTCTCCCTGTGGAAGCATCAAAAACCATAATTGTTGCTCTGATTCACGCTAGCCTTGACTACTGCAATGCTCTAATTCGTCTACCTCTTACTAAACTCTCCGCTCTGTAATCTATCCTGAATGCAGCCACCGGACTTCTCTTTCTGTCACACTGCATCAAGATGCATCAACCTTTTGCCAATCTCTGCACTTGTTGCCCATCCACTACAGAAAACAATATAAATTTCACACACTCACCCACATCTACACTTCCTCCCTCAACACCATTTACCATCCTAACCATCCTCTCTGTTCTGCCAATGACCTTAGACTTGTATCCTCTGCTATCGGAACATCCCACTTCTGTCTCCAAGATCTTTCTCGAGCTGCACCAGTGCTCTGGAATGCTCTGCCTCTGGTCAGTCATATCAATAATCAACTACAAAAGCTTCAAAAATGCCATGAAAACACATCTTTTTAGGCAGGCTTATGTCACCTGATCCCGTTCTACACCTCCTCATCCTAAGCAAATATTTCTTATCCTAGGCTATCCTTTCTATACTATGCCTCAGAAGTTACCATCTTGAAGTTACCTTGCAATTAATGCACTTAGTATCTGTATATTCACAGATAGGCTGGTGGTGGGCTCATACAGCTTCAATTAAAGACCTTATTTGTTAAAAGATGGCTGGACCCTTGTACCAAACAAGCTCTCTTTCCTCTTATGTTCCCCTATTTCCTCATAGATTGCAAGGCCCTCAATTCTATTGATTAATTACAATGTGACAAAGAATTGTCTGTTCATGGGCGCTCTGATTTGTAAAGTGCTGCAAGATACTTTGTCACCACATAAAGTGATTATTATATGAGTAACTGATTTTCTTGATTCACAGACAGCCTCATCATGTATAAAAAAATAAACCTTCAGCAAAATACCGATATCTGCTACTCCTTACTTAGAGCTTTAACAAAAAAAAAAAAAAAAAAAGTATAATTCTCCCTCACACTTTGAGGGATTTTTGTAAATATTTGACTGACAACTACAGTGTCATTTTTATTATGCTTTATTAGATAAAAGTTAAGTTTTAGGAATATGATGGCGCTATACAAGTAAGCAAAATAAATATATAAAAGTTTTGATTTTTTTTTTTTTTTTGTTTTGTTTGTTACAGTCAGCCTCTTTAAAATTAAAATAAAGGAATAATGAATATTTCTTTTTTTCTTACATCAGTATCCAAGAGATTGAGCATACTTGTCTCTGCCACTTCTTTAGACTCTGCAAACTTCTCTAATGCTTGCCTCAACTCTTCATCTGGGATCTTTCCTTGCCGTTTCTTTTTGTAGTCATAATCCAACCTGCGACCTTCTAATTTCTTCAGATGGTGCTGAAAAGAACAAGACATTACTACCCATTAAAGGAGAAGTGAGCATTCATAATTAATAAACATTGGCCGTGTTTAATATCTGTTATTCTTCGATACAATGGACCAGCTTACAGAAGAATGATCTGGTACTAAAACTTTTAAACTGCATAGAATATTACAGTGACAGATCCACTTTAAAACCAAAGAGCATAAAAAATATTGTTCCATTTGTCTAATAACATCTAATGAAATATTTTATTATAAAAGATAAAATAATAATAATAATAATAATAATAATAATAATAATAATAATAATAAATGAAATATAGCATATGCACTTAGTTAAAAGTCCATTGTACTGCATACACGAGAGAAGCCCTCCTCGCTCCTCCACTGGAGTTGCATTTTAGTTAAGTACATAAGCTCCGAATGTTGGAAATGTTGAAAAGCTTCACAAAGGAAAAAGGACTGGGTATACCTTGGAAACTTGGTCATACTGTGGAAACCAGCGAACAAGCTGAGTTTCAGCCATATTCCTTCTCCAATCAACAGGGAAACAAAAGGACTAAGTTACCAAGTTAATTCTGCCTTTTCTCTTTCTTTATTTTTAAAAACAGTTTTGCTTGACATCTTTTATTAGTCCTTTACACACTATATACCATTGAATCTTTTGAATACTAAATCATTATAATTTAATGGTACTGTGTGTTTGTTCTATGAACCATTACCTTGTTTGCTTTTGAATGCTGGGAATAGTAGTTTGTGAATGGGATTCCTATTGTTTCTGATTCTGAATACAATAGGTGGTGGGGGCATGTACACTCACCGGCCACTTTATTAGGTACACCATGCTAGTAACGGGTTGGACCCCCTTTTGCCTTCAGAACTGCCTCAATTCTTCGTGGCATAGATTCAACAAGGTGCTGGAAGCATTCCTCAGAGATTTTGGTCCATATTGACATGATGGCATCACACAGTTGCCGCAGATTTGTCGGCTGCACATCCATGATGCGAATCTCCCGTTCCACCACATCCCAAAGATGCTCTATTGGATTGAGATCTGGTGACTGTGGAGGCCATTGGAGTACAGTGAACTCATTGTCATGTTCAAGAAACCAGTCTGAGATGATTCCAGCTTTATGACATGGCGCATTATCCTGCTGAAAGTAGCCATCAGATGTTGGGTACATTGTGGTCATAAAGGGATGGACATGGTCAGCAACAATACTCAGGTAGGCTTTGGCGTTGCAACGATGCTCAATTGGTACCAAGGGGCCCAAAGAGTGCCAAGAAAATATTCCCCACACCATGACACCACCACCACCAGCCTGAACCGTTGATACAAGGCAGGATGGATCCATGCTTTCATGTTGTTGACGCCAAATTCTGACCCTACCATCCGAATGTCGTAGCGGAAATCGAGACTCATCAGACCAGACAACGTTTTTCCAATCTTCAATTGTCCAATTTCGATGAGCTTGTGCAAATTGTAGCCTCAGTTTCCTGTTCTTAGCTGAAAGGAGTGGCACCCGGTGTGGTCTTCTGCTGCTGTAGCCCATCTGCCACAAAGTTGGACGTACTGTGCGTTCAGAGATGCTCTTCTGGCTACCTTGGTTGTAACGGGTGGCTATTTGAGTCACGGTTGCCTTTCTATCAGCTCGAACCAGTCTGGCCATTCTCCTCTGACCTCTGGCATCAACAACGCATTTCCGCCCACAGAACTGCCGCTCACTGGATGTTTTTTCTTTTTCGGACCATTCTCTGTAAACCCTAGAGATGGTTGTGCGTGAAAATCCCAGTAGATCAGCAGTTTCTGAAATACTCAGACCAGCCCTTCTGGCACCAACAACCATGCCACGTTCAAAGGCACTCAAATCACCTTTCTTCCCCATACTGATGCTCGGTTTGAACTGCAGGAGATTGTCTTGACCATGTCTACATGCCTAAATGCACTGAGTTGCCGCCATGTGATTGGCTGATTAGAAATTAAGTGTTAACGAGCAGTTGGACAGGTGTACCTAATAAAGTGGCCGGTGAGTGTATTTGGGGTGCAATTTACACTCAATATTCAGCCGGCGTGAAGGGCGAGTGCAAGATGGAGTGAGTGAAGTGAAATAACCCAACGGCCGCATGCACGTCACGTGAAAGGATGATTCATACATGATAAGATATGATTATGTTCTTTATTTCCAGGAAGATGACAGGAGAAGCTGTACAACAACTACATTTGGATACTAGAGGAAGTCCAAATACTTTGGCTACTTTTGATGATATTTCTATAATCCCAATTTAAGTACCAACAAATTCTCAAACAAAGACAACTCTTCTGGTTATACTCCAACAGTATAAAGGCGATAACTAAGACCTCCTTTCAAATTAGCTAAATTAATGCTGGCTGTGCAAATTAAAGAACTAAACTTTCTGACAACCTTTGTGTAATTAATACATATTGTAGTATATTATTAATATATTTTGGTTCCCTTCTATGAAATTCTACTTACCTTTATCCTTTCCCTGTCTTCTGTATTGTATTGACAGGGAGACAAACAAAAATCGAAAAATACCTGCTGTTGGAAAGGTTGGCCTAGAACTAACTATGACGTTTTCACCAGAAGTTTTGATGCGTTTAAGCCACATTCTAGGTTCAAATAATTTTTTCTTACTGCAAAAAATTCTGACCCAAAAAAAACCCCAACCCCCCTCCCCACGTCTGAAAGTATCTTTAGAAAGGTCATGTTTTATATTCTCTAACCTGTATTTCTTTGAGGTCCTTGTCACATAGGTTTTGCAGGGGATCCAGGAAGTTTTGTTTCACATCTATGTCCAGAGAATCTTTTACTTCTGCAAGTCTTTTCATGGACTCACCGGCATCCAACAACGCATTACCTACACACACACAAAAAGCATTATCACTTAGGAAGTGTCACCATGTTGGGACTCAGTTTCTGATATTTTAAAACTTGAATGTTTATAAAGCTATTAGTACATAAAAATGTATAAAACCATGTAAATCTGGAATTGTCATGATTGCCCCAATCTGTAGAATATAAGCAACAAGTCATGTGTACTGCAAATTCAACAACATAAAAACAAAACCCATAAGAAAATGGTGCAATTGCAGTTTGTTTTTTTTCTCTAATTCCAACTCATTCAGATTTATTTCCAGCTTCCCAATATCATTAGAAAGGACTGTTTGTACTGCACAAAAAATAAGCCCTCATATGGGTCTGTGAATGGGAAAAACTAAAGTTCTGGCTTTTGGAAGGTGGGAGGTTAAATAAAAATTCAAAGGAAAAAAAAACCTACACTAATGAGAAAGGGTTAAAGTCAAATCAGAAAAAAGTTTTTGTTTTTTTTTTAATTAATTTATTTTACTTTTATAGCACTGATATTTCACAGCACTTCACAGAAAAAGTCAGTCACTGTCACATATAGGGCTCATAGCATGTTTTTTGAGTGTGTAAGGAAAGTGGAGTACCCAAGAGGCAAACATGTGGAGAACGTACAAGTTTCAAGCAAAAGTTATTCTTTTTTGCAAACTTTTGTATGGATTGAGGGAGTCCTCTTCAAACCCCAAAGACATACTGATAGATTTAGTTTGTGAGGCCTACTTGGGTAAGTGTTAACAATATCTGTAAATTACTACTGAATATGTTGGCAATATGCAAGCAAGCTAAATAAAAAAATAGATTTAACTATTCTGACACAGGTAGATTCAAAAAGAGAATGTGGGTAATGTTAATTTTTTTTTTCTCTTTTAATTACCTTACATTGATTTTTATTACAGTTACATATTACAGTTTCTTTAGGTGCCTAAAGCTTGCCACACAAATAAGATATCTTATTGACCTTTGGCAGAACCAGCTTTAGTCTAGGTTCACATCTACATTGCCGTCTCCTCCACACATTCCGACGAATATTGTCAGAGAAAATAGTCCTGCACGGCGGAATTTTCTCGCTGTCTGTTTCAGTATAAAAAAAAAAGTAGAAACCCGATAGACAGCCAGCTATGCGGTCCCTGTTTAACCATTTTTTTTTTTTTTTAGCAGACAGGCTCTCTTAGGCTAGGTCAATCGGATGAAATTTGGTGAAATCTGAAAGCTGAGAATCTTATTTCTGTGGTCATCTCAAACACAAGATCAACAGTAGACGCTTCTAGAGTGAACAGCGTTTTCCAAAGATCTATAGACAATTACCGCTATATCATTTATATGGCCAGCTTTAGAAATGGCATAGATAATTAGACTAGCCACACAAACAATTAGCTACCATATATACTGGAGAGCCGAGTTTTTCAGCACAGTTTGTGTGCTGAAAAAGTCCGCCTCGGCTTATACTCGAGTCATTACGGTAATTCAGCAATATTTATAGTTACAGACCCGGCATCCGGACCCGACATACAGACACCGGGGCGGGTGCCGGGCCACAGCATCGCCATGCTCTTAGCAGGAGAGTGGCGATGCTGCTCATTTCAAACTGCAGTATACTTACGGTACTTCTGCTAGCAGGCCCAGAATGCAGATCGTGGATCTGCGTTTCGGGCCTGCTATCAGAAGTACCGTATGTACTTCTGCAGTTTGAAATGACCAGCATCGCCACGCTCCTACTATGAGTGTGGCGATACTGCGGCCCGGCACCCGCCCCGGTGTCTGTACGTCGGGTCTATAACTATAATGGCACCGCTCTGCTTCAGAGCGGACGCCATACCAACCGGCACCTCCGCTGTAATCTCTGATTGCAAGCATGAGTTCTGACAGCTCCGCTGTAAGTGTTACAGTGGAGATGCTCTCCGATGATGTCCCGTTCCAAGGGGAACCGGCAGGCGCTGCCATGCTGCTGGAGAGAGGAGGGAGTGGGCGCGACCGCTCTCTCAAGGGCGATCCTGAAGATAGGAACTGCGGCCAGCCGCAAGCAGAAGCGCTTCTGCCGGGGATTCCCCCCAGCGCCTCTGTAAAGGCTCCCCAGCCGGCAGAGCATCTCTTTTGCAGGCTGCTCTATGCAGCCTGCGAAAGAAATGACAATTTTTGCAATGTATTGCAATGCATTAGCATTGCAATGTATTGCATTAGTGATCAGACCCCCCGGGGTTCAAGACACCTAGGGGGTCTAGAGAAAGGAAAAAAAATAAATTAATTTAAAAAATTAAATAAAAATAAGTATTAAAAAAATTCAAATCCTCCCCCTTTTCCCTAGAACACATATAAAACTAATACTGTGAAACACATACACGTTAAGTATCCCTGTGTCCGAAAACGCCTGCTCTACAAATCTATAAATATATTTTTCCTGTATGGTAAATGTTGTAGCGGGAAAAAAAGTTGTCTAACTGCCCCTTCCCCGAGACTGAGTTCCCCCCCCCCCCCCCGCCTTGGAATTCAGCCTGACAACATATAATCAGGCTAAATATAAGGTATCTGCAGTGCTCCTGTTCCGTCGGGAAGGGGTTAATAGGAGCCCTGCAGATACCCTATATTCAGCCAGGCTGAATTCCAAGTGGGGGAAAATCCCAGTCCACAAGCTCAGGGAAGGGGCAGACAGACAACCAAAACACCCCCTACCCTTCCTCAGCGTCTACTGCACCAAAAAACTCCGTCCATTTTAATTTTTGAAATTTTCCAGTAGCTGCTGCATTTCCCCCCTAGGCTTACACTCGAGTCAATAAGTTTTCCCAGTTTTTTTGGGTAAAATTAGGGGCCTCTGCTTATATTCGGGTCGGCTTATGCTCAAGTATATACAGTATATTAGATGAACGATCTCACCATTGACTTGAACAACTAAAACTGCCCAACTGTGTGTGAAGAAAAAAAATAAATAAATAAATCACCAAGCCTGAACAAAATGTTAAATGATCTGCCAAACGAAGATGATTAGGTCATACACTTAAGTTAATCCAACAGACACTTCCAATATTTATTTTGACAAATAGAAGTCTGCTGTCGACCTTTGCATTTTTTTCCCCTTAAACAATCAGTATCTGATATGGTCAAAATCACCCATTTCAGTCAAAGTCTAACGTGCATCGCCACATTTAGAAATGGGGAACCAGATCTCATAGAAAAAGAAACAAACATATTTCAGTTTTACCATTATACTACTCACCAAAATTTGATTCATCTCCCAGTTCTTTTCCATATCGTACCATGCATTCTCCCAGAAGACCTTCTGCTTGAGGATATCCGGGATTTTTTACTTGCCCTCGAATTTTGGATACAGTGTTCAGCATTGAAAGCTTGGCACGAGAGGCTAAACAGAATAGATTAGAATACAAAGTTTTAAGTTTAGCAATGAATATGGTAAAACGTAAAGTAACACACTAAATAGTGCTATCCCCACATCCCATCCCCATGCAACTAGTGGTTTCAGTTCTGTGTGAGTAAAACACCAATTAATTTCAGCTAATCCAGCAAATTACAGAAACACTGTTTTGGTTGTTGCAGGGGAAAAGGGGGAGAAAAAAAAAAAAAGACGCATTTCATGGCGTCAGCAGAGTCAGATTTTATTTAGCAACAACTTTACTGAACAAGGCTGTGTTAAATAAACCCACTGCTATATGGAATAAACATTCCTTCGGGAGTTTTCTCATCTCACCCATCTTAGTAGTGTGGGTGAGATGTACACCCCCTCATACTAATTTTCTTCCAGAAAATGATTGCAAGTGCAAACTCTTTGGTATTAATATCTTCATTTATTTTGCTTGCAATGAAAAAACACAAAAGAGAATGAAAAAAAAGTCAAATCATTGATCATTTTACACAAAACTCCAAAAATGGGCCGGACAAAAGTATTGGCCCCCTCAGCCTAATACTTGGTAGCACAACCTTTAGACAAAATAACTGCAAACAACCGCTTCCGGTAACCATCAATGAGTTTCTTACAAGCTCTGCTGGAATTTTAGACCATTCTTCTTTGGCAAACTGCTCCAGGTCCCTGAGATGTGAAGGGTGCCTTCTCCAAACTGCCAATCTGAGATCTCTCCACAGGTGTTCTATGGGATTCAGGTCTGGACTCATTGCTGGCCACTTTACAAGTCTCCAGTGCTTTCTCTCAAACCATTTTCTAGTGCTTTTTGAAGTGTGTTTTGGGTCATTGTCCTGCTGGAAGACCCATGACCTCTGAGGGAGACCCAGCTTTCCCACACTGGGCCCTACATCATGCTGCAAAATTTGTTGGTAGTCTTCAGACTTCATAATGCCATGCACACAGGGACAGTGTTCTTTTCTTTGAAGGCCTCTTTTTTTTTTCCTGTAAACTTTATGTTGATGCCTTTTCCCAAAAAGCTCTACTTTTGTCTCATCTCACCAGAGAACATTCTTCCAAAACATTTTTGGCTTTCTCAGGTAAGTTTTGGCAAACTCTAGCCTGGCTTTTTTATGTCTCTGGGTAAGAAGTGGGGTCTTCCTGGGTACCCTACCATACAGTCCCTTTTCATTCAGACGCTGACGAATAGTACGGATTTACGCTGTTGTACCCTCAGATTGCAGGGCAGCTTGAACTTGTTTGGATGTTAGTCGAGGTTCTTTATCCACCATCCGCACAATCTTGCGTTGAAATCTCTCGTCAATTTTTCTTTTCCGTCCACATCTAGGGAGGTTAGCCACAGTGCCATGGGCTTTACACTTCTTGATGACACTGCGCACGGTAGACACAGCAACATTCAGGTCTTTGGAGATGGACTTGTAGCCTTGAGATTGCTCATGCTTCCTCACAATTTTCCTTCTCAAGTCCTCAGACAGTTCTTTGGTCTTCTTTCTTTTCTCCATGCTCAATGTGATACACACAAGGACACAGGACAGAGGTTGAGTCAACTTTAATCCATTTCAACTGGCTGCAATTGCCACCACCTGTTGGGTGCCTCAGGTAAGTAACAGTGCTGTTAATTACACAAATTAGAGAAGCATCACATGATTTTTCAAACAATGCCAATACTTTTGTCCACCCCCTTTTTTGTGTTTGGGGTAGAATTATATCCAACTAGCTGGTACCCGCGACTTCGTCTGCGGTGATTGTAGAGGTGGGTATATACAAGCGCGGGTAAGGTTTTCGTACTGTGTATAAGGGATGGGATATGAAATGTAACTTTGTATCTTGTTTTTGCTGTAATTCAGAGAATACGTGAGACTTTTGTGTTGAAGTTACTTTGTATTTGAGCTGCTATGCGGTGTTGTGAGAAACTTTACATAGTGACTTTGGGACAGAAGTATTTGAAGTTAACCCTTTCCCGCCAATGGCATTTTTTGATTTTCGTTTTTGACTCCCCTCCTTCTAAACCCCATAACTTTTTTATTTCTCCGCTCCCAGAGCCATATGAGGTCTTAATTTTTCCTGGGACAAATTTTTCTTCATGATGCCACCATTATTTATTCTATATAATGTACTGGGAAGCAGGGAAAAAATTCAGAATGGGGTGGATTTGAAGAAAAAATGCATTTTTGCGACTTTCTTACGGGCTTTGGTTTTACGGCACTCACTGTGCAACCAAAATGAAATGTCCAAAAAAAACATTCAAAAAAGAAAAAGGTTCAGCTCACCTACATAATGCTTTGTTCCATCGGCTGTATTACATATAGTCCGGGGTGCACGGCACAGACACTCTATTCCGAGGAAGGAACATTGTGTTCCGAAACGCGTCTGCGTTTTTTTAGGGGGTTTATTATTTTCCTTTTTTCTGTACTATGTCAATTTTTGTCATTTTATGACATTATCATTAAAAGTTATATTTTATCGTAGAGTTGCCGGACATCTTTTTCTTCATGTATAAAATGAAATGTCCCCTGTATTCTGTGTTTCGTTACGATTCCAGGGATACCAAATTTATATAGTTTTATTTACATTTTGACCCCTTAAAAAAAGGCAAAACTGTGTTAAATTTTTTTTTTTTTTTGAAAAGTCGCCATATTCCGACAGCCGTAACTTTTTTATACGTGCGTGTACGGGGATGTATAGGGCGTCTTTTTTTGCAGGACCGGGTGTACTTTGTAGTTCTACCATTTTCGGGAAATGTTATTGCTTTGATCACTTTTTATTCAAATTTTTATCAGAATCAAAACAGTGAAAAAATGGCGGTTTGGCACTTTTGACCATTTTTCCCGCTACGGCGTTTACCGAACAGGAAAAATATTTGTATAGCTTTGTAGAGCGGGCGATTTCGGACGTGGGGATACCTAACATGTATGTGTTTCACAGTTTTTAACTACTTTTATATGTGTTCTAGGGAAAGGGGGGTGATTTGAATTTTTAATCCTTTTTATTTGTTTTTATATTTTTTTTCCTTTTTTAAAATTTTTTTTTTGCATTTATTAGACTTCCTAGGGGTATTGACATGGGTGGGCGGTGTTGCGGATTGTCAGAGTGGTGGGGCAGCAAACATGGCTGCTCCGGAGCGTTAAAGAGAACCTCCTGGAGTATCGGTAAGGTGAGGGGCAAAGTGGTAATGTATATGTATATGTGATTGTGTGGGGTTAGGGGCGAGGCTGTAGAGGGCAATATGAATTTTGGGGCTTGCTATGGTCCAAAGTGTGTGAGATTGCAGAGATGGTGGTGTGAGTTTGGGTTTTGTGGGGGTCCTGGCACAAACGTATGTGTGCAATTGTGACGAAAAGTAGCCTATTGCGCAATCAGGTGTAATGACTATGTTTGTGGAAAATTTCAGCCAAATCGGTCAAGCGGGTTTTGCGTGATTGAGGAACAAACATCCAAACACACAAACATCCAAACACACAAACCCACAAACATCCAAACTCACAAACTTTCACATTTATAATATTAATAGGATTTGTCTTTTTAACAATTCTTTTTGTGGTTTTCCATTGAAGACAAATTAAATGAAGATAATACCAAAGAGTTTGTGCTTGCAATCTTTTTCTGGAAGAAAATGAGTATTATCTGACAGAATTGCAGGGGTGCCAATACTTTTGGCCAACACTGTAGATAGATAGATTGATAGATTGATAGATAGATAGAGATATGACACAAAAGGATTAAATAAAACTCAAAAAGAAAGTGAAACCACTATAAAAGTACCGGGGTTTGGCTGAAGGTATTCAATGGTCTTCGTCAGCACTTCAGACACTGCTTTACTGGTAACATCAACCTTCTGCAAGAACAGAGCAATTTAGTCGTTTAACATAACACAGATAGTATAAAGGCAATTTAACCAAACTGAATGAATTATGATAACTGACAAAATTAAATTTCAGTGTGAAATATCAGATTTGATGTACACTTCTCATTGTTAGAGGCCATCTATGGACACCTTTGGGGGCATTTTTCTTTACACTGAAATACATGCACTTTTACATAGCTAAGTTTCACACTACACAGCAAGGTGCAAAACACTGCAAATGAAACAACCAGTACAGAATGAACACTTTCAGAACCAAGCCAAATTTTTATTTTAAAGTTTTCAAATATTACAGTCAAAAAGCTATAATTCGCTGATATAGCGAAGAGGGCTTGATTTATGGAAGACATTTTATTTCACAGTGGTACCATTTATTGTTCTGTATCAAAGACTGTACTGGGCAGCTGGAAACAATTCTGCCGCGCCATTTTTTCACAGGTATTTTTTTTTTGAGTATCTGAATTCTTTAGTTAAATATGGCAACAGCTATACCAAATTGATAGTTATTCTATGTTTTAACACCTTCCCTTTGGAGGCATTTTTAGATTTATGTTTTTGACTCTGCCCATTCCAAACCCCATAACTTTTTTTATTTTTCAGTTCAGAGCCATACGAGGGCTTAATGTCTGCAGGACAAATTGTTCTTCATAATGATACTATTTATTATTGTGTAAAATGTACTGAGAAGCTGGGGAAAAAAAAATCTGAATGGGGAAGAATTGGGAGAAAAAGTGCATTTGTGCAACTTTCTTACAGGCTTCGTTTTTACAGAGTTCACTGTGTAACCAAAATTACAGTCATCTGTATTCTAATGTTTTGGTACAACATTGGCGATACCAAATTTATTTAGTATTATTTACATTTTAACCCCTTACCAAAAATCCAAAACTTTGCAAAAAAAATAATTTTCTGACACCTGTAACTTTTTTATATTTCTGTGTACAGGGATGCATTAGGGCATCTTTTTGCAGGGACAGATGTACCGTATTTTTCGGACTATAAGACGCACCGGACCATAAGACGCACTCTAAAAAGGTTTTAGAGGCGGAAAATAGGGGAAAAAAAAAAATTAAGCAAAAAAAATTGGTAAAATATTTAATAATCTAATAATATAATATTTCACCAATGTAAATAGAACCGGGGGGTTTGTGTATGTGTATGTGTTTCAACAGTAATGTTTTTGTTTTATATGTATTCTAGGGATATGGGGGTGAAATATATATATATATATATATATATATATATATATATATATATATATATATATATATATCTCATCCATGAATGGAAAGAGACACCCTGCAGTGAAGCTATGCAAGAAGAGAAAAAGGAGCGGGCCAGACGGGTGAAGGAGGTGTGGTTTTCTAAGCAAACTTGAAAACACGCCTCTTTCACCCGTCTGGCTCGTCCCTCCTTCACTGCCTCTCAGATCTTGCTCCTGCAATGAAGCCACACAGGCAGGGAAGTAGGGGCGGGCCAGACGGGTGAAGGAGGCGTGGTTTCAAGCTTGCCGAGAAAACCACGCCTCCTCCCGTCTGGCCCGCCCCTCCTTCCCTGTCTGTGTGGCTTCATTGCAGGAGCCAGATCTGAGAGGCAGTGAAGGAGGGGCGGGCCAGACGGGAGAAGGAGGCGTGGTTTTCTCGGCAAGCTTGAAACCACGCCTCCTTCACCTTTCTGACCCGCCCCTACTTCCCTGCCTCTCAGATCTCGCTCCTGCAATGACGCGACACAGACAGGGAAGGAGGGGCAGACCAGGCAGGCACCGTGCTGCTCTCCTTTTGATTCGCAAAGACGGGACACAGACGCTGCGCACACTGCATTCGGACTATAAGACGCACACACATTTTCCTCCCATATTGGGAGGAAAAAAAGTGCATCTTATAGTCCGAAAAATACGGTACTTTTCAGTTGTACCATTTTGGGAAATGTCTATTGCTTTGATAATTTTTTATTCAAATTTTTATTAAAGGTGAAACAGCAACATAAAATGGCGGTTCGGCACTTTTGATTATTATTTTTTCCCTCCACAGTGTTTATCCTACAGGAAAAATATTTTTATAAGTTTGTAGACCTGGTGTTTTATATGTATTCTAGGGGGGAGGGTTATATATAATATATTTTATAATTCTGTAATTATCAGACCCCATAGGGTTCTTGAACCCCGGGGTGTCTGATCCAACAGATTGCAAAATACCGCACTTCTATTATAGGCTCCATAGAGCTCAATAGCTTAAATAGGCTCCCGGCTGTCATGGCAATGAATTGCAGGATCTTGTTCTGGGCGCCAGCGATCCTCGCCAAAATGGGGGAATCGATGTGCCACTGGGAAAATTGCGCCTCGGCCTTGACTGAGGTGCTGGGGGCCTTAACACCTGTAATCAGTATGGGCTCTGATTGTGGGCATTAATGCTGGTGCTTTGCTGTACAATACAAATATTTAAATACCTGACATCCACCGTAATGACACGGCAAAAGGTAGGGAAGGGGTTAATCTTTTTTTGAAAAAGTGTTAAGCTTTAAGGAAAAAAACAAAAAACATTTTTTGCATCACTGTACTCTGACATCCATAACTTTTTATATTTCATTACAAAATTGTGTAAGGTGAAAGGGAAAGTTGTTTTTATGAATGGACGACTATTACTTTTAATCATATTGATTCTTTTTCTCACTACAGCAGTCATCGTATGGCTCCAGCAGTCTGGTCCCATAAAAGCCAAATGATACTGAAATTGAAACACTCTTTGATATCGTAGTTGCATTTGACAGGTTAAATACCTGTGATCAGAGCAGTCTCTGATCACAGGTACTGACATTACCAAAATTATTTTATTCAGGCTTCCCACAGAAATGGTTAATAAAAGTTATTTTACATACCGAAAAATTGTATGAATGAAAAAGATGCTTTATCCTAAAGGGATTGAATACATTTTAAAATCCTCAATGCAAAGAATGACAGCCCATAAACATATAAGAAAAATGTTTGTTTTTGTACCGTGTTAGCCAGTGGGTAGGAAATATAAAAAACAAAAAACTTGATAGTCTTTAGTAGGTGATACCTTTTTTTAATGGCTAACTCATAATGATGACAGATAATGTTTCGAAGCTCTCGGCTTCTTCTTCAGATATATCTGTTTTTAGATATATCTCAAGAAGAAGCCGAGAGCTTTGAAACGTTATATTCTGTCATCATTATGAGTTAGCCATTAAAAAAGGCATCACCTACTGAAGACTCGCAAGTATATTGTTTTTTATATAGCCCATAAACAAGTAGTAGTAAAAGGAATTATACAGGCATTTAAGAAATTTAAAAATACAACAGGAAAAGGGAAAAAGATGTATCTTACCTTTTCCATTTCTTTAAAGTCTTCATCTAGTTTAGTCCCTTCTGCTCCTCCTACTTTTTCACTTACAAGCTAAAAAAAAAATTACAATGGAATTTAAAAGAGTTTAAAAGGTGCCAGCGAGAATTTTTTACACCACCAAAATCTCTTCTAAGCTACTTATATACTGATATAGGGGTAGTTAGTGACGTAAGTGAACTTCCCTTTGTTGCATGCATTTGGGGCCAAGCCGCACCTGCTGAAGCATCTATTTAGTTTGGTGGCCACTAGTCAGTGCTGTCAAAAGAACAGAAAACCTGACATATATTGTGAACAGAGATTTGCAGCAACCACAAAAGAGGATGGTGCTCCCACAGGTGTGCCAGTTCATCCACATATCGAACAAAAGTTGAATTTCACTGCAGCAACACTGCACATCGACACAAGCAATATTGGAGTGGACCACCAAAGAAGCAGAGATTCCTCTAGTCCACTTACTTATCATATGATCCCTGTATTCACTGGATGGTGGGCCCGTTACAGACAGTCAAATGCCTCTCATTGATCCACATTCAAACCAGGCTCCGAGTTGCTGCCCTGCTCCCTGGTCTGTATTACTGGAACACTGATTGACTAAGCTGCCTGAAATTGAAGCGGTGAAGTCATGCCAAATAAACTGCTGCAGCCAATTATTGCAGTGGTGAATGGCTGCAGGGGTACCATCAACATTATGTCACCGCTTCACTGGCTCGGCTGGCCCAACTCAGGAACGGAGTGAAGAATACAAGTTAGTATGAATGCATTTTTATTTTATAGCCTCCCCTGCTGCCTTCATTTAATGTAATGATGATTTAGGCTAGCTAGTTCAAGTAAAAGAGAATAGACAGATGTCAGATCAAAGGTATTTAAAAGTGTAGGAACTAAAATTCAGCAGCTAAAGATTATATATGCATTAGAGAGCCAACCATTTATAGCAAGATATATATTTATAAATATTTTATTTAGTGGCTGCACTAAAATCCTACCTACAGGTGCATGTCACAGGAAGATTTGGAGAAATACAACTTTGAAGTATTATGCAAATGAGGCAGTCGGTCCTTGGGCCTTCAGTCCTGAGAGCACTGTTCTTACCATTCAGACCCTTACCATCTCCTGTCTGTGCAGTAACCATTGATCCTCCCACTACTATATCATCACCCATCCTACTTGAGCAGTAAGTAACAGCAGTGCTCCCAGGGATGAAGTGCACTGCTCTGTGCACCAGCTGCCTCATTACCATGTAAAAGAAAAATTTCTAAAGTGGAGGAATAAGATACAGAAAGAAAGAATAGATCCTTCTATATATGGACAGGAAAAAGACTGCAACAACACTGTGACAAGATGAGAGAACCCAGTTACTACCAAACATATTTTGCATTTGACTTAACTATGAGGGAGAGGCAACTGCCTTAATATTGCAGTTATAGGTGAGGTCTCTATTTGATAAGATATGCAGACTACCACCCTACAAATCAACAGTACTCTCTACCGCAGCCCAGAAATTTAACACCACAATATTCAACACTGCCTTCAAGTGAACCTGAGATTCGTGAACCAAAGCATTATAGATGACATACTACATCTTATTATCCCTCAGACTGCAAAACATTTACTATATTAGCTGTTAGATAAGATAATGTTTTAAAGAGGACCTTTCATCAGATTGGGCACAGGCAGTTTTATATACTGCTGGAAAGCTAACAGTGCGCTGAATTCAGCGCACTGTCAGCTTTCCCTATCTGTGCCCCGGGTAAAGCGCTATTGGTCCCGTTACCGTAGCGCTTTACAGTCAGAAGGACGTTTCTGACACTTAGCCAGGGACGCCCTTCTGCCCAGCAGCGCCTATCGCGCTGTGCTGTGTAGCGGGGAGGAACGCCCCCTCCCTCTGCTCACAGTGCTCGTCCATAGACGAGTATTATCAGGAGAGAGAGGGGGGGAGTTTCTCCCCTCTCACACTGTGCAGCACGATAGGCGCTGCTGGTCAGAAGGGCGTCCCTGGCTAAGTGTCAGAAACGCCCTTCTGATTGTAAAGCGCTACGGTACCGGGACCGATAGCGCTTTACCCGGGGCACAGATCGGGAAAGCCGACAGTGCGCTGAATTCAGCGCACTGTTAGCTTTTCAGCAGTATATAAAACTGCCTGCGCCCAATCTGATGAAAGGTCCTCTTTAATAGTCCCACAATGGGGAAGTTTGAGTGATACAGTATCATGGATAGTACAGTAGTATATAGCGAGAGAAACCCATACAAGCTCATGGCAGATAGAGAAATACTAGGAATCAAAGCAACTAAAAAAGAAAGAAACAAAAGACAAACTGCAGGATCATTTAGTTCTCTGTGCAAGGTGATGTTAATAATCCATCCCAACTGCAGAAGGAGGACACCAGGAGGGGGGTGTCACAGAATGTAGACATAACAGGCAGAAATGTTTCTTGCAGATGTGTCGGGGACATATGCAGCTGTCATGATAACATGTGGCAGTTCCTTTGGTAGGTAGTGAGATCCCATGCTCACAGCTGATAGTTCGGTATCTTGCATCAGCACTATTGTTCCTTAACCACAAAAAAAAAAAAAAAAAATGTCCCAAAAGAGTAACCCCATCCTTCTTTGCAAGGCATCCTCCTTTCTTCTTACCACTGTGTTCTACCACCCAAAGAAGTCTGAAGCCATCCAGGTAGACAGGGTGCTGCTCTCTTGCCAAGCTTCCATAAACTCATGGGGTAGGTGGGTGATGGTAGGTACCCAGGCTGTAACAGAGTCCCACATGTCCACAGTAAAAGAAAGAAATACCAGTCAGCTGTAGGCATCTTCACACATCAGCAATAGATGCCAAAATCATCTCCTTGAAAAAAGAAGTCCACCCTTCCATGCAGGATTCTCCTCCATGCTTTGTCTGCCTCATGTTACAGGGCAGTATGGGGTTGGAACCTAACCAAGGCCTCCCCATCTCCTGCTCATTCTGATTTCTGCAGTTATTAGACAATATATTTTTATCGATTCCATTGCATTCAAATTAGAAAGGTAAAAACCAGAAAAAAACAAACTAATCCTGCTTGAGGTCCTCATTTTTGAGATTAGCTTCTTTCAGGTATTCTTCAGTACTCTTTTAGAAAGCTATATTATTGTTCACTTAAAAGCTAGGATTGAGGGGAGCAGCACACAACTGTGTGTTATAGGGACCTTTCACGTGTATCAGATAGATTTACTGGCTTGAACTTGGTGCTGGGAGCAGGACACCTAGTAGTCTAGTTATCTATGATGCTAATGCAGTAAATGAACAGCACTCCAAAAATAAATCAAAAAAAGGTGAGGATTTATTCCATAGCAATCCTCACCTTTTTTTTTTTTTTTGGAGTGCTGTTCATTTGCTGCATTATTTACATGTGATCATATGCCTGATCACTTGGAACTTGCACCCACTGACCAGGTCAGGTCTGTTTCTGGTGCTGCTCTGTACAACTATTTTTATATCTATGATGCTAGGCGTCGCTTCCTCCCAGCGACATACTGTCCTGTACCAATTACACTACGGGACCATAAGGGCTAGTTCACATGGGGCAAGTTGGTAGTGGATTTTGACGCGGAATCCGCCTCAAAATCCATTGCTCCCATTGACTTCAAGAGGCAGCCAATACTGAAAAGCTCCAAACTCCCTAAGCATCGGTGGTGATGATCAGCTGATTTGGTCTTCACATAACTGACAATTTCTCTTTTAACTGCCACCATCATAGAGCGCTCTTTACTGACATTCATTGGGACTCATTCTGTTGTCCAGCAAGTACTGGATTTTTGTCCTAAACAGAGAGGAAAAAGTGCTGAAAACACCGTGAATGAGCCTGGGCCCATTGTACTGTCAGAATCGAGGATATGGGTGAACCCAGAAGCATCATGAACTCCCAGATGGTTACAGAAGAAGCATAACAGAAGGCAGCTATCCAGTCTGAGATCATCTGTTTTTTCAGAGGCAGAAAGGAGGTCATGAGATGAGAGTCCGGAAAAATACTAACACCTTCTGACGACTTGGCTAGAGGCTTGACTTCTCTTGGTTTATCAAAGAGCCCAGATCAGAACATTGCTTCATGAAGTGATGATATTCCACCAGGGATTTGTGCGAGGCAGCCACAATTAAGAAATCAGCCAAGTAAAGAATGATTTGGATCCTCAACTGATGCAGAAACCTTGTGACCTCCACCATAATCTTGGTGAAAACTTTTGGAGCGATTGAGAGGCCAAAGGGAAAAGCCTGAAACTGACAGTGATGCAACCATCCACTTTTCATGAAGGCAATCCTGGGGAACCTTTGAGCGTTCAAATGGATAGAAATAGGATAATAGGAGATCTACTTACGCCATGAGGTTATCTTGGAACTGCAGATTTACTGTTGAACGAATAGACTCCATCTTAGTGGAGGTCTTAATGTGGGGTCTTAGCCTTACGGAGGGTAAGAGAGATAGATTACATGCCTCTGACATACTCTAAGACATTTTGTTCAGCTGACAGACTGACAGGGTGCACATCATTGGACTGCAAGAAGCACAATGGTCATTTTAACAAACTGCTTACCATTTAAGGCATGCTAACCTAACTATTAGGAAGCAACAGTGGTTATGTGAGGGCACACACATGCCAAACCCTCTGGAAGTCTCTGGATGGCCAAGACAAACCAAAAATAAAGAGGATTGTATGATCCACCAACAAGCATAAGCAGCTCCCACAGTTTCCTTTTCCAGACACACAGGGCACCTTACATGTGTAGCTTCCTACTATGTAACTTCCTGTGTACCTGTCATACTTCCCTGTCATTGCTCCCCCCTCCTCCTCTCTCAATGTGTTACACCCCCTCCTTGTCTCCCTAGCTAAACTACACTAAGCTATCCTGACCACTACTAGCATCCCCTCCCCTTTATGCTAGACTATCCTGCCCACTACAGCAAGAGAAAGTTTACGACGGGGGAAACCATCCCGCGCACCTACTACTCCACTGAAGAAACCCAGTTGTTCTTTGTTGATCTTCACGGCATGTAAGAGATGGAGATTGCCATCTCTACTGCGCATGTCTTGAACTCAACTCCAGACTGCGCAGCCACTTCAAAAGAAGAGGGGGTCCCGTTCCGGACACAGGAAGACACCTAAATATTGATGGGGATGGGGGGGGGGGGGGGGTGTGAAACGGAACATTGCCGATTTATCAGAAAGTGTCCCCAGGGATATAGGTAATTATACTTTTTTTTTTTTTTAAATGGATGTAAATTAGAAGTTAGGTGGGGGGAGGGAGTTTAGTTTATAGGTAGAATTTGCTTTTATTTATGACAACCCCTTTAAGTGTATAAGTTTCCTGCACATAGACATCCAGTTATATTGTCAGACACATGCTCTATCGAAGTCCACTGTATCCCATTTTAATGTATACCAATATAAAATGTCAATGCAGTAAAACATCACTTCTTTGTTGAGCTATTCCTTAAAGTCTAGCTCCCATTTTATTATTGCTATTGTGTCAGGGTTTGTTTGGTGAATATTTTTGTTATATACTTAAATCTAACTTCCTTTTAATGAACAACAGGCCCCAAAATTCTCCCTAGTAACCAATCCTCTAAGGCTGTATTCACACAGAGTAACGCCAGGCGTTTTTTGTGTGCTTTTTGCACATAGCGCCGCGTTAACGCCGCGTATACGCCGGGCAACGCCACCACAAAATAGCGCGGCGTTAACGTGGCGTACACGCGGCGCTATGTGCAAAAAGCACACAAAAAACGCCTGACGTTACTCTGTGTGAATACAGCCTGAGTTTTCCCCAAGGAAATATGTACACATTTGTATTGCAGGAATGTAAGGTTGTAGCATTTACCAATAGGGGATAGTAACTTCAAATGGCTGTATCTCTGGTTTTATACAATCCACAAAAATGGTTCTGGATTCGCTGAAAGCTGAGATTCTCAGCTTTCGTATGCTGCCAGGACTACAGTAGGTATAAAACAACCTGAGAATTCACCAGTTAAAAACACAGTGGGGAGTTTCAGTTTTATATGCAGTTCATACTGCATATAAGAACAACTCAGCTTTCATGTGATACCAGAAACATTCTCTAGGTTGTATAAAATTGGAGATAAAGCCATTTGAAGAAACACCACTCTTTGGTAAATGCAACAGCTCTAAATACTGCATTGAGTACAAGTGTACAGCATGGACTCTCCCCATACCATTGCAAGTGGGAATTTTACAACCTGGTTTCTATTAAAAGGAAGTTAGATAGTTTAAGTGGACCACAAAAAAAATGTTAACTAAACACCTGCTGACAATAGGAAAAAAATGTTTTTAAAAACTTAAAAGAAAAAAAAAAAAAGGGAGTTACATTTTAAATATGAACAGTAACTGGTTAATGCCTTTTTATTATCGAGACGCAAATACACAGCAATGTCTTTCTTGAATGTCAAACCTTATGTACATATTGGCACAACAGGATATTTGTATATTACATTACAAATTTCTTTGCTTTCAACCCCTTAAAGGGATTCAATCATTAAAATACTATTTTTTTGTCCCTAACACGTAGGAATAGCCTTAAGAAAGGCTATTCTTCTACCTGTAGATGTCTTCTCCCCGCCACCGTTTGGTAGAAATCCCGATTTTCTTCTGTATGCAAATGAGTTCTCTTGCAGCACTGGGGGCGTCCCCAATGCTACGAGAGAAATCTCCCGCGACGCCTCTATCTTCGCCTGGAACGCCCTCTCCCTGCGCCTTCTTTCGGCGCTGGCTTCAAACTTCTACCTTTCGTTGTCTTCTCCCTGCACCGCCGTTCGCCTAAAATCCCGTTTTTTGTCGGTATGTAAATGAGTTCTTTCGCAGCACTGAGGGCGGGCCCAAGCGCTCACACAGCATTGGAGGCGTCCGCAATGCTGCAAGAGAACTCTCCAGCGCTGCCTCAATCTTTGTCTGGAACAAGCGCTGGGGCCCGCCCCCAATGCTGCGAAAGAACTCATTTACATACCGACAAAAAACAGGATTTTAGGTGAACGGCAGCGCGCAGAAGACAACGAAAGGTAGGAGATGAATAGCCTTTAAGGCTATTCTGACGTGTTAGAAAAAAAAAGGGTTTGAAAGAATCCCTTTAAGTATGCAGTGTACAGAAAGGGTGGGGTGCACTCTTCTGTGTACACTGCTGATTTGACTCTTGTTCATGAGACCAACTTTCCACTAATCCATCTACCTACCTTGATAGCAATGATTCCCTGCCCTTCCTTTATGCCTACAGTGAATGAAGATACAGCTGCACAGGTATTTCCATTCACTTGCACAAATTCTGAAAACAGACCAGCAGGCAGCCTCCTCCAGATACATGTGGGGGTCCCATCTCTGGTCCCCTCATCTATCAGGCACGTATGGCATACCCCAGGGATACAGCTCAGATGGGGACACCTCTATATCTCCCCTATGGTTTCCACATCATTCCATGGAACAGCATGTTATGAAGATTTCTCATGACTTCCTGATCAGATGAGGTCTGACTGCTGGGACCACAGCACAGGAAACAAAAGAAAAAAGGATAGCTGTGCATTATTTCAGCAGGCCCCCTCCCCTGTAATAATAATGTTCTGGCAGATCCTAACTATAGGGATGGGAGTGACCATGAAACTTGTGTGCGCCACCCCGACGGAAGAAAAGGCAAGGAGTTTACAGCCAGCAATTAGGTGACTACTAGGATTCTCCTATGTCTTCCTACAACCTGAAGGGTTCCTTTAAGCAGCTGCCCAGTCTCCATAACCCCCTCAGTTATTACATCTATTAGGAAAGAAAGTTACACAGGACCCAAATGTAGAAAAGTTTGCGTCTGGCACTTTGGTGTCAATGGAGTCATACGGTATAACACTAAAAGATAACCAGAACCGTTTATAAGCACAAAAGCCCCACCATCATCCCAGGAGCCCGCACGGAGCAATGCCAGAACTGCCCACTACCCCAGTCCTATGTGGCGCTGCTCAGCGCTGCTACTCCGGCCACACAATACTCCCTGCAGCGCCCCATTGGCCGTCACAGCTGTCGGACTCTTGGAGTAAGGCGTCGTCCGTGTTAGCACCCCCTCGGCTCACCTGACTAGCCTTGTAGAACTGCTTCTTGAGCCCCGCTACAGACATGGCTCCGGCCTGGGACAGACGAGTGCAGGCTCCGAAAGTCGACGAAGAAAAAAAAAAACAAACTTAGAGCCTTTCGGGGCTCCCGGCTCAGGAAATTACATGGCAAGCGCTCACTTCCGGTATGAGAGAGGAAACGGGGGAGGGCTGGACACAAGCACCGAGCAATCTGTGTCCTGAGAGGGAGACTCTCCCGGTGTGCTTAGGTGTACG
The DNA here is from genome assembly GCF_031893055.1 of Leptodactylus fuscus. Classification (NCBI taxonomy): domain Eukaryota; kingdom Metazoa; phylum Chordata; class Amphibia; order Anura; family Leptodactylidae; genus Leptodactylus; species Leptodactylus fuscus. The sequence goes on from NC_134265.1 coordinate 198,923,882, forward strand.
AGCTGTGTGTACCGGGTGATGGCCGGCAGTGGTCTGTCACCAGAAAAGACAGTCTGCTTAGCGATGACGGTCACCGTCCCATTTGAGAACGTACAAAGCCTTCGGCTGGCCGTATATATTATGTCAGACTAGTTCGCCGATTTTGGCGGGATTGACCATCCCTTCAACCCATCTAATATGGAGGGGGGTTCTATTGGGAAAATAAGCGAAGACCCCATAGATTCCCCCAACACACATATCACAATCGTAAGTGGCACAAGATTATATACGGTATATCTCTTTTATAGATCTACTCTTAGGTCATCAGAGTCTACTGTATTTGACCAGTTTAACAGAAGAAAAGTTAATGTTACACAAAAAAAATTCTAAGCTCACCATTATGCCCAATATATCAGATCTGTGCAATTCAGCCAAAGGGTGCACAAAAAAAGTCCTGGACACGGGGCTCAGAAAGATCAACAAATGAAGTAAAAATTCAGCACCCAAGACAGAATATTAAAAATAAAACATAACCTTTAATGAAAAATGTAAAAAAAATCCATGACTGCATAAGTATGGTAAACAAGACCTACACGTTTCAGGAGAAAACTCCCTTATTCATTTTTATGTTATGTTTTATTTCTAATCTGTATTGGGTGTTGAATTTTTACTTCATCAAAAGATAATGTTCCCCAGACAAGGGCATACTAGAGGAAGTGCAACAGTCGCACCTGCCCTGGACCCTGATTCCACATAACATATACCACTATTGTAAATGGCAAAATAGGGATCATAGATTGTGCAATGGGCCTAGAAGCTTCCAGTTACGCTTCTGTCCCAGAGCTGTGTTTTCAGTATTCAGAAGTGGTACCTGACTGATATTATAAAGTGAATGGAGCAAATGAGTAGTTAGAGGTGGAATCAGCAGGCATGAATCTGTGAGAAATTTTTCTCTTTATATTAAATCACCTTGGAAAACACCTAGAAAATCTGTGTTTTGAAGCATCTGAAAAACTATTTGGTCTCAGAGGAGACAGAAGGATATTCAGGTGCAAACTTGAGTTTTTGCATCATCACGTAGTGGTTGGAGACTGGCGGTGCTCATTCTGTACTTCGATCTGCTCGTTCTTTTGGCAGGAACATTCTAGCTCGACATCTAGAGTACAAAGAAAACAGTTTGTAAATGCAGGAACACTCTGCAGGGACTTACAGCCAGACAGGGACAACTGCAGAACCATCTGCAGGAAAATAATAGCCAAACGTACGTGTAACTAAATGAGAGTTACAGAGGCAGGAACACATTCTGCAATTTAAAGTACTCTCTTTCCACCCTGTCCTTACAAAGTAGACTTACCATGAAGCACTCAGGGAGCAACTGTCTGACAGAGGAGCAGAGCACACTTTGAGTGAATGCTGGCATTAGAAGGGAGGAGGTATCACAGGGTCCAGAAGTCTTGCAGATGTGCAGGATGCCTAACAGGGCACAGCCATTTTGGAAATTGGCAAAGGAGAATAGGCCAGCACCAGGTATAGGAACTTACTGGAACTAGTGTGCTTAGTGGTGTCCTGCATGCCAGCTGACTGAAAGATATACAAGCGATGATTCCGGGGGATGAGCTCAAAGATCTACAGGTATTCCTGTATTCAACAGAGGATTACCCTCAGTGAGACAAACAGGATGACAATACCCTACAGCAAGGCACACGCCAGGAGTTAGAGGTAAATCTGCTAAATGTAAAATGCCATAAGAGATGATATGTAGGTCCTCTAGGATAGAAGAAAAGACATATTGTATATACCCGAGTATAAGCCAACGCGAATATAAGCCAAGGCCCCTAATTTTACCTAAAAAAACTGGGAAAACTTATTGACTCGAGTATAAGCCGAGGGGGAAAAATCCACCATTGCAGATAAAAAGTCTGGTCATGTGCTTTGCAGATCAGTAACTCCATGGGGATCATAGTAATAGCAGTTAACTCCATCATGTCTCTCACATTAACCCCCTGTGTGCCTCACATAAGAGTTACTGATATGTGGGACATATGGAGGTAATAATTAGGTATCTTCATAATTAAGGTCCTTCATTAGTACCCACATGTGTCTCACATATTAGTAACCCTTATATGGGGCACACGGGGGTTAATATGAGGGACATGATGGGGGGTAACTGCTATTAATGTGAGGCACATGGAGTTACTGAAACTAAATTAATAACCCCAAATGCCTGATATTAATAGAAATAGTAACTAAAGGAAGGTACCTGTGTGTTTTACTTACACTTAATTCTAGCTTCCTCTCCTCGATACGACAGACATCTCTGAGACACAATGAATCCTGGCCACTGACTTATCTGAAGATGTTACATACCACTGGCTATAGGACCTTTGATGACATCACAGTCACATGACCTAATGACAAGCCAATCACAGAGCAGTAGCACTAAAGGACCTCCCCCTTCGTTTAATTCATACAGGTCCTTCCGGTTTTCTGTGCTCCGTGGACCCTGACTCAAGTATAAGCCGAGGGGGGCATTTTCCAGCAGGAAAATGTGCTGAAGAGTCGGCTTATACTCGAGTATATACAGTATGTAGTTACTGTCTCAGGGGTGCTTGTATGTCAGCTCAAGCAGGAATTGATTGTTGTTACTTGCTTACTGGTCACTCACATGTTTTTCTTGTGTCCTAGTTGGGGTGAGGAAGAGGCAAGGCTAACCATTTGTTTTCATGCTGCCTGAGTATATTAAGGAAAGAAATGAATTACACAAGTGCAAAGAGAACAACATGCTAAAGTTCGCTGTTAATACACAAAAAGCAGAACTTTATGTGTTGACACAAAAAATCTCTAGATAAAATGCAAATAACCTCTCAGTCAATGTATAAACTAGCAACATGTCTCTTTGTGTTTGTCACAATTTATACATTGGATTTTTTTGCTTTTGTTTTGATATACACTTTGCATTTTACCTATAAACATTTATTCCCAGTGATTTTTGGCATATCATTCTCTTAATGTTTGAGGTGTTCATTTTATTATACTTTTGTTATTTTAATTGACAAATAAAATATTTTATTGTGTCATTTTTATTGTTTTCATTTTAGCTTGTTTTTCACTCATTTGTTAAGTAGGATATGCGGTAATGATTATGTTTTTATCAAATAGTTTTTATTAACAATTTTACAGTTTTTGTTTTGTTTTTTTTTAAAGTACTGAGGGTTATTTACCTAGGTATACATAATTTCTTTCTTCTTTTTCTTTCTGCTGTTTTTTGTTGCTTGCAATTTATAATAATTTTGTTTCTACTGTAAAACCTTATTCAGATTGCTGTTTCACAGCTCATTGTTTACAAAATACTGGATTGTGTCTAGACCGATTAAACGTGAAATAACTTTACCAAAACCTTTTGCGAATACTTTTTCAACATTTACAACATGTACTTCATTCTGTTTTATCAAACAGTCATCATTGACACCAAAAAAAATACCAACATTTTTTCATGTTGGTGAATAACTGAAAAAATTATTAAAAAATAACGATTCTATTTTTTCTATTATTTGATCAATTTTTTTGTTATTATTCGTAAACATGAAAAAATGTTGGCATGTTTTTCGTTCTCTGTGTCATATTTGGTTAAGGGATATAATATTTCCCATTGACTATTGGTTGTCATTACATTTATATTTAATAATTATTATTTAGTGCATTAAAATGTCTACGGCGGTTTAGGGATGACATTTGTGCATTAGAGGTGCTCTATGGAGAGAAGAATACATACCAAGTGGACTCCCCGAACAGAATACCGAAAACAGATGTGAACCAGGCCTGAGTGACTAATGATGATATCCAGAGGTGATTACAATATTGCGACCAAAGGAGAAGGTTATTGAGTGAATGAGAACTAGAAAGATGGGTGCTGAGGGTGTAGTGGGCAGGCTAGGGGAACAGGGAGAGGGTGTTTGTGAGAAAGGGAGGGGGAGGGACTGAGAGAGGAAGGTGGTGTGAAGCATCATTGTAGTTGTAGGAAAACAGAACAGAAAACTACTTATGTAAAAAAATGCAGAAGATGCCAGGAGCTCACAGAGAAACCCAGAAATCACTCAAAACACTGCTAAAGGTATTTGGGTGCACTTATTAACCTATTAATAGAACTAACAGACCTTTTTTGAATACTTATTTTTTTGCCCGGAAAACCCTTTTAATTCAGATGTTTTGTTCAAGCCCTTTTGAAGAAGCACCAAGAATCAGGCAACCTTGAGAGCTGTAGACTGGGAAGTATATACGAAATATAGGCATCTGGAAACCAACATAAAGACTTGACAATACTATAGCCTCAATTCTCCAATAAAAGAAGTTAATGAGATAAATTCATTAAAGGGATTCAATCAATAAAAAGCAATTTTTTGTCCCTAACATGTAGGAATAGCCTTAAGAAAGGCTATTCTTCTCCTACCTTTAGATGTCTTCTCTACGCCGCCGTTCAGTAGAAATCCCGTTTTTCTTCTGTATGCAAATGGGATCTCTCGCAGCACTGGGGGCGTTCCCAGTGCTGCAAGAGAAATCTCCAGCGACACCTCTATCTTTGCCTGGAACGGCCTCTGCCTGCGTCTTCTTCCAGCGCTGGCTTCAAACTTCTAGCTATGCGCAGTCAGCTCTGCCGTTGGGCCTCGGGCACAACCGACTGCCCATGCCCACAGCAATTTTCTTGTGGCAGCTTAAACCAGTTTACTGTGTAAGCAGCCACAGGAAAATTGCCGCGGGCAAGAGTTCTACTGGGAGGCTTTTTTTGGAGGCTGATTTTGAGACTGATTCCTGACCGAAAAGCTCTGTGAACTCAGCCTAAGGGTGGACTCACATGGGGTATTTTGGACCGGAATTTGACACGGAGGCTGCCTCAGGTTCCGGTCCAAAATACGAGTAGCTGCGATTGGATGACAGTCCTTTTTTTGTTTAGATTGTGAGCCCCATATAGGGATCACAATGTACTTTTTTTTTTTTTCCTATCAGTATGTCTTTGTAGAATGGGAGGAAATCCACACAAACACGGGGAGCACATGCATACTCCTTGCAGATGTTGTTCCTGGCGAGATTCAAATTCAGGACCCCAGTGCTGCAAGGCTGCAGTGCTTACTAGAGATGAGCGAGTACTGTTCGGATCAGCCGATCCGAACAGCACGTTCCATAGAAATGAATGGATGCACCTGGTACTTCCGCTTTGACGGCGGCCGGCCGCTTAACCCCCCGCGTGCCGGCTACGTCCATTCATTTCTATGCGAGCGTGCTGTTTGGATCGGCTGATCCGAACAGTACTCGCTCATTTCTAGTGCTTACCACTGAGCTGTGTTGCCCAAGGAGCCGTCTTTTTGGTCAGGATTTTGAAATGGATTCGGCCTCAAAATCCTGATCAAAATCACCCGTGGTCTCATTTCCAGTCAGTCTTCTGCAAATAAATGTTAGGTCAATATTGTTTAAGGTGAGTAAGTGCCCTATGTTTGATTGCAGTAGTAAGGCCCGCCACATTCTATGAGAAGAGGTTGAGGTCAGAGGGTGTGGTAAATGCCTCACCTAATCAATGTGCTTTGGGCGCCATCTTGGGGTTCCATAACTTCCCCACCCCAATCGTCCCAGCAATCAACTCGGAATATTTCTCCCTCCTGCATTCCTGAACGGCCTATTCTATGACTCTGTTCAACACACTTTGTGTATGTACAAGTTGCTCTGAATTGAGGGCTCTAGGAAGATCCTGCCAGAAGGGTGATTCGATTTGATATTGCGATCCATGACAGATTCTGGTTTGCCACAATTTTGTAACTTTTTACAGTCACTGTTTTCCAATTGCTTTGTTCACTATCTTTCTGGGTATTCTTTATCCGAGGAAATGGAGAGAAACATAAATAGCTTTGCCTAGCCAGTTAATCGATAGTCCACCTATGGGTCAAGGGTGACCCAGCCGAGCTAGGAAGCAAAATTTCTTTCATGTCGCAGGGTCTTAGGTGACCGTGGTTTGTTCTGGTGGAAGTCCCTGCCGCAAGTGACCGCTGAGGCGACACATGACTGACGTTCCATATCCCTTCCTTAGGCAAATCACTGTGACTTCCAGTAAAATAAGACCCGGACTGTACAACGGCCTGGGATGGGTATTTTATTATTATTATTATTCACCTCCACAGAAAAAAAAAAAAATCTTGGACAACCCCTTTAAGATTTTAAGATCATGAGACAGCTAATGTTAGCTCAGCTTCCTCATAACTGTACATAGATTGCTTGCTGACTAAGTAACTACAGAAAAACTGCCATGCAGGGGCGTAGAGGCGGCGGAGGCAGCTGCCACAGGGCCCGGGCTACCGCTGCGTTTTTTTTCTTTTACTAGGCCGTTACGGGCCCTATTCACTTGCCGATCCTGGCTAGGCCGGGATCGGTAAGTGACACCTCGGGCCCCACAAATACTATCATTATACTCAGGGGTCTTTGCAGACCCCCGAGTATAATGATCGGAGGCCTGGGAGAGGTAAGGGAACGTAACAAACACTGTTACTTACCTCTCCACGATCCTGCCAGGCCTCCTTCCTGACGTCCTTTCTGATGTCTGCGTCCGGGTCATGTGTCGACGAAATTTCAGAAGGACGGTAGTGGAGAAGACAGCGAAGGAGCCGGGGGACAGGTATGAAACAGTAATTTTTTATGTTTTTATTCCCCCGGGTCTCCGATTATTATACTCTGGGGTCTGAAAAGACCCCAGAGTATAATAATTGTTTATGGGTGTCCACTAAGGGGTATAATACTGTGTGCAGGGGCCACTATGGGGGATAATACTGTGTGCAGGGGACACTATTGGGGATGATACTGTGTGTAGGGGCCAGTAAGGGACAAAATACTGGGTGCAGGGGCCAGTAAGGGACATAACACTGTTTGCAGGGGCCACTAAGGGACATAATACTGTGTGCAGGGGCCACTATGGGGGATAATACTATGTGCAGGGGCCACTAAGGGACATAATACTGTGTGCAGGGGCCACTAAGGGACATAATACTGTGTGCAGGGACCAGTGAGGGATAAAATACTGTGTGCAGGGGCCAGTAAGGGACATAATACTGTGTGCAGGGGCCACTATGGGGGATAATACTGTGTGCAGGGGCCACTAAGAGACATAATATGGTGTGCAGGGGCCACTAAGGGACATTATACTGTGTGCAGGGGTCACTAAGGGACATAATACTGTGTGCAGGGGCCACTAATGGACATAATACTGTGTGCAGGGGCCACTATGGGGGATAATACTGTGTGCAGGGGCCACTAAGGGACATAATAGAGTGGAGGAGGGGGCCGGTCGAGGTCTTTGACGTCAGTTTTGTTTGGGGGGTGGGGGGGCATGTCAAAAGTTTGCCACGGGGCCCCGCCATTCCTAGTTACGCCACTGCTGCCATGGATGTAGATAAAGCTTTAATGATGGCTAAGGGATGGGATAGTCAGTGGTGTGATTCATCCATGGTAGAATTTCCTCTCTGAAGAAACCATCTTGCAAACCTTGTGTTAGCTGGCTGAGCCGTATTCTCACAATTTGACACTGGAAAATAGATTCTAGAAACTAAATGTCAATCGACTTGAACCTTTCACCAATATCAGTTTATCTGATATAGGCCAATCTTGATGTAGATATTCAGCAAACAGAGAATGACCTATAAAGCTCACTCTTGAATTTTAAGAAAATAATAGTCCCTCTTTATTAGGTTATTTGTTGAATTCTTTAAAAAATATCATCATCATATTCTTCTTCCTCTGACCATATTCCACAGGTCAAGAGCAAGACTGCATAATACAGGTGTGGCCTAGCCAACCTTACATAGGTAGTAATAGATTTATTGTTCTTAATTACTGCTTATTAACCTGTCTCTTCTACTGCTACTCAGGTAGTTATTAACCCATTGGTGTGCTGCCTATGGATAATCAGAAATTCCATTATCGTTAATAAAAGCAAAGGCCTGCCTCATTATCCAACACCTCCATTTTCAGTGACGTCCTTGTGCAATGGTTTCCAGCCAAAGCTGATGATGGCTGGTAAGAAATGGATCACTCTGTGACTGCAAGATTTCAGCAACTCACTGTTTCAGCTACCCTGCAAAATCAGCTGTTTCCAAGAGGTGTTGGGAAAGGTCCTTGGGCAATGAGCACCCTGGAGGCTGCTTTTTGAAATTGTGCTTATTTTCTCCTTTTTTGAGACAACCATTTAATCCTCTCAATGCCAGGGGTTTTCAGACTCCAAGGCAATTCTCATAGTTTTGATAGACAAATAAAACCTAAATTGCAACATAAAAAAATAAATAAACATATTAACCCACCCTCCCCCATACCTATATGTTTTCTTAAAGGGGCTCTATCATTAGATTTAAGGCTATTCAGGTGCTGCTAATCATTTTTAAAAAGACTCCCCCCCCCTGTTTTTGTTAATTACCTTTGAAATGGTTATGTAAATCAGTCTCTTTGTGCACGGTGGGCGTTCCGTACACCCCTCGAGCATCATCTTGCTTTTGCTGCATAACTCCGCCTGCTCCTTCTTAGTCACCGCCTACAGCACTATCCTTCCCGGCGGTTTCTATTGAAATTTTGCATGTGCACAGTAGCGCTCTCTCTGGAGCGCTACTGCGCACACTCCAGCGCCAGCTCGCAATGTTCTCTACAGGAAAATGGCGCTGAAGCGTGCGCAGTAGTGCTCTGGAGGGATAGCCCCACCCCGGAGAACTGGAGGGAACAAAAATTTGATATGGAGCTGGAAATGTAAAAAAAAAATAAAGTATCACCCTATAAAATGCAAGTGCACCCCTAAACCCTATATATTTCTTGAAAGTAGACAGCCTGAAGATTACATATGTCTCAAAACCTTCATGCAACTTTGTGACAGACACAAATCATTTTTTGAAAAAATGCACTAAAACCTATATTTGTACCTAGAACTCCTATTTAATTTTACATTCACACACAAAACACATATAAAATAATACATCAAGGTGTACGAAATTTATATATATACTGCAAATATCAACTACCATCCATAGGATAGGATAGGTTATAAGTTACTGATCCTTAGAATGAGGTCCTGTCCCCCATCCATGTAAATGGAGTAGCTAGTCATGTGTGCACATTTCTGTTGCATTCATTCTCAGTGGGACTGCTGAAGATTGCCTAATGCGACTTGGAGCGCCCTTCCACATGGAAGACTGGACCCCCTCTTTAGGATCAGCGGCGTCCATCAGTTAAAACCCAACCGATCAGCAAGTTACAACATATTCTGTGGATCATAACTCGCTTTCGTGCACAACCCCTGTGGTTCCACAATTAGGGGTTTTTACAGAATAAAACGGAAAAGCTCTATAATGTATTTTTTTTGTTTGTTATTTATTGTCAGTACAAAAATACCAAGGTTAAATCTAAAGGTAAGTTCACACAGTTTTTTATAGGAGGATTTTGAAGCAGAATCCGCCTCAAATAACATCTCCCTATTCATTTCAATGAGAGTCATAAGCAGAAAAAAAATGCGACTTGACTTATCTTCAGGCATATTCCATCTTGAAATTGAAATCAATGGGAGGTAGAAAAAAATGTGACACTGTTTTTTGCAAAAACCAGGGACTTTTTTAAGCAGAGTATCCAGGTCCATATAGACCGCATTGTGTTATAATGTTCTAAAAAGAAACAACAACTTTTCAGACTTCAAACACTCTTAGGTTGAGGCCCCACGTTGCGGAAACTCAGCTTTTTTTTTTTTTTTTTTTTGCAGATTTTGCTGTGGTTTTATGAGCCAAAGCCAAGAATACCTACAAAAGAAATGGGACATATATAGGAAGTACTTATACTTCTAGTTCAAGTAGCTCAACTGGCTCCAGTCTTTTCATAATTTAGACTTACTTTCATGTGCCAAAATTAAAATCTATACTGGTCAGGAACTTGCGTAGATTTTGAGTATAACTCAGGCCAGCTTTCTGGTTTGAGTTACAGTATTTGTTGGGCCCGATCCCGACCTATCTTTTACTCTGGTTACTTTCGTAAAAAGTGGCAAGCACAGTGACAACAATATAGAGCATCCTTAGTGCAAGAAAGGGTCGTAATCCAAAGGTATGCAACACTTATTCTGATCTACACAAGAGAACGGTGCAGATGGGTTAGTTATATTCCCCAAATGTATAAAAAAAAAAAAAAGTCTCAGAAGCGCTTGAAATAGTAAATACATTATAAGGTTAATACTACAAAGTTACTCATGTCAGATTTGGAAAATGGGCTATGTACTAAAGGCCAAAAAAAGGATGCAGCAAGGGGTTAACACAGAAGATAACAATGCCTCAATTATAGAAACAGTGGTTTCTGCTTATCCGACTATTAACCAAGCAGAACATTTATGTATTATATTAGGGTATATACAATTATATATTATGGATGATTTGGAAATAGTTGTCAACTGAAACGAGAAGAAATTAATTTTGGAATGGAACAGAAATTACAAAGATTTCAAAACATGTTTATTAATAAAGTGGACCCTGCTTTAAGAAAAGCTTACATATTTAATTCTCAGAAGGATGTTGAATAAAAATCTATTGTAATGCAGAATATAATAAACACCAAACAAAAAGCTGTTTTAAAATATAAGAATATTAGAACAATTAGAGCACAAATGACTCAAGACAACTGAACACATAGGGGATGATGGATAAAAAAAAAAAAAAAAAAAAAAACATACAAAGAAAGATGGAGCAGACTGACACAGTAACCCATGAATTTTCAGTTATTTCTATAGCATACTAGAAAATATGAAAGCAGGGAGGATGCGCCTCATTTATGACAAGATGAACACCTCATCATAAATGGCGCACACTCTCCAACAGCTCTTTGCTGGTGCACGTTGCCCTCTGACATTTGACATAAATGCCGAAATCCCCTTTTTGCAGAAGTGGTGAAAGTGGTGAAAGGGGTGCAAAAGTAAAGAAAAAAAAAAAAGTTGTCAGTTACCACAAACCATTTCAACTTTTTATGCCTTGTATGCCAGACATAAATAAATATGTCCCATACTCTCTGCATCCAATGATTCTGGAACCCCGATAACTTTTCTTTGTCATCTGCTCTTCTCTACTCGCTGTCTTCACTGTCAGAATACGCGCCCAACAAAGATAAGGAAGATGCTCCTTTATTTAATGTAGCACTAGGGGTGTGAGTGGCGTTTCCTGTAAAAGAGGAATAAATTGCAATTACTAAACACTTTTACGGCACCAAGGAAAGCAGGAATTTGAAATGTAATAGGCAAGTATCAGCAGATTGTAAATGTCTTCTAATCTCAGACAAAGGGGTTTTGTAGCTACTTCTTTCCTCTGCCCAAACTAACACTAGGCAATGACAGACGCTGATGAACACCAAGCAGGACAGTCACTGAGGCAACTATTTGATGCTCACCAAGTATTGTGCACCTCTTCAGCAATTGTACTGCCCAGCATGCTACAGAGCCGCTCAATGACCAAAGTCAGATCAAGAGGAAGAGAAAGACTGCACAATTGCTTCAGTATGAGGTAAATGTCTGAGATATCTGGTCTTACTGGCAGAATTGATGAGCTAAGCAGGAAAATCCAAATGTAGCAAGTCCAAATGCCAAGGACATGGAAAACCACTTTATAAAACAAGCAGAAAAGTGGTCTTTTATAGGAGTAGTCCTCTCAAAGAAAGTATAGAGAATGCAAGTTGAAGTGTCTAATAGGGTAGGTAGACATATACAGGCCCCCCTCCCCAAACAATTACAAAAGAGCCAACATCATGTACTTTATGCTTAGGCAATTTACACAGAACCAGGTATCACAACAGTTTATTACATAGAACAAGCTTTCACATCAGCATATTACACAAACTCAGGGTTTGACTGGGTGTAATAAAACCACCATGATAGCAAACCCATACACATAATCATAGGGGGCCCCAACTCTGTCTATTCACCCCTCCCCCCATTTTCTATTTGAAGATAGACCCATAATTCTTCGTCCCCAGAACTGAATTTTTCTAAATCTTGGTCCCCAGCATGGCTCACCTTCTCATTTTTAATTTCCAGCATGGTATCCCCTTATTTATTTTTTTTATTCAAGATTTATTGATTTGATTTTTATTGTACAAAAGCAGGAAATACATGTAACAATCTGGTATAAACACATGGGTTTTTTTGGTCAGGATTTTGAGGCTGTATCCGCCTCAAAGTCCTGACCAAAAAGATGCTCATTCTTCAGGCAGAGTCGCTTCACGATTCGGCCTGTAGACACTCCCTCCTCCCGACTAGGCCCATTCATTGGACCTAATCCGAAGTGGAGTGCACGACAGGATGCTGGTGCAGTGCACCATTATTCAGCCGCGGCTACCCATTTTTTGGTCTGGAACCTGAGGCAGCCTCCGCCTCAGGTTCCGGACCAAAGAACCCCATGTGAACTTACCCTTAGTTTTGTTAAAAGGAGGGGGGTCCCCTTTACATCTTGGTCCTTGACATGGTCCCCCTTCTAGACCCCAACATTGATATCCCTCGCATTTCCTGATCCCAACATAGCTCCCCTTTTCCACTTGCACGGCCACTATACAATGTATGGCTCTTTGGCAGGGGTCCCATACAGAACCCCCCCGATTTTTAACTGATGACCTACCATAAAAATAGATCATCATTTATACATGTTGGACAATATTTTTAAAGCTCACCTTGGAGCACCCCAAGAATGCCCATTTTGATATGATATCATATCTTTGCTTATGTGTAATACTTGTTCTTTTACACTGGAATGTTATAACCGCTCAACCCATTTGGCTCAAATTTTCAACATAGTTCCTAGGCAGGATTGAACGATAGGCTACTTTTCGTCACAATCGCAGACATACGTTTTTGCCAGGACCCCCACAAAACCACAACTCATACCACCAGCTCTGCAATCCCACACACTTTTTAGCATAGCAAGCCACAAACTCCCTATTGCCCTCTCGGGCCTACCTCCTAACCCCAGGCAGGGGAGGAGGCCGAGGTAGCGGGGGTGGGTGCAAAGGGGTCGGGGGGTGGAGGAAGTTTAGAAAGGGGACGCAATGACACCTAGATGGGCAAACGGATTTGGCTGAAATTGCGCACATACATACCTTGGGTCCCGGATTGAACGATAGGCTACATGGAATTCCCGTACCCCACCGCAATTCACTCCCGTGACCGATGCTTTTCACTTTTGAATTCGCTGCAGGACCTGGGACGCTGTAGGACCTGGGATGATGTCATCCCAGCCCCATCAGCAGCTCACCGGGATGGGTGACGCTTCTCTATGTGGGCGGAGCTATCGGCCGGCCGGCGTCCACAAGAACATGGCGGCTCTCAGAGGTCCAGAGCATCCTGAACCAGCGCCCGTACAATGGGGCAGCGAGAAGTGCGTACGCTGCCCCGCCTGTGTGGGCTTACCACAGAACCGCAGTGCTCTGCCGCGGCTGGACAGGGGGGTCGCCTGCGCCGCGGTCTGGAATGCCGGTTCGGCCTGCTGCTGTTGGGAGTGAGGAGGTTGCCGGTCCAGTGGGGGACGCGGGAATGGGGGGACCTGGGCATGTAAACCCGGGGGCCACTGGAAGGGGGATGGGGACAAGGCCGCCACAGCGCCCACAGATGGAATGGGGGCACATGCCTTGCCGCGGGAGGGGGGCCCTCATAGGCACCCCTGTAACATCGGTGCACGGGGAGCCCAGGCTTTGGTGAGGCCGTGGGCACACGTTGGTGGGGGGGAAAGGTGACACAGGGTCTGGGGGGGGAAAGGGGTCACTGGGTAGATAAGACAGGGAAGGGGGCATGGGGTAGGTAACACGGGGGTAGGGGGCATGGGGTTGGGGGGGGGGGAGGGGACATATCAATGAAACTTTTTAATGCCTTTACTGTTAAGCTGGGTTCACACTAGCGTAGGTGACCGACAGCTAGTGTCCGCACAAGATTTTAGCATCGGACACTAGCTGTGTCCGTTTACAATTTCCATTATTTTAAATGGGATATCATGTTGTGTCATTTAGTGTCCGTGTGTGTCCGTTCACAAAGATGTCTGATTTTTCAAGTGGACAACAAAATCCTACATGTCTGGATAAAATCTGGATAAAAAAGTGGTTACCTTAGGAAACCCGTGGAGCCCATAGACCATAGTGGGGTCCATCCGGTTTCCGCCCCAAAAAAGGCGAAAAATGCAGAGCAGAAAGCTCTGCTTGCAGTGTTTTTCTCTCTGCATTTTTCATGCGGAGAGGAGAATGGAATCCCCAAACAGAGAGACAGCACTGGTGTGAACCCATTCTAAGGGATATATTAAACAGTGTATCCAGGCAATGAGCCTTGCCCTAGTCTACATCATCCTGATGAAGTGCAATAGTGTATGGTGCATTTTCTTTTATGTGAAGTTTTCACCATCAGTACTTCAGATTGAATTACCCTGGCTAGTTACTGTTCCAAGGGTTGGGAAACAACCTCACATCCCGCAAAATTTGTATCCAAGGCGTATCAGTTATTGTGTCCCACACAGCAATCTAAGGTACAGTCCTACCCACAGGGGAAAGATTTTTGGATATACCGTATATACTCGAGTAAAAGCCGACCGGAATATAAGCCGAGGCCCCTAATTTTACCACAAAAAACTGGGAAAACTTATTGACTTGAGTATAAGCCGAGGGGGGGAAATGCAGCATCTACTGGAAAATTTCAAAAATTAAAATGGTCAGAGTTTTTGGGTGCAGTAGATGCTGGGTGCTGGGGAAAGGGAGGGGTGTTTTGGTTGTCTGCCTGCCCCTTCCCTGAGCTTGAGGACTGCTTTTTCTTCCCCCACTTGGAATTCGGTCTGGCTGAATATAGGGTATCTGCAGTGCTCCTGTTCTGTCGGGAAGGGGTTAATAGGAGCACTGCAGATACCCTATATTCAGCCAGACTGAATTCCAAGTGGGGGAAGAAAAAGCAGTTGTCAAGCTCAGGGAAGGGGCAGAGAGACAACCAAAACACCCCCTCAGCAACCCCCACCTTCCCCAGCAACTACTGCACCCAAAAACTCTGACCATTTTGCACCCGATACCCTATATTCAGTAGACTGGGCACTTTCAGAGACAGGGATACCTAATGTGTATGTGTTCCACAGTCATTTTCTACTTTCGTATTTTTTGCTGACTCGAGTATAAGCCGAGGGGGGCTTTTTCAGCACAAAAACTGGGCTGAAAGATTCGGCTTATACTGGAGTATATACGGTACATCAATTTGAATATTAGTAAGGTTCTACACTAGAGAGCACCCAGTGTTAAATTCTACTTTTTAAGCCTCACTGTGCCATGCATCTAATAAATTTATGTTTAATCAATGTGTATTAGAAGCTTTTCATAAGTAAACAAGTACAAAGTGTAACATACAATCAGAGAACAATAAGTAGGCAAAGGAAGCTGCAAAGCAAGGTGAAGACGACAATAACAAGCTGCACTTGGAGGCAAACACCATAGATTAGTGCAGAGGTGGACTAGTACACAATATGCCTCATACTAAAGACAACTGGCACAGTTCTGTTAAACAAAATACAATGGGTAAAGTACACAGTGAGGACCCAGCTCATGATACACGACCTTAAAAATGGGCAAAGGGCCTACACCGAGGCCCCACCGTTCAAGCCATGGGTGGTGACAGTAAGCAGGAATGGAAAGAGATGGACAAGAAGAGGGCAAGGTGACATGGGCATGGGTTGACCTTAAAATTGCTCACATGACCGAATCGATGGAACTCACGCAAAAAGGACAGAAAGGAAATGCGAGTTTGGGTAACATAAAGCAATAGGTCGTTAGCATAGAACACAGTCTTGACCTGTCGGCTTCCCATCTGGAGATTGCGCGCATTATGGTACCCCCGTACCCACAAAGACCAATATAGAAAAACGTTATTACTTCCAAATCAATAACAAAAAAAAAATACATTTGCTGAAATGTAAATACTCTTTCAACTACTCTTACTGGCAGAGAAAGATTATGGCACCCCAAGATGAAGCTAGCACAGTGAGAGAAAAAAATACATGAGTTGAGACTGTTACCTGTGTTATAAGATGTTTTTTCACACTGATTTTTAAAATTTGTGCAAGGAGCGACATCGGTCTGATGGGACTGTGCTTGTTTTCCCTTATCAGAATCAGTTTTCTTTCCAGCCATAACAGGTTCCTGGCTAACACTGGACTCTGAATCTTCTCTGGTTTCAGGACCTTTCCTTCTTATAAGTCCAGAAAGTAGACTACGGCTCCTGAGTTTGCTACCATCATTATCTGACTTTTCACCACAGTGCTTCTTGTTAGGATATGATGTCTAGAGTAAACAGCACAAAGGTAATAAATGCAGCACAAGTAATATATGCAATATATATATTTATATCTATCTATGTATATATAAAACCTGGACCTAACAAAAAAGTCAGCATTAAAGGGAGAATGTCACCAGGGGGAAGCATATTAAGCCAGCAATACAGTTAGATAGGTCAGGCTCACCAGTATGTAACACCTTTTTCCCATGAAAACTTGTGTCTCAGTTGCCAAGATATTCACGTATTTCACAATACACAAATGGGCAATCTGGTGCTCCGAGGCAGCTCCATTTGCTCCAAACTGCTATAACTCACGCTGCTGTAATATGCTGGTGCAAATGGGAGAACACAAAGGCCAAGTGTGATTTCAAAATAGCTCCCTGGCCCAGACACTTAAAGGATCTTTCCAGGCAAAAATGGAAACCCTTTTAAAGTTTAAATAAGCTGGGAGCAATGAAAAAAAAAAAAAAAGCATACTAGCCTGTCCCCGTTGCTCCGGTGTCCTCCTGTACCTCACGGTTCTTCTGCTCCCAAAGCGTCCTCCAGCATTGTGCTGAAGCCACTGATTCAGCAAAGGGCCTGAATGTCACTACCTGTGACATCACGTGTCCTCCTCCTGAGACCTGCTGAGGCCAATGAACAGCTTCAATGCTAGAAGAGACCCTGGAGAGCAGACAAATCGGGAGGCGCGGGACGGCAGCGGAGCAATGGGGACAGCTGAATATGCATTGAATTTAGTTCAGAAACAGCAAAAAGATGCGCAGACACAATTTCAGCAAAACAATTCCTTTTAAGGAAATCGAGCGAGTAGCAGTGAAAACATACGTACAACCAATTCAAATGGCTGACCTGAAGCTCTGAAGTATGTGAAATTTTCCTAGAGGAGATAATAAATATGGAGTAAAGTTAGTCACCTTAGTCAGAATATCAGTTGGTTTCATGTTCTGAACTCTCTTAGGTACATCAGAGGTAATTTCTTCTTCAGAGTCAGAGTCTTCAACTAGATGCCTTTTTTGAGCCTCAGCCAACATTTCCCTAAAGATATTAATGTTATATAATAAAAGTCTTCTATATCATGAATTCACACAAGGACAAAAAGGTGCCACTCAGACAGGAAATGTTCATAGTGTCAATTACCTGATCTGCTTTTCATCTTCATCTTTTTCCCTCTTCTTCATTTCTTCTTCTGTCTCTCTGTAGACACCTAACATAGACTCAAAGTCTACATTGGCTTGACGCTGGTTCAGCTCTTTCAACTCTTGCAAGTTTTCCAAGATATCCATTTCCATTTTTGAATCCTTTGTTCGGTTTTCAAGAACCTATTTTTTTTATATATATATATAATTGAGAATTTAAAAGGTTGTTTGTAAAATTATATTTAATCTGGGTTAAGCGAGGTGAAAGAAGGGGGGGGGGGGGAAAGCAGAAAAACTTTCATGTATAAATGAACTAGAGCAAAACTACAGTTTGTTAACAATGTTTTGGTTCTTGTACACAAATAAATGAGCTGCGTGAACTACCCGTTTTTATTTTCTAATTGTAGATTTTTTCTATTCTGTACATAATTACAGGAGCAGCCCATATAAGACTAGAAGAAGCGCTATTATAGCACGAAACGGTCATTGCCTGGCCTATCCTTGTGCATTACTCTCCCTCTCTACATTATTATAGGGGCTGCCATCTGGCCTGAGCTTCTCCACAGCTTTACAGCGCTATCATGGCCATAGGAGACAAAAGGCTGGAGTAGACTCATTGAGATCCTCTAGACATCCTCTGTTCAGGGAAGGAAAGTACATATACTGTAATATTATTAGTAGCGGATGCAATGATGGGCTAGTGATATTATTTATAGAGGTGTTATTCCCTATTGTAATCCTGTGATGTAAATTAGGTGACTGCTGCAAAGAAAATATATAGAACTGACAACTGTCAGTCTATTACTAGGCTTAGTGGTCAGAATAAAAATGTAAAAATTAAGATGACATCGAAAATTCAAAATAAAGACATTCGAAATTCTCATAAAATATGTTTAACACAAAAACTTGCTTCAAAAAGAGTGGTCATTTTCTGGTAACGCATTCCCTTTAGGACTCTAAAACCCAGGGTTAATTTTTTTAAGGCATTGCACCTTTGGGTCCAATTATCCTTTTAAAAGAGTGTCAACTGTTTCGGCGTTCAAAACGGCTGACAGTGCTATACAGGTTATAGGTATAGCTAGATGTATAGGTAATAGAAGGTAAGGAAGAGGACTCTTTCTTTTGATGAATGCAGTTGCAAAGTTTCACATATTTACACATATTACTGCACCCACCCATGTATTACCCTTTCTTGGAATTATAATGTATAAATCATTATGGTTCACTATAAACATCTTAATAATGTAGTTATACTTTTCTTGATAGTTCTGTTTTCTTAGCTACTTTAGATCTTTGTCTCTGGCTATTTTTCTATTACATTAGTAAGTATATAGTAACTGCTGACTCATCATCATTATCATCCAAATACCAAGTATTTAGTATATGGGCTAGAGTCAATGTCAGTTCAGTAAGGCTAAGCAGAGGCTGCTACTGGCCTATACTAGTCTATTGATGATGTAAAAATAGTTTCATTGACAAGCAGCCATTTTGTACCTTCATGGGATTATTTAACTCCTCCTCTTCACGTTCCTTCTGAAACCGTTTTTCTTCTTCCTCAATGAGCTTTTCTGCTTGGAAGTTCCGTGTAGCACCATGTTCCATGGCGTAGTCTGTATTTTCTGGATCTGTCTGGTAAAACAGCAGGTGATGAAACAGTTACATCAAGTAATTAACAAAACTAAAATGAGCACATAAAAAACTGTGAAAAAGTAGTCTGGAAAGTATATAGGGTTAATCATAATTTCAATTATTTGGCAAATGCTGCTCAATAAGGTCCAGATATTTTTACATACGGGTTTCACACATTGAGATATTGAGTATTGGGTTAATTTTTTTCCCCGGTTGGAATATTCCAAATTGTGCTCCTGACAACTATTAATGCCATATGTCTCATAATCATTTCATTTTTTGCTTAGTATATATTAGAATCAGAAGAAATGTACTATTTCAAATAAATACAAAGTTTGCATTTAAAAGGTTTGTGACTTTTTCCCCGCCTCTCATACCTTAAAAGTGATTTCGGCCAAGCATCGTGTACATTTGATATAAAAGCGAAAGATAGGGAGTCCCAAATATTGCTCATTTTGCACAGTTTCCTTCCTTGCGTTGAATTTTTTTCCTTTATATATATACTCTCCACATGTTTTACACCTATAATAAAATAAAAAAAGGTCAGTTAAAGATCATAACATGGGATGGGGATTGTAGTTCAACTCTCTGTTTACAATGTTGAAGGTTACCTCATGTTGAACGGAGCCATCAGACGCACCACATACTGACGGTCTTTTGGAAGTTTTAATTTAGGGATTTTAGATGGATCAAAGTCCGGTGGATAATATTTCTGAAGGTGGAGAAAAAAAGAAAAAAAAAAAAAAAAAAGAGGAAAAGATGAATGAAGGAGTTATTTTTTAGTCTTATTTAAAGATCTCATTTGAAATACAGCTTTATGTTGTTGTACAAGGTACTATAGGTAACAAAAGGAAATTATTTTATCCTACGTTTGTACGTACATAATTATGAGGTCAAGCTGTCTCATCACAGAAACAATTGGAGTTGGATTTTACACCTGGGTTTTCTAAAAATTCTAAAGCCACAGAACTGGTGGCATTGTTACCAACCCAGGAGAGTGGCATAAACAAAACTAGGTGAGGTTCAATCATGCTAATACAGTTCTACATTTCTACATATATCACTGAGAAAAAGCAAATGCAACAAAAGTACCGTACCAGCAGTGGTGCTGCAGGCAAAAAGGGATGAAATACCTAACACCAAAAACACTTTTAGGGCTAGTTCACACGAGCACAGAGGGGGCGGATTATGGCGCGGAATCCACGTCATAACCCGTCCCTTCACAATGGTGGTCTATGTTATGGCATGTTGCCGCTAGCAGAAAAAAGAAGCAAGCTGCACTTTCTTCAGGCGGATTCTGGGGCTCCTTGAGCCGCGGAGTCCGCCTCGCGGCTGCAACCTCTGGAGTTGGCCCATTCATTTGAGTCTACTCCGGAGGGGGAAGCTGTGACTTTCGGAAGCCGCGACAGTCGTGGCAGGCGGATTTTGACCAGAGAGTGACGCGGCTCCCCACATCACTCTCGGTGCCAAAATCCACCCTTCCGCTCTCTGTGTGAACGGGGCCTAAAGCCACTTATATGCTGCTTTAGGGGCTGTTAGTTGCATAGGGAACATACCTTTCTTGTATCGAAGTGCAATCTTTTACAAATGAGCTGTTCAATGCATCAAGGGCAGGTTCACCTGTCCAGCCACCCATTTTCTTTGACACAAGAAATGTATGTTCACTATGTCACTAAATGACCCTGCGTCAGCATATAAGTGGTTTAGAAGTGATTTTACTGGTGGCAGAAAACCATCAGAACGGATTAAAAAAAAACCAACAAAAAAACAACCCACACTGAAATGCTATTTAGGTTTCTACTGTCAGGAAGGAGGAGGCAAGGGGTGTGATTCAGAGCGCCAATCAGAAGCAGCCAGTGTCAGAATCATACTACCCTCCTGACAGTACAGAGACTAAATAACACATCAGGCACCAAAACTAACCACATTGATCACTCTGGAAAGGTGGCGGCTTGAGAAAAAAAATTACGCCAGAATCTGTGGAGCAGAGCTTATTAAATGAAGTAGAGCTGGACTTGGCAAAGGTAGTGAAAGGTCCTCTTTAAAGTGTATGTTAAGTGCATTAAAGGGGCTCTATCAGCAAAATCATGCTGATAGAGCCCCACATAAAAGTGAATAGCCTTTAAAAAGGCTATTCAGGCACCGTAAATGTTATATTAAACTACCCCCCAGTTTTAAAATAATACCCTAGAAAAGAATGTTATCTACTTACGCATCGTGCACTGTGGGCGGGCATTCAGGGTGTGTCTTCTTCTTCATCCACGCATCCTCTTCCTCCGATGTCCTCTAGTCCCGTCCTCTACCGGCGCTCGCAAACTGACACTGATATTAAAAAAAATGGCCTGGGCGCCTGCGCCGTAGCATGCGGCTTCTACTACGGCTACAGCGCAGGCGCCCAGGCCATTTTTTTTAATCAGTGTCAGTTCACGAGCGCCAGAGGAGGACGGGACCGGAGGAAATCGGAGGAAGAAGAGGCATGGATGAAGAAGACGACACACCCTGAATGCCCGCCCAGCGTGCACAATCCGTAAGTAGATAACATTCTTTTTTAGGGTTTTATTTTAAAACGGGGGCATAGTTTAATATAACATTTACGGTGCCTGAATAGCCTTTTTAAAGGCTATTCACGCATATGTGGGGCTCTATCAGCATGATTTTGCTGATAGAGCCCCTTTAATACTTCAGAATTAGTCACAGAGGGAAAAAAATAGAAGACTTCGTAAAAGGGTAATGTAACTTGTGTGCTACTTTCCTCATCCCACCATAACAGTTAAACTGCTATACAAAGAATGATTGCGGCAATCTAATGTGGGTGCTGAAGTAGGGTTCCAATCTGGAATATAGTAAAGTAAATCACACTTCTCAGATTCTTAAAGGGGTCATCCAGGGTACTTTAATACTGGGGCTGGAGGCAGGGGAAAGTGAAACATAAAAAAAATAAATTAAAAAAAGGTGATCGCTGAGTCCAATCAGGAGAGGACGAGGGATGTTACCAGTGACGTATACGAGTCATGTCCTGGGCCCTCTCCTGGGCATCAGCGGTCACATGTGGCGAGGACAAGCCCCTGAGGGCTGGGGGCAGCTTTTACCTGTCCAGTCTCCTGCCCCAATACTAAAATCTCCTGGACAACCTGTTTAACAGGCCAGTTTATTGAGAGCAGTAAATAAATGGTGACGTTTCCGTCTACATGACCTTAGGAGACATTATAGCTGGTGTAAAAGGCAAGGCAACTTGGTGCTAAAAAAGTGCAGCAAAGCTGCCAAGGCATTGAGCTCTGGAGGCTTCACCAAAGTCATATAGACTGAAACGTCACCATTTACTGACTGCTTTCAATAAACCGAGGAGTGTGAATTGTAGACTAGCATTTACACTGCAGGTACAAGTGACTAAAGGCTCTCGAAAAACCTAATTTACTGTCCTAAGAGGTTATTTTACATATCACAACAACCCATATGGAAGTCCTGATGCTTATGACACAGTGCCGCGAGCGCTCTGACCGTACGCCTGCGCAGTAGAGTTCGCACTACGGCTATACACTCTGAAGCGATATGATGTCCCCCATACGAAGCTTACATTTAGAACTTTACGCTCCGACATGATTACTCCTCCAAGCTCTTCCTCGTCACACGGAAAACACCTCACAATCCGGCGACCTTCGTCATCATAAGGGTATGTTACCAGAGCTGTAACACTCAACTCTATCACGCTGCCATGGATGTCTTCAATTCGGTAAGGGAGGCGGCCATTTTCTTGTAGATTGTGTCACACTTAATAGTGAAAAGATTAAAAGTACCGCTGAGAAGAAATACGGCAAAAATGTGTTCTCTATGGATCTCGTTGTCTTTATGCTTTTTAAAGCAGAAATTTCCACTAAAACACAGGCATATTAGTATTGCATTAGTCTTTGTCATCCTGGTGGAATTACAGTGACACCATATTAGAAATCTGGATCTTTCAGTCATGATTTGTATATTTATTGGTGGGGATTTTTTCTTATTAAGCTAAAAATCAGGTATGGATCTTTAAAGGAACAAAAATACAGATGACATGCTGCTTCTCCATGGTTTTTTGGCTGCCCAATCCTCCCCAAAATGGCAGATTTGACTGAGGCATCAGAAGGGTTAATGCACATGATCAGTATAATAGAGGGAAGACTCACAATTTTGGAAACTAAACCCTTCACAGAATTTATCAAGAGATATAATGAGCATTTTGGTACCACACCATTTCACAGATTTTCATTGTCAAGCTGGGATGTGTAGGGCCCACCAGTGGAATTGATTCTAGGGACCCACTCCATACCAACCAACTTTTGAAGAACAGAAAGAGGGACAAAATTTGTGGTGCACGTAGTGTGCCGTGGCAAATTTAGCTCCGCCCACTTTTATGTTGACTCCACCCATTTTTATTCATTTTTCATGTGCTCCCACACAGTATAATCCTCCTACAGTCACCCTTACATTATATGTCCCCACATTATAATGTTCCCTTCCAACTGCCCCACAGTATTAAGTCCCTCTCCTGGTGCCCCAGTTTAAACATGAAACTGGAGCAGCTGGAGGAGGACATTAACAGTGGGGGAAGTTGGAGGGGGACAATAAATTAATGGCAGCTGAAATAGGACATGAAACTGGGGGCAACTAGAGGAGGACATTAAACTCGGGCAGCTAGATGCAGGTATTAAACCGTAGGGGTAGCTGGAGGGTGACATTAAACTGGGGGCAGTGGCGTAACTAGGAATGGCGGGGCCCCGTGGCGAACTTTTGACATGGGGCCCCCCCAACACCGAAGATCTCGACCGAGTCCCTCCTACGCATTCCTGCGCGCTCTATTATGTTCCATAGTGGCCCCTGCACACAGTATTATGTCCCTTAGTGGCCCCTGCACACAGTATTATGTCCCATAGTGGCCCCTGCACACAGTATTATGTCCCTTAGAGGCCCCTGCACACAGTATTATGTCCCTTAGTGGCCCCTGCACACAGTATTATACCCAATAGTGGCCCCCTGCACACAGTATTATGTCCCTTAGTGGCCCCTACAGGACTAAATACTGTCACCGCTGACCGCTATACCAGGACAAATTGTGGATAAAAAAAATCTGGTCCTGTGCATTACAATTTAGTAACTCCATGTGCCTCATATTAATAACAGTTAACCCCATCATCTCCCTCACATTAACCCCTGTGTGCCTCACCATAAGAGTTACTGATATGTGAGAGACATGGAGGTAATAATAAAGTATCTTCATCACTATTACCCCCATATGTCTCACATATCAGTAACTCTTATGGTGAGGCAAACAGGGGTTAATGTGAGGGAGATGATGGGGTTAACTGCTATTAATATGAGGCACATGGAGTTACTAAAACACAAGTAATCCCCCCAAATGCCTGATAGTAATAAGTATAGTAACCCCAGTACGTACCTGTGTATCTTCAGTTTCATTTTCCTGGAGCAGCTTCTTCCTCTTCTGCTCTTGCAGGATGGCAGGGATAAGCCCCGCCTCCTCCTCTCATTGGTGGGCAGAGGACAGCAGAGAAAGGGAGGGGGGAGAGAGGGGGAGCGTCCTGAAGCGCTGACAGGAGCCAGAGCTGCAACTCCTGTGTCTCAGCCGTTGCTGCAGCTTCGGGCCCCCTGTTGGTGGAAAGTATTCCACCAACAGGGGGCCCCGATCATTATACTCGGGGGTCCGAAAAGACCTCCGAGCATAATGATAGCAGCGGTAGCAGCTGTCACCGGGCCCCTAATGTCCCGGGCCCTGTGGCAGCTGCTACCGCTGCTATGGTGGTAGTTGCGCCACTGACTGGGGGCAACAAGAGGCAGACAGGTCCCCCTCCAGTTACCTCCATGGTTTAATGCCCCCTCCAGTTGTTCCCAGTTTAATCTCCCCCCAGCTTCATGTCCCCCCTCCATTTCTCCCCCAGTTTCATATCCCCATCCATCTGCCCCCAGTTTCATGTCCCCCTCCATCTGCCCCAGTTTCATGTCCCCCCTACATTTCTCCCCCAGTTTCATGTCCCCCCTACATTTCTCCCCCAGTTTCATATTCCCCTTCATCTGCCCCCAGTTTCATGTCCCCCTCCATCTGCCCCCAGTTTCATGTCCCCCCTCCATCTGCCCCCAGTTTCATGTCCCCCTCCATCTCTGCCCCCAGTATAACGTTCCCACTCCATCTCTGCCCCTAAGTTACTGAGAGACACACAGACACACATTTCTCCCCCAGTTTCATATCCCCCTTCATCTGCCCCCAGTTTCATATCCCCCTCCATCTGCCCCAGTTTCATGTCCCCCCTCCATCTGCCCCCAGTTTCATGTCCCCCCTACATTTCTCCCCCAGTTTCATGTCCCCCCTACATTTCTCCCCCAGTTTCATGTCCCCCCTACATTTCTCCCCCAGTTTCATGTCCCCCCTACATTTCTCCCCCAGTTTCATATCCCCCTTCATCTGCCCCCAGTTTCATGTCCCCCCTCCATCTGCCCCCAATTTCATGTCCCCCTCCATCTCTGCCCCCAGTATAACGTTCCCACTCCATCTCTGCCCCTAAGTTACTGAGAGACACACAGACACACACTCTCCACCCTGGTTCTCACATCCCCCTCCCCTCTCAGTACCTTAGAGCACACATCTCTCTGTCTTCTTGCACTGTCGGCATACTAAGACACACCTCCCTAGTCACGTGACGTCTGACGTCACACAGGTCCTTCGGAGTACAGTAGTGAAACTTTCCTATGATCACCCCCGCTCTTATAAGATTGGGGGTGATAGGGGGAAAGTTTATTAAGTAAAACACTTTAGGGGCATAGCGGTAGATGGCTGAATTAGGGACGCTCGGGAGCTATGCCGCTCTACTGTTACTGCTAAACAAGCCACGCCATTTCCCTGGCCCCATGTTTCCTGATACAGATGATGCCTGAATTTTGTGGTTGCGAGTGTGGCGTTTTGCTTAGGCACATGGACTCCGGAGCCAGGCCCCCTGAAAGCCTGGTTTCACTGGTACCCCGGTGGGTTAGTCCGAGCCTCACTCTCCGGGTGCTGTGTGTTCCTTTTTGGTCTTTCACCAAACTAGTCGAACTGTACGATATCCTCAATCACTGTCTGCATCCATACCTCCCAACTTTTGAAGAACTGAAAGAGGGACAAAATGTGCGGCGCGCGTAGCGTGCCACTGCAAATTTAGCCCCGCCCACTTTTGTGTTGACAGTATAATCCTCCTACAGTCACCCGTAAATTATATGTTCCCCCTCTATCTCACCCCCAGTTTCATATACACCCTTCATCTGCCCCCAGTTTCATGTCCCCTCCATCTCTGTCCCCAGATTCATGTCCTCACATCTCTGCCCCCAGATTCACGTCCCCACATCTCTGCCCCCAGATTCACGTCCCCCCCATCTCTGCCCCCAGATTCACGTCCCCCATCTCTGCCCCCAGATTCATGTCCTCTCCATCTCTGCCCCCAGATTCATGTCCTCTCCATCTCTGCCCCCAGATTCATGTCCTCTCCATCTCTGCCCCCAGATTCATGTCCCTTCCATCTCTGCCCCCAGATTCATGTCCCCTCCATCTCTGCCCCCAGATTCATGTCTCTGCGCGCCTCTCTCTCACACAGTTGTAGACACGATGTGACGTCATCACATCCCGTCTACACAGCCAGTAGGCGACGTGCAGTGGCGAAGCAAGGAGCTGAACTGTGACAGCTCCTTGCTTTAGCCGCATATGTGTTCAACTCAGAACTGCGTCCTCTGGACGCAGATCTGAGTTGAAATCGGGACATACCTCCCTCCAACCGGGACCGCGGGACACATCACCGAAATCGTGAATGTCCCGTGGAAATTGGGACGGTTGGCTTGTTTTCAATCCTAGTCTCTTCTTAGTTGTATTTTGTTCCTGTATACCTGTACCTGGAAGTGATATATTTCAAACGACACACAGAAGTCAAATTTGTATGATGTCCATGGGTAGATACCCTGGGTCTTCATTTTGCACATATGAGGAGAACCCCGTTTGATGGAGAAAGCCAAGTGCTACCTGAACTAGTGCCCTATTGAGCCTGTTGTGGTCCCAAGGGTTATATATCCCCTCCTCCTCCCTTCCCTCCTCTCCAAACTGATTGTTAGTAATGCGATTTCTGATACGTGGTATTATTACCTCTGTATCTCTCTGAATGTGGAGGTTCTATGGCGATCTTTGTGTTTTTTTTGTTTTTTTGTGTGAGAGGGATGGGTAGGTGAGACGGTTTTTTCTCTGTTGTACCCTACTCTGTTTTGTAAAGCAAAAAAGTTTTTTGAACTAATGAGTGGCAGAATCAGAGCAGGAGGGTTAGTTATTGTGGGGGTACTATTACCTTGATGGGGGCTACAAACTAGCTTTAGATTATTTAATGTCCAGAAAATAGAAAAAACTGGGCACTCACCGTTGGAAGAGTATAAAAATATTTCAAACCTTTATTTCAAACATCCATGTAAAATACAATACGGGAGGAGGCACGCCTGGGAGAGGAGAGTGACAGCCATTTCATGCTGGTAGCACTTTTTCAAGCTCAACATTATTTAATGATGACACCTATGATCTAAAGAGAGCAACAAGTGACAAATGATCACAGGCAATGCTGCCAGGTCCCTGCTGTATGAGACAGCACAGACCCAGCGGCTAGTGCAGCCACTCTGTTTCAGAGCAGCCGCCATGTTTATTCATGCGCACAAGGACATTACTGCACGTCCTGGTGTGTCTAATTAACTTTGAGGTTAGATACTGTGCCCACTGCTCACAGGGTAGATGATATTGCCTACAAGTTTGGTTTTTTTAACCCTCTGCAGCAAAATGTCCAAGTCCCCATCTTTCTCTGTAACCAGAAAGTTTTCCATACTGCTAGTCCTCTGCCATTGGGCTAGCTCTATCTATAATTCTCTCTCAGCCTGACACTTACTGGACTCTTTCAGCCTGATGATACTGAAGAATCAACTGTAAGTTCACATTCGCATCACTGGCACCTAGCTGTTGTAAGGACAGTTGCAAAGAAAAGTCTATATTTCCCACAAGACAAGGGTTCTAATCCATTTGGACTTTCTTAGGCCCTGGTTAACATCAGGGGTCTGCTGGTTCCCTAAGGTAACAGCATTTTTATGTGGATTAGTTTTCCATTCAGGGGGTCCCTAAGCGGACTCCCCGAACAGAAACTAATGTGCAGATGTGAACCGGGCCTTAAGGTAGTAATGGTTCCTTGCTTGGTCTTGCTAGTGGTGTCATTTCTTCTCTGCTCACAAAGATGGACAAAAGCCTCCTTGCTCGGCCTTCTGTAAAAAGCTGCCACATCTGCCAGCAGCCTTTGCCAAATAAAAGATAGAAAAAAAAAATCGGGAAGGGAAAATGGTTTGGAAGTATGTCTCAAAAACAAGCACTGAGTTATTTTGTTTAGAACTGTCGTACTTCTTGCAATGGTTAATCCAAGGACTTACTGCTTTAGTCACACATGGACAGTTCTAGCATGTGATGTGGGTGCGACTATGTATTTTCTTAATTCATAAAAAACCAAGATTATGCTAGGTTCACACTAGCATCGGCTATCTGTTTGGGTCTATCGGAGGACATAAACAATGGATAAGTGGAAAAATAGGTGTCTATTGTTTTTTAACTGAAAGCAGTGGTCAATAAAGTTGTACGTGCAGGATTTCAGACAGAGACTCTATGCACATGTGAAGGTAGAGTTACTACTCTAAAGAGGAATAGGATGGTCTAAAGCTAACTTCAATGCAGAGAAACACCTATGTTCATTAGTTTTAGTATTTAAATCTGTTTTCCCTTAGTAAGGTCAGAACTACAAGGATCCCTCCTTAGGCTGCGTTGTGGGGTAGCGAGAACCAAATTTACCCACCAAAGATATGCCCATTATAATACAGAGGCATTTTCCTGAATACTTGTGCTTTTCACTTCAGTCCCAGGGAGGAAAATCGCCATACACTGTGCTGCTGACTGGCCAATCCCAGCCTTGAATCACGTTAAGGCTGGGATGGAGCAAGTTACAGTTACTGCAAAGTGAATGGGATTCTGGATACTCCCATCCACACATTACAGAAAAATATCTGGAGCGGAAACCCTGCAATTTCCAAAAATGTGGCATTTTTGTAAAT
Organism: Leptodactylus fuscus; assembly: GCF_031893055.1. Taxonomy (NCBI): domain Eukaryota; kingdom Metazoa; phylum Chordata; class Amphibia; order Anura; family Leptodactylidae; genus Leptodactylus; species Leptodactylus fuscus. The sequence continues at coordinate 198,953,072 of NC_134265.1, forward strand.
CACAGCATGTCAATTATAGCTACAGAAATGCTGGCATTTTCTGTATAGGTGTAATAGGGACAGAAAGTCCGCAGAGGAAAACACTTTGTAGTTTCTATGAAAAGCACTGCAGAAAAAACTCTGATACTTTTTTCAGCAGCACTTTTTGGCTGTGGCTCATTTCGTGGGGCCTTAGCCTAAATGGTCATGCAAGCAACCATATTCCATCTGGTAGGTGTGTGGGCTGCCACCAGACCGACCACAACCATGTGCATACAATTCAGTTATGATGCTGTGAGCTCTTGAAAAGCTCAATCGCAACTGTACTAAACTGACAGTTTTATGCCACTTGCATACTGCCGTGGTCAGTATGGAAAAAATGGCCCACTTGGTCTAAGGCCACATGTAGCAAAAGCAGTGCCCCACAAATGCATACACTTTACACTGCATTCTGTATTTTGCTTCCCACCCATAAAAATATATAGTGAAACATAGCAAAACCCCAGACTCTACCTATCATATACTTGTGCTCTATCCTGTGACTTTTTTTGTGCTATAACCCCATTAAATAGAGGTGCATGTTCGAGATCTAACATGGAAAGCGTAAGGATGTAATAAAAGATACAAAACCAAAAACTATTTATTTCATCTTTTTCAAATCTCAATTATCTAAAATGAATGATTCACAAAGTCTGCAAAGACAGACGTTTTTCCAGGGTCAACTTTAAAAAAATAAAATAAAATAAATGCATCTGTGATCATTGTTAAGCTGGAGGAGATATTTTAGTTAACACAATTGATGCTAATGTCTTAATACTAGGATCTTAAAGTGTAACTCCCATTTTATAGTAATTTCTGTCATAACAGGGGTTGTTTGGTGAACATTTTTGTAATATACTTAAATTAACCTAACGTCATTTTAATATAAAAAAAACCCCCAAAACACTCAACATTCTATCTAGCAATCCTCTAACTGAGCTGTTACTATTGCTGTATTGCCTGTATGCAGAGCTGTATATGATTGTGGGGATAACGTCTTTCCTTAGGGAGAGACCACCTTCTCAGGAGACTTATACAGCCATAGTTGCTCCACTGCAAGGGAACATGGGAAGAATATGCAAATCTGTCTCCCAAGATGTACACAGGGAGACAGTGCCTCTGTTATGCTGCCCTCTATAGCAAGCACCCTGAACAACATGCCCGACTTCCCAGAAGCCTTTGCTGCATGATGCGAGGTTATAACCAAATAAATTTTCTGAGCTGTATATGCAGAGCTGTAGCATTTTCCATAGAAGGGATGGACAATTCAAACTTTATACATTCTAGAAAAATGGTTTTGGTATCACATGAAAACTGAGCTTGCAGTACTATAAAATAACCTATATATTATGTATATATTAACTATGTATCACTAGTTGGAAATTAAAGCTTTATATGCAGCAGTTCTTGACAACCCGGACATATGGCCATTTAAAGTGACTCCCCTTAGGCAAATACTACAGCTCTGCTTACTGCATTGAGTGCAGGTATATGGGAAAGACTCCCCGGCAATACTTTGAGCATTTCTAGTGACAAATTTACAGCTGGTTTTCTATTAAAAGGAAGCTAGATAAGGTTAATTATGTTACAAAAGCCTTCCCCATCTGACAAAACAGCACAAAAATAAATAAATAAATGGAAGTTACACTTTAACCCCTTAAGGACCAGGCCATTTTTTGGTTTCGCATTTTCGTTTTTCCCTCATCACATTTCAAGAGCCATAACTTTTTCATTTTTCAGTTCACAGAGTCACATGATGGCTTATTGTTTGCGGGACAAATTGTACTTTGTAATGGCACCATTCAATATGCTGTGCAATGTACTGGGAAGCTGGAAAAAAATTCAGAATGAGGTGCAATTGGAGAAAAAATGCATTTGCGCCATTTTCTTATGGGTTTAATTTTTACAGCGTTCACTGTTTGGTACAAATGACATGTTACCTGTGTTCTACGTGTCAGTACGAACGCGGTGATACCAAATTTATATAGTATTTGAAATGTTTTGATACTTTTAAAAAAATGATAAACTTTGCAAAATAGAAAAAAAAAATTGTGTCATCATGTTCTAACACCTGTAACTTTTTCATATTTCCATGTATGGAGCTGGTTGTGGTGTCTTTTTATGCGGGACAAGATGACGTTTCTATTGATACCATTTGGGGAAAGATCTGATGGTTTGATCACTTTTTATTCAATTTTTTTATAAGAGGCAAAGTGTTGAAAAAAAACGCTTTTTGGCTGTTATTTTTTTTGCCGCTACGTTGCTCGCAGTACGGGATAAATGTTTTAATATTCTAATAGTTCGGGCATTTTGGAGCGCGGGGATACCTAATATGTTTATGTTTAATGTTCTTTAATTACTTTTATAGCTAATCTAGGGAAAGGGGGGTGATTTGAACTTTTATATTTTTTTTTATTTTTTTAATACTTTTAAAAACTTTTTTTTTTTCTTCTGTTACATTTATGATCAGACCCCTTAGGTACCTTGAAACCTAGGGGGTCTGATCGCCCATACTATTCACTGCAATACTACAGTATTGCAGTGAATAGCAAAATCCCAGCACTTCTATTAGACGATGCCTCTGGCATCGTCTAATAGATCTAGTGCAGAGACAAGCCTGGAAGCCTTCAATAGGCTTCCGGCTGTCATAGCAACCGATCACCGCCCTCATGTGACGTTCAGGAGGGCGGCGATCGGGGAAACATGGCGGCGCCCATGCCGCCTGCGCTGTTTACACGCTGCGGTCGCGTTTGACCGCAGTGTGTAAAGGGTTAACAGCAGCGATCGGCTCGGGCACCGACCGCTGCTGTTATTGGCAGGTCCTGGCTGTATGATACAGCCGGCATCTGCCGTGTATGGAGCGAGCTCAGCGTGTGAGCTCGCTCCATACATCCCCATGCGACCCATGACGTACAGTTACGTCAAGGGTCGCTAAGGGGTTAAGCTATATACACATTACTTATAATCACCCTGCCGAAGAACAAAAAAGTAAGAAGGGCAACCCAAATAGTGCTAAGAAATTGGCATAATGAAAATTTCATAATAAAAAGTTATTAAAAAAAAAAGTTCTTTAGTTCTTTTCTTGTATACATAAGACATAGGAATCCTATTTTCACTGTTTGGGTAGAAAGTTTCCACGATTCTGATGGCTCCATCACAAATCTTCATGATTCAAACTAGCCTCGATTGTTATCTTAGATACAGATGATTTGAACGAACCTGGATTATCTGACACTGAAAAGAAAAAGGAAGACAAAACTTAGAGATGAACCCTTTTACAATGATGTATTATGGCAGGTGTATTTAAAGAGAAGCTCTCACCACCTGGGGCACACGCGGTTTTATATTCTGCTAGAAAGCCGACAGTGCGCTGAATTCAGTGCACTATTGGCTTTCACGTTCTGTGCCCCTGGTGAAGAGCTATTGGTCCCGGTACCGTAGCTCTTCACCGTCAGAAAGGCGTTTCTGACAGTGTGTCAGGAACACCCTTCCTCATAGCAGCGCCTATAGCGCTTTACTGTGAGAGCAGCGAGGAACAGCCACCCAATGCTCGTCTATGCATGAGTACTATCAGGAGGGGAGGGAGGCTTTCCTCACCACTCTCACAGTACAGCACTATAGGTGCTACTATGAGGAAGGGTGTCTGACTGCCAGAAACGCCTTTCTAACGGTGAAGAGTACCAGCACCGATAGCTCTTCACTGGGGGCACAGAATGTGAAAGCCAATAGTGCGCTTAATTCAGCCCACTGTCAGCTTTCTAGCGGTATATAAAACCGCGTGTGCCCCAAATATTGAAAGGTCCTCTTTAAGTGTGAATTTTAGGGTAAGGGCATAAAAAGCAGCCACAATTTGGCACTAATGCAGACATGCAGCTTTACTTCAAATTATTGTGGTTATGAAATGTTTGTAAAAACTACATGTTAGCGGGTTTTTTTCTCTTATCTTGGTCAAATGGCAGTTACTTTTTCATTCATTTACTTTTTCAATAGCACAATCACAATCAAGAATTAAATCATTGCCTCGTCTTTGTCCTCCCATGTTCAGCAACGATTACTGGGACGGAATTGTGCCAAAGGGTGAGAGAATGGCCTCCTCCTCAGTTACAAGTATGGTAAGGACAAGTCAAGTGAAGTAAAGCTTTGGGAGTCTCCCTCCTGGCAAAATATGAAATATTAGCAATATTGCTGGGTATTGTAGGACGAATCTCACTTTCGTGCTGAGTATTAGTGCACTTGTCTGAGAAGGCCCTGAGCTGCGTTGTCACTTCCGAAGGGTATTCTCCAAAGATTAATATTCGGGTGTTGTACAATTACAATGGTAGGGTTCTAGAATTAAAGGCACAAAATTCCTTTTTTCATCAGTAAAGTCCAGATAACGCACTATTACTTGTCTAGAGCTCAGACGATCTCTCTGTGCCAATACCTGAGACTCTGTTCTTTCATCTCATGCTGAACCCTCTACACTTTACAAGGTGCCTGAAGCCCTAACATTCTTGGTGTAGTCATTTTATACAGTGTAAAGTTCAGAGGGAATGACACTCTGGCATATTTAGGATCTGCAATTTATTTCTATGTGACCTAATTTCAAGGTGTTCAACCTGATGCAAAGAATTTTGTTATCTCGGTAAGATCTCTCAATTGCATGTGCGTTCTTACCATATCTTTCTCCAAGGATTAAAATCCTCTCCTATACGATTCCAATGTCAGGAGCTATTTGGGTTTTTTTGTTTTGCATCCGCTATTATATACTGCTCGATACCGGTTTTTATAATTTGAGGCTTCATGCTACAAGGTCTGTTTTTTTTCAGTCTGTCTTCAGTCTGTGCAGCATTGCTCTCCTCCACAGATATCCGTAATAAACCACTCCCATGGGTTGCTTAAAGGAGCAATAATGACCACAATGGGATGGCCGCTTAAACCTGAGGCTCTTCAACAACTGACAGCTTACTGCGGCTCACAGCTTGCACCAACCTGAATACTGTTGTGTTCTGCTGAACAACTTGTCTGACCTGCCTCCGGTCGTCACCCATAAAAGTGGCTGGGCCACATGGGTGGGTGCATCCTTCCTTCCACCATTTTGTTGACTTGTTCTCTCAGGCAACGGATTTACGGTCCACAGAGTATGGACCCTCTAGTCCAGACCTGGGCAAAGTCCGGCCCCCGGGCCATATCCGGCCCTCTGACTGATTCAGTCCGGCCCGCACAGCTTTGACTAGGGAGGCGTGTCTAGGGGGCGTGTCTTAGTGCCGGCCGAAGATGGAGATGTGGAGCGTGTCATAAAGTACTGAGAGATGTAAGGTGAGATGCAGGGGGAGAGTGTGTGTCTATATGTGTGTGTCTATATGTGTGTCTGTCTATATGTGTCTGTATGTGTGCCTGTCTATATGTGTGCCTGTCTATATGTGTGCCTGTCTATATGTGTGCCTGTCTATATGTGTGCCTGTCTATATGTGTGCCTGTCTATATGTGTGCCTGTCTATATGTGTGCCTGTCTATATGTGTGCCTGTCTATATGTGTGCCTGTCTATATGTGTGCCTGTCTATATGTGTGCCTGTCTATATGTGTGCCTGTCTATATGTGTGCCTGTCTATATGTGTGCCTGTCTATATGTGTCTATATGTGTGCCTGTCTACATGTGTGCCTGTCTACATGTGTGCCTGTCTACATGTGTGCCTGTCTACATGTGTGCCTGTCTACATGTGTGCCTGTCTACATGTGTGCCTGTCTACATGTGTGCCTGTCTACATGTGTGCCTGTCTACATGTGTGCCTGTCTACATGTGTGCCTGTCTATATGTGTATCTGTCTGTCTGTCTATATGTGTCTATCTGTGTGTGTGTGTCTCAGTAAACTAGGGGCAGAGATGGAAGGGGAATGTTATACTAGGGCAGAGATGGCAGATGGAGGGGGGACATGAAACTGGGGGAGAGATGGAGGGGGGGGGGACATGAAATGGGGAAAATAAAGGGGGATATGAAACTGAGGGAGAAATGGAGGGGGGGGGACATGAAACTGGGGGTAGATGAAGAGGGCACTTAGACTGGGGGGACATTAAACCATGGAGGAAGCTGTAGGGGGACCTGTCTGCCTCTAGTTGCCCCCAGTTTAATGTCACTCTCCAGCTACCCCTACGGTTTATTGTCTGCTTCCAGCTTCCCGATTTTAATGTCCCCCTCTAGTTGCCCCCAGTTTCATGTCCCGCTCCAGCTGTCAATTTATTGCCGCCCTCCAACTACCCCCACTGTTTAATGTCCCCCTCCAGCTGCTCCAGTTTCATGTCCCCTCTAGTTTCCCCCAGTTTATACTGGGGCACCAGGAGATGGGCTTAATACTGTGGGGCAGTTGGAAGGGAACATTACAATGTGGGGGCATATAATGTACGGGTGACTGTAGGAGGATTATACTGTGTGGGAGCACATGGAAAGATGATTGGGAATGGGCGGAGTCAACGTAGAAGTGGGTGGAGCTAAATTTGCTGTGGCACGGCCCTCTAGCATAGTTTCAATTTCTTATACGGCCCCATGGGAAAATTAATTGCCCACCCCTGCTCTAGTCAGTTTATCTTTCACCTGCCCCCTCTATTCGCACTCCCCTAATAACTCTCCCTCCTCCCCCCCCCTCTTTATTTTTTTTCCCCCTTCTTTTCTCCTTCTAACCCTCTCCCTTGGCGCTTCTCCTCTTTTTTTTTCTGTCTCTTCCATTTCTTCTGCCATTCAGCACCTTCCATCCTGGGACCTCCTGGTGGTCCAAAACCATTTTGTTTTGTTGATATTGTTTGTATATTTGTGTATCCCTTTTTTTGTGTTTTGGGTCTATTTCAGGCCATGTTGTATTGTTAAAAATTTGCAATAAAAATTTTAATTGAAGAAAAAAAAAAAAGGAGCAGGGCTCTATAGCTACCTGTTGCTAATGTCTCATGGTGCATACATTTAAAGGGGCTCTATCAGCAAAATCATGCTGATAGAGCCCCACATATGCGTGAATAGCCTTTAAAAAGGCTATTCAGTCACTGTAAATGTTATATTAAACTACCCCCCAGTTTTAAAATAATACCCTAAAAAAGAATGTGATCTACTTACGCATCGTGCACGCTGAGCGGGCATTCAGGGTGCGCCGTCTTCTTCATCCACGCCTCTTCTTCCTCCGATCCCGTCCTCCTCCGGCGCTCACGAACTGATACTGATATAAAAAAAATGGCCTGGGTGCCTGCGCAGTAGCCGTAGTAGAAGCTAGTAGTAGGCCATTTTTTTATATCAGTGTCAGTTCGCGAGCGCCGGAGTAGGATGGGACCGGAGGACATCGGAGGAAGAGGAGGCGTGGATGAAGAAGACACACCCTGAATGCCCGCCCAGCGTGCACGATGCGTAAGTAGATCACATTCTTTTTTAGGGTATTATTTTAAAACTGGGGGGTAGTTTAATATAACATTTACAGTGACTGAATAGCCTTTTAGGGTGTGACAGCGCTCAATCCATTAGCCAATATTTTAGTAAGCAATTTATAATCAATGTTGAGAAGGGAAATAGGCCTGTATGACCCAAAGACCAACAGACCCTTGTCTGGTTTACAAAGGAAAAAAAATGTTCATATAGAAGGATTCTGGTAGGTTGCGGGTCAAGAAAGTGTCTGTAAAACAGTTTAGCAAGACCGAGAACAGGAGATCCCGATATACAGCATATACCTCTACAGAATCTACCAATCTTTAATTCTTTGAGGGAGGCATGATCTTTGTCAATAAGGCTAAGTTTGCATCTGCGCCAAATTTCTGAAAATCGTGTAAGAGAAAAGTCCTGCATGGAGGACTTTTTTCTCCACCACTTTACAGCGCACACAATCCTGCATTACACAATCCTTTCCAGAGTTGCTGACTGGTTGGGACCACAAAAACATTAAATTTCTGGTTACACAGGATGGCTCAATTTGTAAATTCATCTCTATACATTGAGCCATTCTTTGTGTATATTAGCTTCTGTGTATATCTAGCTTATTGTAGTAAAACTGACTATTCTTTAGTACAGTTGTTTTATATAATGATTCATACACCCTATATACACTTAGAAACAAAATGTTGATCATACAATTAATATTATATATGGATTAATTCTCTGACTCACCGGTATTGTCCTTTACTTCATATTCTGTCTTTTCCAATGGTTTGTCTGCCTGAGACTTAGAAATAACATATGGTTAAATTACAAATGGAATGAAAGTTAGGATGTACAGTAGAATTATATATTATACTTGGCTGCTTAAATATGAAACAGAAACAAGTTTGTACATCGGAAATGTAATGTTCCTCATGAACCACTAATGATACTATCCTCCTTTCTCTATTGGATAGGGCAACATCTGGTGGATTGGACTACTATACAAGACAAAAAAAAGTTAAATACAGCAGTGTCGCTGAAAGCAGAAATATGCCAGCTATTGGCTGATATTGCTTAGTAGTAATGGTTCACAAACATTAAAGGGGTTATCCAGGAATTACAGGTTTCTGCAAAGAGGCCAGGGAAAGAGAAACACAAAAAAACATACTCCCTTATCCCTGGTGCCCCACCGCAAGTCCAGTCTAGCATCTTCACCTTACGTGACTACCTCCGTGGCATAAAGAAAGGAACTGGGACGTCACTCACATTCGTCAGCTGTCCTGGTTCCTTTTCTTAGGCTTCTGATTGGCCTAAAATTAAAATTTAAAGCCAAAACCAGTAGTGGCCACAAAAGAAATGGGATATATATAGGAAGCTGTTATACTTCTTCCTTGTGTTCAATCCACTCCTGGCTTTGGCACACACAAAAAAAAACCCAGAAAATCTGCAACAAAAAAAGCAGCTTTTTCTGTAATACGGGGCCTTAACCTGAAAATTGTTTTAGCAGATGAGTGGGGCAATAAACAGTCTAATAGGAGCAGAAAGAGGAATTTATCTGTGATGAAATATATTACCAAGTTCCTTACAATTGCCTGTACTATTTATTGTATATTCTATTTATTGTGTGTATATATAAAAATTATATAATTCTTTACACATCCTTACAGTGTAAAGTAGCTGCACAAAATCATGCAACTGCAAACACACGGAGCTGGTTGTTAGGGCTCGTTCACATCTGCGTCGCCCTCTCCGTACTGCAGGTTTCCGTTTCCTGCCTAAAACAGAGGCAGGAGACGGAAACCTGCAGGAGTCTCTCTCACCCATTCATTTGAATGGGTGAGAGAGATGTGCGGCGGTGAGCGTTTTGCGCTCTCCGCCGCGAAACCGGGTTTTATAATCCGGACACAGAGTCGGACATGCAGTACTCTGTGTCTGGATAAAAAAATCCGGTTTCGCGGCGGAGAGCATAAAACGCTCACCACCGCTCACGGCCGGACCCGGTCTGTGCTTTCCGTCTTCTGGCATGCAGAAGACGGAAAGCACAGAACGGAAAGAAGAACGCAGGTGTGAACCTAGCGTCACTATAGCCAGAGTTCCTTAAAGGGGTTGGCCACTTTCAGACCAATATTGAGAGACATGTTATGGTTTGTATAATACAGAGTTATACAATTTTCCAATATACTTTCTGTATCAATTCCTCACGGTTTTCTAGATTTCGGCTTGCTGTCATTCATTCTGTTACTTCTAGAGGATAAAAGTCTGACCATAGTCATGTGATTTACGGTCCATGGTCATGTGATGAGTACACAGGTGTACAGCTCGTTATAGTCACAGCACAATAATCAGACATCTGCCTGGTAATCAGCTGTGCACCTGTGTCCTCATCACATGACCATGGACCGTATATCACATGACCATGGTCAGAGTTTTATCCTCTAGAAGTAACAGAATGAATGAGAGCAAGAAAACTGTGAGGAATTGATATAGAAAGTATAATGCAGAATTGTACTTTTTATTATACAAATCATAACATTTGTCTCTCAATACTGATCTGAAAGTGGCCAACCCCTTTAAGGGAAGGCAAGGATAGTTTATTACTGCCCCTGCCTTCCGGATTACTATGCATACCATGCTCAATAAGCGATGCGCACACAGCTATGGGAGCCACCATAATACTGCTCCATTTCTAGTCCCGTGGTCATAGGACCCAGATCAGCTCTGGAGTACAACAAAGGGCTGCATTCCTTCTGTAAGAGAAGCTAACTTATGAGCTCCAGTTACAGGAGAAATAAGCAAAAAATTAAACAAAAAAATTAAAGTTATAATACCCCCACTAAAAGTGTATTATGATCTTATGTGGAGCACAATGTGTGTGGGGAGTGGAGAAAAGAAGGTGTGAAAAAAAAACCAAAATACCAGCCACTACAACACCCACATCACGGGTTCTAGCTCTGCCCTCAGTGATACAATAAATGTCACCAACAAAAAAAGGCAAACTAAAATTTTGCTATCAAAAAAACAACATGAAAAATGTCATAAGTTTTTCTATTTTTCTATCTATATAGCTTTGTGAGGGCTATGTACTTTCATTTGCCACTATTTTTGGGAGAATGTTTTCCTTAGCTTTTATTTACGTTTTTTGTAATTCCATGTGAAATAACACACAATTCTATCATTTCCTGCATTTTATTTTTAAGGCATTCACTCTGCATTAAAACTGACATGGCAGCTCTTTCTGGCGGGTCATTACGATTATGGCAATACTATATTTACACTACCGTTCAAAAATTTAGGGCCTCTTAGAAATTTCCTTATTTTTGAAAGAAAAGCACAGTTTTTCTCAATGAATCAGAAATACACTCTATACATTGATAATGTGATAAATGACTAATGTGGAGGTAATGTGATGGTCTGGGATTGCTTTGGTAAAGTGGGAGATTTGTACAAGGTAAAAGGGATTTTGAATAAGGAAGGTTATCACTCCATTTTACAACGCCATGCCATACCCTGTGGACAGCGCTTAATTGGAGCCAATTTCATCCTACAACAGCTCAATGACCCAAAGCCACCTCCAAATTATACAAGAACTATTTAGGGAAGAAGCAGGCAGCTTCTTCAGCACAGTCACCAGATCTCAACCCCATCGAGCTGTTGTGGGAGCAGCTTGACCATATGGTACGAAAAAGGTGTCCATCAAGCCAATCCAACTTGTGGGAGGAGCTTCTGGAAGCATGGGGTGAAATTTCTCCAGATTACCTCAGCAAATTAACAGCTAGAATGCCAAAGGTCTGCAATGCTGTAATTACTGCAAATGGAGCATTCTTTGACGAAAGCAAGGTTTGATGAAGAACATTAATATTTGAAATAAAAATACCGTATTTTTCGGACTATAAGACGCACTTTTTACCCCCAAATTTTTGGGGAAAAGAAGGGTGCGTCTTATAGTCCGAATGTGGCGCCTGGCATCCGCTGTAATAGAGAGGCGGATGCCGGCGAGGGATAGACGCCGGGGCCTGAGACATCGTTGCGCTCCTCTGCCCTGCATGAAGCCAGCAGCGGCAATGCTATTCAGTTCCTCCGTCCCCCCGCCGCTGGCTTCATGCAGGGTAGAGGAGCGTAGCGATGTCTCAGGCCCCGGCACCTGTGCCAGCGTCTATCCCTCGCCGGCATCCGCCTCTCTAGTACAGCGGATGCCGGGTCTGTATTGGCGGCCCCTTTTCCCCACCGGCCCCATACCTGTGAAGTTGCAGGCCGGCTCCTGTGCGGCGATATCGCAGGAGCCGACCTGTTCGGGTGAGAGCCGGGAGCCTAATGAGGCTCCCTGGCCTGTCACTGCTATATATTAGTATCGCGGCTGGGTCTATGACCAGCCGTAATACTAATATACAGAATGTCCCATAGACGGCAATACAGTTGTATTGCCGTCTATGGGACTTGCAATCAAGTGACCGCAGGTTCAAGCCCCCCGGGGGGGGGGGGGAATAAAATATTTAAAAAAAAAAAAAAAAAAAAAGCTTTAAAAATATATAATAAAAAAATGAAATAAATAAAAGTTCTAAATCACCTCCTGTCCCTAGAATATATATATAAAAGTAGAAAATCATATATCATAAACCACCGGGGTTTTTTTTCAATACAAGGTGATCTAAGCAATAGATATTTCCCAAAATGGTATAACTAAAAAGTACTTCTGGCCCCGCAAAAAAAAAAAAAAACATTCTATGCGTCCCCGTACAGCTGCAGGGTCACCTGTCAATGTGGCCTTGCAGCTGTTGCAAAACTACAACTCCCATATATTAAATATTTTACCATTTTTTGCTTCAAATTTTTTTTCCCCTATTTTCCTCCTCTAAAACCTTAATAACCCTAAACATTTCTAACCTTGTTAATGTCTTGACTATATTTACTATTCCTATTGCAACTCATTTGATAAATAAAACTGAGTTTTCATGGAAAACACAAAATTGTCTGGGTGACCCCAAACTTTTGAACGGTATTGTATATTGGGTTTTGTTATGTTTTACCACTTTTAAAAATAAAACTTTTTTTTTTTTTTTTTTATAACCCCTTCCCGCCGATGGCACTTTTTGACTTCCTGACCAAGCTCGATTTTTCAAAACTGACATGTGTCACTTTATGTGGCAATAACTTTGGAACGCTTTAACTTACCAAAGTGATTTTAAGATTGTTTTTTGTAACACATTGTACTTCATGTTACTAGTAAATTTTGGTTGATATGTTTTGTGTTTAATTATGAAAAAATTGGAAATTTGGTGGAAATTTTGAAAAATATGCATTTTATAAAGTTTGAAATGATGTACATTACATACAGATAGTCAGCCCGCCAAAATTATATCATAAATCTCATGTCCCAGATCTCTGCTTTATGTCGGCATCAAACTTTAGTCACCCTTTTAATTTTTACGGACATTATAAGATTTACAAGTGAAACAACAATATTCAAAATTTTCAAGAAATTTCCAAAACCCATTTTTTAAAGGGACTAATCCAGTTATGAAGGGGTTTTGAAAGACCCTTGTATTAGAAACCCCCATAAATCACCCCATTTTCAAAACTGCACCCCTTAAATAAGCCAAAACAACATATACGTAGTAGTTTAACCCTATAAGTGCTTATCAGGAATTAATACAAAATGGAGGTGAAATTTTCAAATTTGATTTTACTAATATTTTCGTTTAGCCCTAGAATTTGCACATTCACAAGGGGTTAAAGGAGAAAACGCATCCCACAATTTGTTAGGCAAGTTCTCCCGACTACCATAGTACCCCACTTGTGGGGTTAAACTAATATATGGACGCACAGCGAGACGCAGGAGGGAAGGTGCGCCAAGGAGCTTTTAGAGGGCAGATCTGGCTGTGATCAGTTTCAGGCACCCTGTCACATTTACAAAGCCCTTGAGGAGTCAAAACAGTGGAAACCTCTAGAAAGTGACCCCATTTTGAAAACCGCACCCCTCAAAGAATTTATCAAATGATGTAGTGAGCATTAGTAACCCCGAAGTGAATATGTAAGCTGTGCGGAGTAAATTGGGTACACCATTTCCCATCAGCTCCTATGACACTGACAGGGAAGAGGGGCATTCTGGGGGATCAGCGCTGGTGTATTATCTCTCATAAGCTCTAAATATGGGGAGTCCCCTGTAAACACTCGCACAGCTTATACATTTCCTTCTAGTCGCAGCCACTTATTTCCTAATGATTTGGCGACTTTTGGGGTTTTTGTCTTCACATTGTACAAGCTAGATTTTTATTTTCTGGCAATGTGGCCTTATTTCTGGCTTGGTGTTTGCAGTATAAGGGTGTATTCACACTACGGAACGCCAGCGTGTATCACAGCCGTACACGCCGGCGTTACAGCAGGGCTGCCGGACACTTCCCATTCATTTCTATGGGAGCCGGCATGCGAGCGCTCCCCATAGAAATGAATGGACTGCTTTTTTCCATTCATTTCTATGGGGAGCGCTCGCATGCCGGCTCCCATAGAAATGAATGGGAAGTGTCCGGCAGCCCTGCTGTAACGCCGGCGTGTACGGCTGTGATACACGCTGGCGTTCCGTAGTGTGAATGCACCCTTAGATGTACTTTTCAATGCCACCATTTTAGGGTGCCTGTAACTTATTGACTACATTTTATTAACTCTTTCTGGGTGGGATGTAAAAGGAAACATCAATTCTGGCATTGCTTTTTAGCATTTATTTTTATTCCCAGGCAGAATACAGCATAAGTAACATGATACCTTTATTCTGCGGGTTGGTACGGTTACGACGATACCTCATTTATATTATTTTTTAATGCGTTGCTATTTGTGCAGAATAAAATTCAATTTAGGGGAAAAAAATTAATTATTTTTGCATCCCCATCTTCTGAAAGGCATAACATTTTTATTTTTCGCTAGACAGAGCTGGTTGAGGGCTTATTTTTTGCGGGATGACCTCTGCTTTTTATTGGTACCATTTTGGTTTTCATATGACCATTTGATTACTTTTTATTGAACATTTTGTAAGCAAAGGTGGTGAATAGTCATTTGTGTGGTTTTCTACGTTTTCTTTTTATGCCGTTCGGGTTAAATAATGTTTTCATTTTATTGTTCAGGTTATTACGGACGCGGTGATACCAAATATGTAATTTTTTTTCTCTTTTTCTTTATTTTACATAATAAAACATTTTATATGGGAAAATGGGATTTTGGGGGCTTTATTTATTTCTAATTTATTTTAAACTTTATTATTTTTACTTTTTTTTTTCTGTCCCCATGGGGGATTGAAGCAGTGATCTGCTGATCACTGCTTCACTAGATATACGCTGCTATACACGTGTTACACGTGTATTGCAGTGTAGAGGAAGCTGTCAGCCTGTGCAGACGCACAAGGCTGACAGCTTCCTTTTGGGCAGGATAAACCAGGTACGTGGAGGGGGTAAGTGATGGGGCAGACCCGGGTTCACTGATCAGACCCCAGGCTTCCCCCTACGAACATCGGCACCCCCCGAAACCGATGCGGGGGGGAGGGGGGGTGCCGATCGGCAGCATAGTATACTGAAACCCTAGAGATGCCGGCGGTCATGTTTGACCACCGCCATCTCAGGGGTTAACACCCGCGATCGGACCCAGTTCCGACCGCGGGTGTTACAGGGCATGTTACGGCTGACACCCGCAGTTTATGGTGCGCACACAGTTTAAGCCTACAATTTTTTCCTATACAGTCGGGTAACACAAAAACGTATTTTGTGATATAAATTTACTATATACACAGTTTCATCTGTCAGAGGTAAACTTGACATTTTTCCCAACATCTATGTCAAACCGATGACACAAATGTAAACACAGTTGTTGGCTTCTTGCTCCATTCTTGGTGTATCAGTTACTATGAATAGCTGATTGTTGAGGTCCCAGGTGCCAGACCCCTACCAATCTGATATAGATGATCTGTCCTTAGCATTTGTCATCAACAGCTCATAAAACCTCTTTAATATGCAGTCATACATATGAAAACACTCACACTTTCACACCACTACAGTTTCAACTCCTATTACTAAACAGAATTATACACTTACATAAACATCACAGAATTCTATTTTTCCTCCGGACACTTTAACGTTGACATTTAGGAAATACAAATAAGATTTTCCAGACGGCCTAAGAAAAATAAGTAAGTAAAGAAATAAAAATCAGAAACAAAATGTTTTTATGACATATAAGAACATAGTTGATGGCTGGAATATATAAAAAAGAAACATTGTTATACTATACCGCCATATCATGCAAGAGCCATATCTCTTTTTCTTATCTACTCCAATACTCATAAGCCATTTCTGTAGGGAACAAGTAAACAACAAAGCAGATCCTGATGATTAGTCTATTTGTATGCATGTGTCATATTGTTTCTTTCGTTTGGGTTATATGATTATTAATGTTACATACACTTCAACATTAAAATTACAACACTAAGAAGGAAAAGTCTTAGGCTAAGTTCACATCTGCACCGGGGGGTGTCCATTGGCGACTCTACCGCGGAAACTGCCAAAAATTGGCGGAGAGAAAAGTCCTGCATGGAGGAATTTTCTCTTTGCCTGTTTCAGAATAAAAATGATAGACTCCATTATAGTCTATGGGGCCTGAGGGTAACCACTATTTTAGTGGTCGGTCTCTCTGACAGATCACAGGATCAATAAACATTTTAATGATATGCAAGTATAAAAAGGAAACAAAATATTAAATATCTCAAAATAAATTCATTCAGTATTGAAAATGTGCTCCACGTTATGCCATACTGAATGCACTTGGGCATGAACCTGAATGTCAACCGGGTAGGCTCAAACCCCCCAAAAAAAACAGAGAAGTCCATACGGGGTAAGTTATGCAAGTGCATGTGGGGTACCAAAGGGAGTAGATAGGCCTATGGAAGCCAAATATAAACAAGGGGTGGGGGAAATTAGGTAGATCTACGAGTGTGTAGGTACCAAGGTTCGCAAGTGCATTAGTTTTGAAATGTAATGCATAATTGAAATGCGACTAAGTTGTGAAAAGTTAGTGACCATTTAGGAGGTCATGTTCAGGAGGATTCCCAGGTGTCATTAGAATAGATCATCAATAAAAATGTAAAAATGAGATTGACAACCCCTTTACAGTAACAAGACTGAAACATGCAGCCACTTTTTTTTAGGACCGTCCAGACCAAAAAAAAAAACAAAAACCCTACAGTATATTCATGTAGAATGTCATTCATATAAACGTCCCACAACACATTTAATCCAAAAGTATACAGTGAAATGTAATCTATTATCTTACCTCATTAGTACCTCCCTGAGCTGCGTAAGAAAAACTGCAGGAGAAATCACCCTATGATGAATACAAAAAATACAGAAAAATGAAAAATATGAAGATATTGAGATATCCGGTGTTTCAAAGAAGAGTACAATAAATAGTCAGGTTCTTAAAAGATACACAATCTAGAATAGTTATAATATACGTGCCAGTAAGGATACGGTTCAGAAATAGATGAGTGGTCTATTATAACGGATATATTAAAAATTATATCTTTACTAATATTTAAAAGATAGGGTTAAATACCAAAACATACACCCAAGTGATAAGCACAAAAACAACGTTTCAAAAACCCATTCAATACCCTGGAATTTCAACAGAGACAAGTCTCCATCATGTAATGTACAAAAATGAAGTGCGATTGGTGTATCTGCATCATGGCTAATATCCAAGATATGATCTCTAATCCTCCTGTGGAACTCACGTATGGTCTTTCCTACATACTGAGTCCCGCAGGAGGTACCAGTGGCCAGGTAAACTACCCCTGTAGTTTTGGAATTAATGAAATCTCTATTAGTATAGGTTTTCCTTGTACTGTGGCTCTGAAATGTTTTTCTTCTCTTTATCGAATCACATGCACGACACGACCCGTAGCTATAAGTGCCAACCAATCTGTTAGCCTGGCTACCCAGCCAAGTGTCATTACTCAGTGGCACCAAATGATTCTTAACTAGTTTGTCCTTAAAATTCTGGCCCTTGCAATATGTGACTAGGGGATGATCTCCTACCAAAGGGCTAATATCTGAATTAGAGCGGAGAATATTCCATGTGTTCCTCAGGACTTTCATAACCGCTCTATTGGCCATATCATAAATTGCTATAATTCTTGTTTCCCCAATCTCATCACGTTTACTCGACTGTAGTAGCGATCTCCGGTCTCTTGAAAGGGCTTCCTGATGTGCTCTATGCAGAACCCCATCCGAGTATCCACATTTCTGAAACCTCTCTCTCAGATCTCGAGCTGCCACCTCATAATCTGCTAGGTGGGTACAATTTCTGCAAAGGCACAGAAATTGCCCCTTTGGAATCCCACGGCATAAAGATGGTGGATGCCAGCTATTCCATTGTAAAAGGCAATTGGTTACCGTGGCTTTGCGGAAAATCGTTGTGCTCAGTGTACCCGAATTAGATTTATGAATTTTGAGGTCAAGGAAGGTGATGGAGTCCTCCCTGAGCTCTGATGTAAAGAACAACCCTAATTCGTTGATGTGTAAGGCACGTACAAATTCATGGTATTGATCAATTCCCCCCCCCCAAATGAGGAGGATGTCATCGATATACCTCACCCAAAACAGTATGTACAATGTCCAGGGTTCCATACTGTCCCCAAAGACCACCTCCCTCTCCCACCAGCCCAGATATAAATTTGCAAAAGTTGGTGCCCATAGCAACTCCTCTGAGCTGGCGGAAGAGGAGGCAGTCAAACATAAAGGTGTTATGGGTGAGGATGAATCGAAGAAGGTCCAGAACAAAGGAATTATGGGCTACAAAATGATTACCTCTAGATTTTAAGAATCCCCCTACAGCCCCACACCCCTGATTATGGGGTATGGAACGGTAGAGGACCTCCACATCCAAACTCACCAAATATGCCCCTGGTGGTAATGAGAAGTCTTCAATTCTCCTAAATACATCCGTCATGTCTTTTACAAATGGCAGGGCTGTTACAAAAGGACGCAAAACTTCATCAACATAGTAAGACACGTTTTGCGTCACGCTATTTATGCCAGCCACTATAGGGCGGCCTTTTAAGGGGACCAGCCCTTTATGCACTTTAGGCAATGAATAAAAAGTTGGTTTAACTGGATGTTTGGCAGTAAAAATTGAAATTCAGCCTCACTAATTAACCTCTGTTCCTTCCCTTTCATCAAAATGTCTCTCAGTTCGGTAAGGTATACATCTGTTGGATCTTGGTGGAGGACCTTATAACATCCTCGATCACTAAGAATATTCTTACACATAGCAATGTACTTAGAGCGATCAAGGATGACCAAGTTGCCCCCCTTGTCCGACGGCTTAATCACTATCGATTCATCCCTTTCCAAGTTATCAATCAAATCTTTTTCTTCACATGAAAGATCAAACTTATTAGGTTGGTATACTAATCGTTTATCCAATCTAGACAACTGGTCCGTAGTAGAGATGAGCGAACAGTGTTCTATCGAACACATGTTCGATCGGATATCAGGGTGTTCGCCATGTTCGAATCGAATCGAACACCACGTGGTAAAGTGCGCCAAAATTCGATTCCCCTCCCACCTTCCCTGGCGCCTTTTTTGCACCAATAACAGCGCAGGGGAGGTGGGACAGGAACTACGACACTGGGGGCATTGAAAAAAATTGGAAAAAGTCATTGGCTGCCGAAATCAGGTGACCTCCATTTTAGACGAATAGTGGATTTCAAATCCGGGTCATATGAGAATGTGAACTTTGTGACTATGAGACAGGGATAGCTGTACAGGCAGGGATAGCTAGGGATAACCTTTATTTAGGGGGGAATGTTATTAAAAATAACTTTTTGGGGCTCTATCGGGTGTGTAATTGTGATTTTTGTGAGATAAACTTTTTCCCATAGGGATGCATTGGCCAGCGCTGATTGGCCGAATTCCGTACTCTGGCCAATCAGTGCTGGCCAATGCATTCTATTAGCTTGATGAAGCAGAGTGTGCACAAGGGTTCAAGCGCACCCTCGGCTCTGATGTAGCAGAGCCGAGGCTGCACAAGGGTTCAAGCGCACCCTCGGCTCTGATGTAGGAGAGCCGAGGGTGCACTTGAACCCTTGTGCACCCTCAGCTCTGCTACATCAGAGCCGAGGGTGCGCTTGAACCCTTGTGCACACTCTGCTTCATCAAGCTAATAGAATGCATTGGCCAGCGCTGATTGGCCAATGTATTCTATTAGCCTGATGAAGTAGAGCTGAATGTGTGTGCTAAGCACACACATTCAGCTCTACTTCATCGGGCTAATAGAATGCATTGGCCAGTGCTGATTGGCCAGAGTACGGAACTCGACCAATCAGCGCTGGCTCTGCTGGAGGAGGCGGAGTCTAAGATCGCTCCACACCAGTCTCCATTCAGGTCCGACCTTAGACTCCGCCTCCTCCGGCAGAGCCAGCGCTGATTGGCCGAAGGCTGGCCAATGCATTCCTATGCGAATGCAGAGACTTAGCAGTGCTGAGTCAGTTTTGCTCAACTACACATCTGATGCACACTCGGCACTGCTACATCAGATGTAGCAATCTGATGTAGCAGAGCCGAGGGTGCACTAGAACCCCTGTGCAAACTCAGTTCACGCTAATAGAATGCATTGGCCAGCGCTGATTGGCCAATGCATTCTATTAGCCCGATGAAGTAGAGCTGAATGTGTGTGCTAAGCACACACATTCAGCACTGCTTCATCACGCCAATACAATGCATTAGCCAGTGCTGATTGGCCAGAGTACGGAATTCGGCCAATCAGCGCTGGCTCTGCTGGAGGAGGCGGAGTCTAAGATCGCTCCACACCAGTCTCCATTCAGGTCCGACCTTAGACTCCGCCTCCTCCAGCAGAGCCAGCGCTGATTGGCCGAATTCCGTACTCTGGCCAATCAGCACTGGCTAATGCATTGTATTGGCTTGATGAAGCAGTGCTGAATGTGTGTGCTTAGCACACACATTCAGCTCTACTTCATCGGGCTAATAGAATGCATTGGCCAGCGCTGATTGGCCGAATTCCGTACTCTGGCCAATCAGCACTGGCTAATGCATTGTATTGGCTTGATGAAGCAGTGCTGAATGTGTGTGCTTAGCACACACATTCAGCTCTACTTCATCGGGCTAATAGAATGCATTGGCCAATCAGCGCTGGGGAAAAGTTAGCTTGCGAAAATCGCAAACTGACAGGGATTTCCATGAAATAAAGTGACTTTTATGCCCCCAGACATGCTTCCCCTGCTGTCCCAGTGTCATTCCAGGGTGTTGGTATCATTTCCTGGGGTGTCATAGTGGACTTGGTGACCCTCCAGACACGAATTTGGGTTTCCCCCTTAACGAGTTTATGTTCCCCATAGACTATAATGGGGTTCGAAACCCATTCGAACACTCGAACAGTGAGCGGCTGTTCGAATCGAATTTCGAACCTCGAACATTTTAGTGTTCGCTCATCTCTAGTCCGTAGTTACTATCAGGAAAGTATCAATCGCCGTATCATCGGACAAAGGGGGGAACCTTGTGGATGGACAATGTAATTTCGTAAATGGCCCTTCTCCCAGTTCTCTCTGTCCCTCTTCCCAAAGACCACCCAATAATTGAATAGAAGGGAGGTCTTCTTCTGCAATGCCTAGGGACTCACAAGTTCTATCATTAATTTTAAAAAACTTGCGCCACTTTAGTTTGCGACAAAATAAGTGTAAGTCCTTTATCCAGGTAAATAAATCGAAGTTTGGGGTGGGGACAAAGGAAAGACCTCTTTTTAGTATACTAATTTCCTCAGGTGACAATACTCTGGAGGACAAGTTGATAATCTGCAACTCATCCCTTTGATGATCCTGACCCATCCTCATTTTCTGTTCCGTAAAGGATAATCCGATATTGAGGGGGCTGCTGATAACCCCCCCCCCACCACCACCACCACCCGAGTTAGACCTCCCTTGACTCTTACCCTTACTAGGGCTAGAACTTCTTTGTGAGCCTCCTCTCTGGTTAAACTTGCCTTTATCACGTTTTCCCCTAGTACCAGATGTCTCACTATCAGAGGCTTCGTACTCGGACGAAGATGGCTCAGTATCACAATCCCGTTTTGAATTTGTTCCCTTTGTGAAATCCAAAATCCTCCCCTCCCTAAAATTCTCAATATCGCGTCTATACTGATAGTGTTTATGTTCTTTCATAAACACAATTAATTTTTCTACTGTTTGTTGCAGGGAGCTCTCTCTGCATTCAAAATCGCTGCTGCTAGAGAACTTTTTAATAGAATCAATTTGTTGTTTAAGATCTTGACTAGTTTTAGCTAGTACTGTTTTTCCTTCTTCTAGCAAAACTTTCATTAACCTAAGTGATGACTCAATAGATTCTTTCTCCCACTTATCCAAAGATGCTTGCAATCTGAGGCGTA
The DNA here is from genome assembly GCF_031893055.1 of Leptodactylus fuscus. Classification (NCBI taxonomy): domain Eukaryota; kingdom Metazoa; phylum Chordata; class Amphibia; order Anura; family Leptodactylidae; genus Leptodactylus; species Leptodactylus fuscus. The sequence goes on from NC_134265.1 coordinate 198,974,890, forward strand.
GTGCCGGGAGGATGTTAATCTCAAACCCCTCGGGACTATATTACTTTTAATGTAAGCCTCGAGGGATTGGACTTCCCAAAAGGACCTAAGATGATCTTTATATGTACGTGTCAGTCTACGAAAAGAGACTGAGGTAGAAAAATTAGCTGACTGAGTAGGCAGATCCACCTCAGAGAACGCCTCCCTAGTATCTGACAGCCATTTTTCAGTGTCCAAAGTAGATGTCAAAAAACCTGCCATTCCCTACCAAGAACTCAATATAGAATAGTTATAATATACGTGCCGCTAAGGATACGGTTCAGAAATAGATGAGTGGTCTATTATAATGGACGTATTAAAAATTATATCTTTATTAATATCACTGAAAAGATAGGGTTTAACACCAAAACCCAAGTGATAACCACAGAAACCAAATTTCAAAAACTGGAGTATAATCTGTATATAGTGGTGTTTTGTCTACAGGATTTGTATACCTCAAAAGTAACTTCCAAAATAAACCATCTATTAAAACCAGAATGGTCTAAAAAGGAGGAGTATACACCACTTAGAAGGAGATCATAACCCATCCAGGTCAGTCACCTCTATACCATAACAGTGGCTCAACTACTTAGCTAGTTAATATGACTCGACACTCTGTAACTTTTAGTTTTGTATATTCAGAGCAATCACAGGCAAAGCTATCATATAGGGGGCGGGACCTCTAATACAAATTCCTCAGGCTCCCATAATAGCTCTATCCCCTCAACGCGTCAGGAAATTATGTATTTGACAGCTTCAGGCAGTCTTCTAATAGCCAGTTTTTACATATAGGCGGCTAATCAAAGAATTTAGGGGATAGAGCTATTATGGGAGCCTGTGGAATTTGTATTAGAGGTCCCGCCCCCTACATGATAGCTTTGCCTGTGATTTCTCTGAATATACAACACGATGATTTTGGAAATCGCAGCGTGTCCGTGCTGTGATTTTTTCCGCAAAGTGGGCAGGGGATTCGCATGAATCCCATCCACTTTTCAAGTACTGTAAAACGCCGCGATTTTTCAGCCACGGGCAAATCGTGGCATTTCCGGCCCGTGGGGCCCCGGCCTTAAAGAGTACCTGAGTTTTTATAAAAAGTTACAATATATTCAGGATCTTGCTGGGCAGTCTGTTGTATGATTGTATAAGACTTCATATATGATGCACTATTGGCTTTTCTGCTGCTAATAATCACATTATGGTTGAAGAACATTTTACATTTTTCTCTGAGGTCATTGGGTGTGTACAATAATGAGTTTGCCCCCTCCCTATACATTATAACTACTGTTGGTTTAACCATTTTGCTGCGAGGGGTTTCCGGATATTTTGCACCTCGGGTAGCCGAAGCACTTATCACAGTTTTGAAGCGAACAAATAAAACCTAAATTGCAACATTAAAAAATCATCCAACCCCCTCTCCATACTTATATATTTCATTAAAGTAGACACCTGCAGCATTGTCAAAATGCCACTTGGTATTGTATACGAACAGGCACCTTCATGCAATTTTGAGTTAAAGTGTATGTTTTATTTTTTTAAAAAATGCAAATAAATATATAAAAGTTGCTAAAAACCTCTGCTACAAAAGTGCCACCCTGGGAGGCCATATAAATATATGGGTGGCAGGGAATGGGTTAACGGGGTTGTATGGGGTAAAATAAGCTAAACTAAACTCCCTCCCCCCGCCTAAGTTCTAATTTTACTTATATTAGAGAAAAAAAAAAGCTACACCATGTAAACAAGTGCAGAAGATGCCAGGACCTATCGGAGAAACCCAGAAATCACTCAAATGCTGCTAAAGGTATATGGGTGTACTTATTAACCCATTAATAGCACTAACAGATCTTTAAAGGGATTCTATCATTAAAAATTTATTTTTTCTGCCTACCACGTCGGAAAGGTTATTCTTCTCCAACCTTTAGATGTCTTCTCTGCGCCGCCGTTTGGTAGAAATCCCAGTTTTTGTCGGTATGCAAATGAATTCTCTTGCAGCACTGGGGGCAGTCCCCAGCGCTCAAACAGCACTGGGGGCGTCCCCAATGCTGCGAGAGACATCTACAGCGCCGCCTTCCTCTTCATCTGGAATGGCCTCTTCCGGAGCTGGATTCAAATTTCTAGGCCTCGGGCAAAGCAGACTGCAAGAAAATGGCTGCTTACACAGTACTACGAGAGAACTTATTTGCATACCAACGAAAACCGGGATTTCTACCGAACGGTGGCGCGAAGACATCTAAAGGTAGGAGAAGAATAGCCTTTCTTAAAGGGGTATTCCCACCTCACATACTCAGCAGTCTTCACTCTTGTAAAATCTTCTTTCTTCCTGGTTGCTTGCATCATTTGGTGGGTGGGGTTTCACAGGCAACCTGCCGTTTAGCTCCGCCCCCAAATTCGCGTGTAGCTCCGCCCACCCACATTGGACTATGAAGTACAGGCAGCAGCAACTCCATTCTGTGTTACATACAGAGACTGCCTGTCTCTGCCATAATGAACACAATTGAATTAGCTAGCCTGATAACTGGGAGAACAGAAGAAATGAAAGCAGCTCCTCTATCTGATAGCAGGACCTAGGTCACATGGTGTAGACACAGGATTAGCTAGATACACAGGCTCGCTCCCTGCACTTAGCCCCTCCTGCTCCCCCCCCCTGAGAGCAGCAGATACATCATTTGACTCAGGAGCAGCTAGGTCAGGGCTGTGGCCACAAAAAATTGAATAAAGTCAGATAGTGGACAAACAAAGCAGTTTTGCTGAAGCAGTGTATTTAGGAAAAGTCTTACATCCACATTAACAAGCAGTATAGATAGGATCCTTGTGATGGGACAACCCCTTTAAGGCTATTAAGACGTGGTAGGTAGAAAAAAAATACAATTTTAATGATAGAATCCCTTTAAAAAAAAATTTTGCCTAGAAAACCCCTGTCTATAATTCTGCCAGGAGTAACTGTACAATAGCAAACAAATAGCTCAGTGCCACACACACACACATTGGAGCCATTTGATCCTAAAATAAAAAATTTAGGAGCCAAATTAAATTTTTGCTTGCCAAATTTACACCCCCTCCCTGTATGCTTAACTAGCCTGTCCACTACTAGCCCCAACCAACTAACTCAGTCCACCCCATCATCCTTACCTATCTTCCTGTTCTGATCCTCTCACTCACTCTGGTTCTATTATGCAGGTGATGAAGGCCCCTCCCCCCAGAAGGAAGTGGTCTTCCATGCCCAGAAGACAGGTAAGTATGATGGATGACCGCCCCTTCCATCTGGGTAAATATACATTTTTTGTAAAGTAAGTTAGAAGTTAGGCGGGGGGTAGCTTGGTGTAAAAGTATAATTTTATCCCGAACAACCGATTTAACCCATTAACTGTGGGTTTTTTCTTTTTTTTAAATAATATGGGAGCTGCACCATGAAAATGACCTTTTGTGTGAAAGGCAATGCATGCACGTGATCAGTGTAGGTTTCCTATCACGGGCGGCATCCTGCTGGAGCACGTGAATGTCCTGTTTCTATTCCTCAATGATAGATGGCCTTCGTAGGCAGGTTAAAGTACCCAATTCCCAATTGGGGATCATGGTAATTAATGCTGAAAGATTATGGTGCAGATTTTCGCATTGAATTCCAGATGGAAAATATGCGTAAAATCCAGATAGGCTCACCATTCCCTACCCCTCAAAAGTAGTCACTAGATTTGATCATATGATCCTACTATTCCTCCATTACAACCCACCCACGCCCATTATGAAGTTCACCATACTCCATTACTATAGATAACGTTCATCCATTACTCCCTCTCAAACCTCCATCACAGTATTAGGCTATACACAGTATTGTCATGAGGGTTGTTCCCAGGTAGACTGCCAGGAACGCCCTTCTAACAGTGAAGAGTTTTCGGTGCCATTACCGATAGCTCTTCCCCCGGGGAACACAATGGGAAAACCAACAGTGCGCTGAATTTCACGCACTATTGGCTCTCTACCGGTATATAAAACCGCATGTGCCTCAGGACATGAAGGATCCTCTTTAACAAAGACTTTTTAATGGAAAAAAAAAAAATTAAAAAAAATCTTGCACAACCCCTTAAAACATACAATTTGTTTCTACAAAAATTGGCATCCCAAAGAAAAAAAAGTTTTGGACCTTTGATTTGGATTATAAAATGCCCTGTCCATTTAGGTAGCTGCTAGTTGTACTGATCAGAACTATATTATAATGGTTCTCTTCTGTAGTACATATAAGGGAACTCATATTGTGGGATGGATATGTAACAGTGATTGTGGCTCATCCTCCACAGCAGAACATATGGAGATTCCAGCTGATCCAGCACCAGTCATGGGCACCTGCAAGGTATTCTAGGAGAACCAATGCGCTAACCAGGGCAGGGAACCAGTCGGGCACCACATGCAGCAATAGTAACATATGAACATGTCTGACCATTGACTTTGTATAGGTGTTTTGCATCCCCCCGGGCTTCACATCGAACTCCTCAGTGTTGCTAGTGTCCTCAGCCCGGATCTGATTACTAAGGCAGAAGAAGAGCGCAGCGCTCAGCACCACGGCGGCCGCCATCTTCCTCCCCGGCTCATAGGCTCTCTGTGTTAGATGACGTGGGAACTTGTCCATGGTGGAGCGTCAGACGAGAGGAGTCACGTGACGGGTAGTGGGCGGGGCTGAAAGTTCCGAGCTGTGAATTGTACGCCCGTGAGGTGATGACATATGGACCGAGCCCATTGGTTTACTAGCAGAGGCTGTGTGATAAGACTGTGCGGGAGGGGAGTTGCTGTAGTAGCACTGTGGGACTAAAGCATGAGGACAGGCAAACTCGTTAGTCCTATTCTATGGTGTGAGAAAGTGTGCTGCCACCTGCTGACAATGCAGTGATATTATACTGAAAGCCTGGGCAGACCCCAAGAGACATAGGGGGAAGAAGCCCTGTATACAGTGGCGTAACTAGGAATGGCGGGGCCCCCTCCAAGAGGGGTACATGGGCGTGCAGGCTGTTTGTGAATAAGAGGGTGACGTGGAGTGCAGGGTGTGTATAAGCAAGAGGGGAAATGGGGTGCAAGCTGTGTGCGAGCAAGAGGGTGATCTGGAGGGGGAACTCCCCATTCCACCACACTCTTGCTCACCCACAGCCTGCACCCCCATTCCCCCTTCTTTCTTACATACAGCCTGTGCCCCCAAGTCACCCTCTTGGCTCACACACAGCCTGATTGTGAGTAGGAGGGGTACATAGGTGTGCAGGCTGTATGTGAGAAAGGAAGGAATGGGAGTGCAGACTTTCTCACAAACAGCCTGCACACTCATGTACCCCTCTTCCTCACAGCCTATAACCCATTCCCCCCATTGTACACTGACCTGTACAATTCGGGTAGCTCCGCCCACAAAAGACACTGAGTCTATGTTAGTAGATTAAAGGGGCTCTATCAGCAAAATCATGCTGATAGAGCCCCACATATGCGTGCATAGCCTTTAAAAAGGCTATTCAGGCACCGGTAAAGTTATATTAAACTAACCCCCCCCCCCCCCCCCCCCCCGTTTTAAAAAAATAACCTAAAAAAGAATGTGCTCTACTTACGGATCGTGCACGCTGGGCGGGCATTCTGGGTGTGTCTTCATCTTCTTCCCCGCCTCTTCGGGTCTGTCCTCCTCCGGCGCTCGCTCGCGGACACTGATATGAAAAAACTGCCTGGGCGCATGCGCAGTAGCATGCGGCTTCTACTACGGCTACTGCGCATGCGCCCCGGCTATCACTGGCCGTTCGCGAGCGCTGATGAAGATGAAGACACACCCTGAATGCCCACCCAGCGTGCACGTTCGGTAAGTAGAGCACATTCTTTTTTAGGTTATTATTTTAAAACGGGGGGGGTAGTTTAATATAACATTACCGATGCCTGAATAGCCTTTTTAAAGGCTATGCACGCATATGTGGGGCTCTAGCAGCATGATTTTGCTGATAGAGCCCCTTTAAAGAGGACCTTTCATCAGATCAGGCACATGCAGTTTTATATACTGCTGGAAAGCTGACAGTGCGCTGAATTCAGCGCACTGTCGGCTTTCCCGATCTGTGCCCGGTGTAAAGCGCTATCAGTCCCGGTACCGTAGGGCTTTACAGTCAGAAGGGCGTTTCTGACACTTAGCCAGGGACGCCCTTCTGCCCAGCAGCGCCTATCGCGCTGTACAGTGTGAGCGGGGAGGAACATGTGGGTATCTTGAAAGAGGATCCATGGGGTCCAGGCTTCCATATAGGCCTTTCGAGTGTCTCGGAGTGACGTGGTGAGGTCCTCCATAACCCTAATGTCCTCTACCTTACCGAGTCAGTGTCGAAGAGAAAGAGGATTAGGGGACTTCCAAAGCGCCGGGACACAGGCCTGGGCCGCATTAATCACATGTAGAAGGGAAGACTTGCAATAAGAGTGAAGGGGGAGGTCTGAGAGATGGAGCAGGAAAAGGGCTGGGGAGAAAGGGAAAATTGAAACACCTGGCACACCACCCTATGCACAACCTCCCAAAAAAGCCGGAGTACAGCACACTCCCAGAAAATATGCAAGAGGGTTCCCTCCTCCGAAGCACAACGCCAACAGAGAGGAGAAGTAGCCAGGAAAATCTTATGCAGTTTCACCGGTACATGGTATCACTGCATTAAGATTTTATAGCCCACTTCCTGGTATTTGCTGGCTGCTGAGCTTTTGTGAGCAAATTCAAGAATTCTGGCACATTGGGAGTCAGTAAAGGACACATTAAGGTCCAACTTCCATTTGGACAGGAAGCAGGGTCGATGATCCGGAGGAGGGGAGACCAAGAGCAGGTAGAACTCCGAAAGAGCGTGCCGAATGGGGTCGATGCCTTAGCAGGCCTCCTCGAAACGCGTGAGTTGTCTGTCAAAACCTGGGGAGTTAGGGAGGGAGACAAGAAAGTGTGACAGTTGAAAGGCACTCCACGGGCCCAGGGGGGGAGAGTAGGATCCGAAAGGAGATCCAGATACGATCTACAAATACCATTAGATCTGAAGTTAGTGGCTCTCAACTGGCGCAAGCCTCTCCACAATTTGAAAGGGCTGGGTGAAAGCCCTTCCGGGAAGGTCAGATTCCCCAAGATCGGGAAGGGGGGAGGGAAAAGAGAAGAGCTGGGACTTGGAGAACAGGAGCCAACAAACCCGAAGAGTGGGGTGGATGGTGAGCCGGAAGAGATGTCGGGCAGGGAACATCTAACCAGGGAAGCATGGACAGAGGAGAGCCGTGAAAATAGCTCTCAAGGGAGACCCATTGTGTGAAGGGGGAGTGGCGGCACCAATCCAGAACTCTCTGAAGCATAGCGGCTTTGTAATACCTACGGGGGTCAGGGAGTCCTAATCCTGCCCACTGTTTAGGCAGCGTCAAGACAGAGCGAGACAACCTGGAACGTTTACCCTACCAGATAAAGTTCAGCAAATCATACAACAATTTGAAGAAGCTAGGGGGGACATGGATAGGCAGAGTCTGAAGAAGATACAGCAAGCGCGGCATTATATTCATCTTGTAGATGGCGCAATGTCCAAACCAGGTGTACATACCCCTGGACCATCGTTTCAAGTGTCAGGGTCTGGAGTTGCTAGGTGGGGTGGCATACACACAAAAGTCCAGTTTCTTTAGTCCAAAACAAAGGTAGAGTTTATTTTCACTCAAAAGGGACGGGACACAAGAGACAGTGAGCCCTAAGCTGAAGCCCCCAACTGTCCCTTCCTATTGCCAGGCCCTATCCTACGTAATAGGCGTCAACCACGAAGGCAGTCCCTTCCTGTAAATGTGAGACAAAATGCAGACAAGACGGACAACAACAAAGGGAGGTCAGCAGGCCAAGGGTCAGTAACAGTCAAGCGTTGCAGTTGTCTGCTGAGAACAAACATTCCTTCTGGAGTTTTCTCATCTCACCCAGCTTTAGTAGTCTGGGTGAGATGTACACCCCCTCCATTACCTGACCAGCCATCGGCTTATACAAGTCAGCCCGGATAGCGTGATGAAGAAGCAGTTGATTATTGTTATAGAGAATGCCCAGATCACTAGAAATCCAAACCCCAGATACTTGATAGCCGAGCTGGACCACTTAACCCCTTCCCGACATGCGCCGTAATAGTACGGCGCATGTTGGGTCTGTAACTATGGCGACCACGCAGGAGCTGGGCGGCTGCCATAGCCGCCGGGTGTCTACTGCTTTAAGCAGTAGCAACCGGCTCTAATGCCTCCGATCGGTCCCCGGACCGATCGGAGGCATTAACCCCTCCGGCGCCACAGTCAAAGGCGCCGGAGGCGCCATTTTCCCGGAGGCACATGGGCGCCGCCATTTTGCCGGTGATCGCCGACTCCTGGAGCATGCTCCAGGGCCGACGTCACGTTGCCATGACAGCTGGGAGCCTTTACAAGGCTCCCAGGCTTGTCTGCAAATTCTCTCTTTTGCAGGCTGGTCTATGCAGCCTGCAAAAGAAAGGATGATTTTTTATTAGCATTGTAATGCATTGCATTAGTGACCAGACCCCTGGGGTTCAACACCCCTAGGGGGTCTAATAAATGCAAAGAAAAAAAATAAAAAAAAAAATATAAAAAAATATAAAAAGTATTAAAAGTTCAAATCACCCCCCCTTTCCCTAGAACACATATAAAAGTAGTTAAAAACTGTAAAACATATACATGTTAGGTATCCCCGCGTCCGAAATTGCCCGCTCTACAAATCTATAAAAATATTTTTCCTGTTCGGTAAACGCCGTAGCGGGAAAAATAGTCAAAAGTGCCAAACCGCCGTTTTTCACTGATTCTGATAAAAATTTGAATAAAAAGTTATCAAAGCAATAACATTTCCCGAAAATGGTAGAACTAAAAAGTACACCCGGCCCCGCAAAAACAGACGCCCTATGCATCCCCGTACACTGACGTATAAAAAAGTTACGGCCGTCGGAATATGGCGAGTTTTAGAAAAAAAATTTTAACACAGTTTTGGATTTTTTTTAAGGGGTCAAAATGTAAATAAAACCATATACATTTGGTATCCCTCGAACCGTACCGAAACACAGAATACAGGGGACATGTCATTTTGGCTGCACAATGAACGCCATAAAACCAAAGCCCGTAAGAAAGTCACAGAAATGCATTTTTTCTTCAAATCCACCCCATTCAGAATTTTTTTCCTGCTTCCCAGTACATTATATAGAATAATTAATGGCGGCATCATGAAGAAAAATTTGTGCCGCAAAAATTAAGACCTCATATGGCTCTGGGGATGGAGAAATAAAAAAGTTATGGGGTTTAGAAGGAGGGGAGTCAAAAACGAAAATCAAAAAATGCCATCGGCGGGAAGGGGTTAAAAGGGAAGGAGGCCTCCAGAGAAGACTGGAGGTCCCCTGAGAGCGAAACATTTAGCGTTTCAGATTTCTGGAAGTTAAAATTAGACAAGCGATGAAAGGTTTCCAGCTCGGACATTAAAGCCGGGAGAGAGACAGCCGGATCACGGAGGAAAAACATAAGATCATCTGCATATGGTGCGATCTTCAGACTCCGATTACCCATACACAGGCCAACTGTGTCCGAATTCTCTCGGACCCTACGCAACAGGGGCTCTAACGACAAGACAAAAATCAAAGGGGAAAGGGGGCATCCCTGTCGGGTACCGTTCCCAATCGAGAAAGGAGAAGACAGCAAGCCATTGACTCTCGTGGAGGCCGAGATGTTCGAATACAGGGAGGAAATACAGAATCACATGGACTGGCCCAAACCAATATGCTCCAACACCGCAAACAGAAAGGGCCAGCCCACCCGATTAAACGCCTTCTCGGCGTCAGTGGAGAGGAAGCATAAGGGAAGACCACGAGCATTGGGCACAATGGATGGCATTAAGTACCTTAACTGTGTTGTTCCTAGCGTCTGAAGTGGAAACAAAATCAACCTCGTCAGAGTGAACCAGACCAGGAAGGTATGTAGCTAGTCTAGATGCTAAAATTTTGGAAAAATTTTTTAGATCGACATTTAGGAGGGAGATGGGCCTATAGTTAGGGCAAGAAGCAAGATCTTTACCCTCCCTGTGGATGACCGTGATGTGGGCTCTAGTGAAATCGGGGGAGGTGGTGGGACAGGGAGTTCAAAGCTCGGACCAGAGGGGGTATCAGAGCCTGTGAATATTTCTTGTAATAAGAGGCCGGTAGGCCATCAGGACCCGGGGACTTGCTGGGTTGCATCGATTGCAATACTAGGGCCACCTCCTCACCAGTAATGGGGAGTTTGAGAGCCATCCGCACCTCGAGAGGAAAAGTAGGTAGGCCCGAGTCTTCAATATACCGTTGAAACGCAACTTGTAAAGAAGGAGCGCCAGGATCGGGGGAGAAAGAGGGAAGATTATAAAAGTTACGGTAAAAACGGACGAACTCCTCAGGGGTGCGGGTCTGACACACGTCCACCCCCAGCGTCAGAGATACTGGGAACGTAGTTACGGGTCTTCTGCTCCCTGAGGGACCTTGCTAAAGCCTGGCTACATTTGTTACGAAATTCGTAGAGATGCCTACGCCCCCTGGCCTGAAGGCACCTAGTACAAATGTCAAGGCTTTCCCTCAGCTTTTTGCGGGCTAGGAGCAGAGCGGCCTGAACGTCTGGGGCATGAGTGCGTTTGTGCACCTGTTCCAGGGAGACCACATCCGTGATCAAAGATGCGACCGCTCCTTCTTGAGTCGGGTACCATGCTGCACCAACACCCCCTGGAACACGCATTTAGTCAATGGCGAAACATCAGGGGTGTCATTCTCCCTGAAATAGTTGCCAAAAGTAGTGGACACTGCCTGAGAAGTGGCGACATCCTGGAGTAGCGACTCAATGAGCCGCCGCTGCCAGGACCGCGGTCTGGTTGCAGGGGAGACCACTACAGCATGGACCATCGCGTGATCAGCGAATGTGATGGCGTCGATTGAGGAGTCCCTCAACAGGGGGACATCCGCGTGTCTCAGGAAAAAAATAATCAAGTCTCAAATAAACATCTCGGGCATGAAAGTAGAAAGTGTAGTCCCTGTCGTTGTGATGGACCGTACGCCACACATCTAGTAACTGTTAGGAGTGGAGTAACCGATGGAGCCGTCGCAGGACACTACCACAAAAATGCGAGGAGCCCCTCGAAACATCAAGCGACGGGTCTAGTTCAAGATTAAAATCACCCCCTAATAGTAAAGTTTCCTCCGCAAAATCCGCCAACTTAGACAAAATGCCCACCAGCACAGTAATCTAGTTCAAATTGGGGAGGTATACGTTAGCCAGGGTGAATATGGTGCCCGCCAATTCCCCCTTAACAAAAAGGAATCTGCCCGAGTCATCCATGGAAGCCGCCTTAAACTTCCAGGGGATGCAGCGACTAACTAATATGCTAACTCCTCTAGATTTGGATTCAGAGTAACAGCTATGGTACGCATCTGGATATCTAGGGGACGATAGGACAGGGGCCGCGCCCTCCCGAAAATGAGTTTCTTGGATAAAGGCCACGTGGATTCTCTTACTCCATAGCAACCAAAGTAAGGAGGACCGCTTCTCCACAGTATTGAGGCCGTTAGCGTTGATAGAGGCAAACGCAATGGTGTCCATGGCCGGCACCTGGAACCCTGCAGAACAGGAGAAAGAGGAGAAAAGAAAAAAAAAGGGGGGGAGGGTCAAAGGGGGGAAGGAGGCAAGACGAACACCAAATAGAAGGACAAACACGAAGCACAAACCTAACTAATTGGGGGAGAGGCAGTCAACAATAATACGCTACCCGTACCCCAAGCAGCAACATTAAACGCCAATGAAGCAGCAGGCAAATGGAAGAGCAATAAAAAAACAAGAAAAACAGAGAACTCCGAACCGAACGACCTCCAGAGCGTCCGGGAACCTCCACACAAGCCAGACGGAGCACACCATGGTCGGGGAGCCAGAAGGAAAGCGGGGAAATGCTTAGCGCCAGATCCTCACCGCAACACCCACAAACAGCGGGGGCTGGAGGAAGATGAAAATGGAAAACCCCCAGCCACGACATGCCCTGCCCGGGAAGGAGGAGGGGGTTAGCAAGCACTTCAGGAAGCCACAGCAGGCCAAAACCGACTGCAACTACCAGCAAGGCAGGAAACAAAATCAGACAATGTAAGTAAAACAGCAATTTAGCACTAAGAAAAAACATCAGTGTGAACGAGTCTCAGATACAACAGCTGGCACAGGAGGGCCTTATGGCGGAGCCCACAAGGAGTCAAATCACTTAAAGGGCTCAACTTGCATCGGCAGAGTTTTAGGTCCTTAAAGTGAGTTGAGCCTTGCACGGGCAGAGTTTCAGGCCCTTTAAGTGATTTCATCCTTACACCAGCAGAGTATTAGGCCCTTTAAGTGAGTTGAGCCTTGCACCGCTAGAGTATTGGGCCCTTTAAGTGAGTTCAGCCTTACACCACCAGAGTATTAGGCCCTTAAAGTGAGTTGAGCCTTGCACCAGCAGAGTTTCAGGCCCTTTAAGTGAGTTTAGCCTTACACCAGCAGATTTTTAGGCCCTTTAAGTGAGTTGAGCCTTACACCATCAGAGTATTAGGCCTTTAAAATCAGTTCAGCCTTACACCAGCAGAGTATTAGGCCCTATAAGTGAGTTGAGCCTTGCATCGTCAGAGTATTGGGCCCTTTAAGTGAGTTCAGCCTTACACCAGCAAAGTATTGGGCCCTTAAAGTGAATTGATCCTTGCACCAGCAGAGTATTAGGCCCTTTAAGTGAGTTCAGCCTTACACCAGCAGGCTATTCGTCTCTTACCTTTAGACGTGGGCTCCGCTGCGCCGTTTTTTAGAAATACCAGTTTTTACCGGTATGCAAATGAGTTCTCTCGCAGCGATGGGGGTGGGTCCCAGCGCTGAAACAACGATGGGAGCTTCCCCACCGCTGCCGGAGAATTGTCTCCAGCGCCGCCTTCTTCCTCCTCCGCAGCATCATCTTCAATGTCTTCCGGCTACGGGAAACTGGCCGCTTGCACAGTATTGTTAGCAGCCATTTTCCTGTGGCCTGTGCACCTGCACAGTCTGCTGTGCTCAAGGCCCGACGCCTAGAAGTTACAAGCCTGCACCGTAAGAAGACAATGAAGATGACGCTGTAGATGAAGAAGGAGGTGGCGCTGGAGACAATTCTCTGGTAACGGTGGGGACATCCCCATCGCTGTTTGAGCGCTGGGGCCCGCCGCCACCTCTGCGAGAAAACTCATTTGCATACCGGTAAAAAATGGTATTTCTAAGGAACGGTGCAGCGGAGACCACGTCTAAAGGTATGAGACGAATAGACTTTCTAAAGGCTATTCCAACGTCTTATCCACAAAAAAAAAAGGTTTTAATGGTAGAATCCCTTTAAGTGAGTTCAGCCTTGCACCGGCAGAGTATTAGGCCCTTAAAGTGAGTTGAGCCTTGCATCGCCAGAGATTTAGCCCTTAAAGTGAGTTGAGTCTTGCACCGCCAGAGTTTCAGGCCCTTTAACCCCTTAGCGACCCTTGACGTAACTGTACGTCATGGGTCGCATGGGGATGTATAGAGCGAGCTCACACGCTGAGCTCGCTCCATACACGGCAGATGCCGGCTGTATAATACAGCCAGGACCTGCCAATAACAGCAGCGGTCGGTGCCCGAGCCGATCGCTGCTGTTAACCCTTTACACACTGCGGTCAAACGCGACCGCAGCGTGTAAACAGCGCAGGCGGCATGGGCGCCGCCATGTTTCGCTGATCGCCGCCCTCCTGAACGTCACATGAGGGCGGTGATCGGTTGCTATGACAGCCGGAAGCCTATTGAAGGCTTCCAGGCTTGTCTCTGCCCGAGATCTATTAGACGATGCCAGAGGCATCGTCTAATAGAAGTGCTGGGATTCTGCTATTCACTGCAGTACTGTATATATGCGTATTGCAGTATGTAGTATGAGCGATCAGACCCCCTAGGTTTCAAGGTACCTAAGGGGTCTGATCATAAATGTAACAGAAGAAAAAAAAAAGTTTTTAAAAGTATTAAAAAAAAAAAAATATATAAAAGTTCAAATCACCCCCCTTTCCCTAGATTAGCTATAAAAGTAATTAAAGAACATTAAACATAAACATATTAGGTATCCCCGCGCTCCAAAATGCCCGAACTATTAGAATATTAAAACATTTATCCCGTACTGCGAACGGCGTAGCGGCAAAAAAAATAAAAACAGCCAAAAAGCGTTTTTTTCAACACTTTGCCTCCTATAAAAAATTGAATAAAAAGTGATCAAACCATCAGATCTTTCCCCAAATGGTATCAATAGAAACGTCATCTTGTCCCGCATAAAAAGACACCACAACCAGCTCCATACATGGAAATATGAAAAAGTTACAGGTGTTAGAACATGATGACACAAAAATTTTTTTCTATTTTGCAAAGTTTATCATTTTTTTAAAAGTATCAAAACATTTCAAATACTATATAAATTTGGTATCACCGCATTCGTACTGACACGTAGAACACAGGTAACATGTCATTTGTACCAAACAGTGAACGCTGTAAAAATTAAACCCATAAGAAAATGGCGCAAATGCATTTTTTCTCCAATTGCACCTCATTCTGAATTTTTTTCCAGCTTCCGAGTACATTGCACAGCATATTGAATGATGCCATTACAAAGTACAATTTGTCCCGCAAACAATAAGCCATCATGTGACTCTGTGAACTGAAAAATGAAAAAGTTATGGCTCTTGAAATGTGAGGAGGGAAAAACGAAAATGCGAAACCAAAAAATGGCCTGGTCCTTAAGGGGTTAAGTGAGTTCAGCCTTACACCAGCAGAGTATTAGGCCCTTTAAGTGCGTTCAGCCTCACACCAGCAGAGTATTAGGCCCTTAAAGTGAGTTGAGCCTTGCACCGCCAGAGTTTTAGGCCCTTAAAGTGAGTTGAGTCTTGCACCGCCAGAGTTTCAGGCCCTTTAAGTGAGTTCAGCCTTACAGCGGCAGAGTATTAGGCCCTTTAAGTGAGTTCAGCCTCACACCAGCAGAGTATTAGGCCCTTAAAGTGAGTTGAACCTTGCACAGGGAGATTATTAGGCCCTTTAAGTTCAGCTTTACACCAGCAGAGTATTAGGCCCTTAAAGTGAGCTGAACCTTGCATCGGCAGAGTATTGGGCCCTTTAAGTGAGTTCAGCCTTACACCGGCAGAGTATTAGGCCCTTTAAGTGAGTTCAGCCTCACACCAGCAGAGTATTAGGCCCTTAAAGTGAGTTGAACCGTACACCAGCAGAGTTTTTGGCGAGGGGGGGCCATTATGCCCACAAGTTAGCCTTTTTGGTGGGACAGAGTGTACACAAAGAACCACATCTATCACTTGCTGATTGACACTTCTACTTGTAACTTCATAATAGAACCTGCGGGTGTATGTTTTCTTTTGAGTTCAAGTTTGATTTCAGTTTCCTATCTTGTCACAATTTTTGAGAAATGAAAACTGGTAAACGATTTACTGTAGTTATATTTTCTCATGGTATGTTAGATTATCAATAGAATATAAATAGATTAGTTAGAATTAGAATATCAATAGATTTGTATTTGATTTATTGAGAGTTGCTGAAGAATGGCATGTAGAAAAGTTTTTCTTCAAAGATAATTTTGGAATTTTTAAGGACTGATGTTTTATAGTAAGTCTTCTCTTCTCAGAGCCCTTATGCCCTTGAGGTGATTTGAGCCATGTATTTGGTCCTTTACTTGAGTTGAGCCTTGCACCAGCAGAGATTTTGGCCCTTGGGGTGAGTTGAGCCTTGTACCGACAGAGTTTTTGGCCCTTGGGGTGAGTTGAGCCTTGTACCAGCTGAGTTTTTGGCCCTTGGGGTGAGTTGAGCCTTGTACCAGCAGAGTTTTTGGCCCTTAGGGTGAGTTGAGCCTTTGTACCAGCTGAGTTTTTGGCCCTTGGGGTGAGTTGAGCCTTGTACCAGCAGAGTTTTTGGCCCTTAGGGTGAGTTGAGCCTTGTACCAGCAGAGTTTTTGGCCCTTGGGGTGAGTTGAGCCTTGGAGTAGCAGAGTATTAGGCTCTTGGGATTATTTGAGGATTGTAGGAGCATAATAATTATGCTCCTACGGGATGAATTGAGCCTTTTAGGAGTATAATATTAGGCCCTTGAGGTGAGCCTTAATGGGGTGGTTAGAAATGTGTTTTTTAACGGTGATGGTGGATGAACTTGTGAGCTGGAACAGAAATATGGAACTCTGTCTCGTCATTATCACTGAGGACGGGAACTGCTGGTTGCAGGTCCACAAATACTAAATCACCAGGAGAGGCAGACTCTTGGGTATGAACACGACTGGAGGTAGTGGCTGACTGTCTAGTGGAAATGCCGCTGGAAGCAATATCCGCTAGCCATTGTATCACCTGGTCATCGTGCTTGGGCCTCGTCAGCGTTGTACCCTGTACCCTGCTTAACATTACCATCAAGCCAAGGATTGTGGATGAGCGCAATGCTGGCTGCCCCTCACCAATAGTTGGATCTGCAGTAGCTTGACCGTGGCCTGGACCCCCAGCTGGATTTCCACGCCCCTGTCCTCACCCCCATTGCGCTAGCCTTATGCATTTCGAGATGTATACAAGCATACTGTATAGCAAGTGTAGACCTTTGTTCACACCCGTATGGAACAGGTATTTTGGGTACAAGCCTAATGTTTGACGAGTATACGTGGAAGGTATATAGTTAGTGCACAGAGCAATTGAGGTATATACTCTGTGTGAATTTTAGACCTTTGTTCACACCCGTATGGAACAGGTATTTTGGGCACAAACCTAATGTTTGGTGAGTATACAGGGACAGTATATAGTTAGTACGCAGAGCAATTGAGGTATATAATCTGTGGGAATTTTAGACCTTTGTTCACACCCGTATGGAACAGGTATTTTGGGCACAAACCTAATGTTTGGTGAGTATACAGGGACAGTATATAGTTAGTACGCAGAGCAATTGAGGTATATAATCTGTGGGAATTTTTGAGCTTTGTTCACACCCGTATGGAACAGGTATTTTGGGCACAAATAGCTATGTATACAAGCCTAATGTTTAGCATGTATACAGGGACAGAATATGGTTAGTACGCAGAGCAGCTGAGGGATATACTGTGTGCGTAGTGTACACCCGTATAGGAGGAAAGGTGGTAGGGAATTTGAGCCCTAAAAAGGGCTTCTGTGCAATTTTCTGCAGGATGAGTGTATATGCTGGAGGTGTATATACACTCTTCGAGCAGTTTAGCTCTTAAAAGTGCTGTTTGAATGTTTCCTGCCTAACAGAAGCTAAATCCTCTCTGACGCTGAGCAGAATGTCTCTCCCTCTCTAAATCCAAGCCGCATCTAATATGAACATGGCTGACACTATTCTTATAAATCGGAGGTCACCTGATTTAGACAGCCAATGACTTTTTCCTATTTTTTTCCGATGCCTACGTTTTCCTACTTCCTGTCCCACCTCCCCTGCACAGTTATTGGTGCAAAAAAAGCGCCAGGGAAGGTGGGAGGGGAATCAAATTCTTACTGCGTTTAACGCGTTGTATTCAATTTCATTCTAATACCTTAGTATTCGATCGAACGGTATTCGCTCATCTCTAGTCACCAGTATTATACCTGCAGGGGTCCATCAGCTAGGTCCACTGCCAATCAGGTGTTCCTATATAGTGTGAGTACCAGTAATGTTAACATGCCAGCAGCACTACTTCCCCACTGTAGGGAACACTGCATGGATTTATGTACTGCGAGTAAGCATGGCTCCTGGCATGTTATGGCCCAGAACAGTTGATCTGCAGCGGTCCTGTCTTTTGAACCTCGGCACACGAAATCTTGATATTCTAGAACAGGCTATTAGAAGGGTGGATAATCCCTTTAACCCTTTCGCTGCCAGGCACGTACACTGTACGTGCTCCCAAGGTGGCACTTCAGTAGCGGAGGACGTAGTTAGTACGTCCTCCCTACTAATGCCGATATCTCTGGACTGCATCAACATATCTTGATTCTTTAAAATGCATTTTAAAGAAGAGACTCTCATCTTTAAAATGATACCAGGGACTTGATGATTTTACTTACAGTCTTGGAGCCATTCACTGTTGAAAACACTATTTGGCATTGAGATCCAACTGCAGATCTCAATTCCCGACAGCGTTTCAACAGTGAATTGCTCCAAAACTGTACATCCAATCATCGGGTTCTTGATATCATTTTAAAGATGAGATTCTCCTCTTTAAAATGCAATTGAAAGCATCATGATATGTTGATGCAGTCAAAAGATATAGAGCTCCAAAGTGTCCCCCCCCCTCCTGTCTAAGCAAGCAATTTGCGATCTAACAAGAAAGGAAGAGGGACACGCAGCAGTGCAGCAGAGAGACAGATAAACGATCTCACTCTCTGCATAACTTGTATGTGACAGCAGGAGGGGGGTGGCAGGGACTCTATTGTCCCTATTAAACCTTCTCCTGCCAATCAGAGCGTATACTATACATTTGTCTCTGATTGTCACATACAGTTATAATGTAATTCCCCCCTGAGCTTTACTAGTGGGGTATTCTTATGTTATACCTCCTGAACATAACCAGGAAGTTTGTTGGCACTGTGACCCAGACGTTTACCATTGTCCAGGTCGCAGAGCCAAAAAAAAAAAAATCGCACCACTTACACAACATTTCACCCAATCACTGTCCTGTCTATACCTGAGCTTTCTACAGTAAAATACGTCTCTAGTGATTTCCGTTACACACTAAAATAATAGTAATAACGATTATCACTAGAGATGAACGTATAGATTGCTAAAATTATTATAGGGGGATGGAAAATAACATTTTTATGTAAAGTCCTATTTAATTTGCATGCACAAAATGGGATGGCACATTTCTGCGATTTTGGCGATTCTTTAACACCCGCCCCTGTAAATATATACATGTGTGGTATGTATGAACTCCCCACATATTGCAGTTTTATGGACAGTATATTATGTTTGCAGAAAGGGATTGCTTGAGCCGCACTTTAGTGGCAAATTTGAATTTTTGCGCAATTTTTGCTAGCAATCTCTGTTTGCGGCAAAGTTGAATGAAGGTGGTTGTATATATAAACTATTAAATTGTGTTTTTATATACGGTATGCTGTGTACTCTGAAAAAAGTTAGATTTTGGTATCACAGTCACAGTTTGGTAGGTGCAGTATAGATTTTTAACATATTTGTGAACAGCAGCAAAATCCTGCTTGTCTTCTGTATTCGTGTTTTTGGGAATCCGAGCTCTTGTTGTAGTTGATGTTTGCGGTACATATAGTATATATACACATTGTATACACCATAAGCTATTATTTTAAAAGTATTTTGTATATGAATGTGAGATTGAACATGAGTTTTAGGTGCAAATATGTGTTTTAGCGTATTTTCTCAAAAAATTATTTGTTGGTCGCAAAGTTGCATGAAGGTAGATGTGGCTATCGATGACCCATTAAGACATTTGTTATCTTCAGGTTGTCTACTTTCAAAAAATATATAGGGTTTAGGGGTTCACTTACTTTTCATGGTGTGTAATCCCTAGATTTTATAGGATGATACTTTTTTAACATTTCCAGCTTCAAAGCAGAATTTTGTTCCTTCCAGTTCTAGCGATTTTCTGAAGACACGTGCATGCGGGTTCAGGCCATAGTGATATGTATGAATTCTGCACATGTTGAACTCTTATTTTTAGGAGGTTTGGGGCATTTAATTTTTTGTTTGGTTTCCGCTTTTAACAACTAATATACATTTATTTGCATTTTTTCATAAAACATTCACTTTAAATCAAAATTGCATGAAGGTTCCTGTTCGTATACAGTACCAAGTGGCATTCTGACAATGCTGCAGGTGTCTACTTTAAGAAAATATATAGGTATGGGGGGGTTGGATGCTTTTTTTAATGTTGCAATTTAGGTTTGATTTGTCCATCTCAAAACTGTGAAAATTACTCTGGCTACTGGAGGTGCAAAATTTCCAGAGACCCTTGGCAGCGAAAAAGTTAATATGCCTCTCCACTGAAAGTGTCTGGCCGTGTGCGCTTTACGGCGAATTTTTTTTTTTTTAACCGGACATGCAGTACTCTGTGTCCGGTTTTAAAAAAAAAAAAAAAAAAAAAAAAAAAAAAACTTTCGCCACGGAGCGCATAATACGCTCACGACCGGACTCTGCATGACAGGTTTCCGTCCTCTGCATGCAGAAGTCAGAAACCTGAAAACTGAGATCAAACGCTGGTGTGAACCCAGCGTAATAGTCCAGGGCGCAAAATATGGAACAGGTCCTATTCCTGGTCATGTGTACAGGCCCATAGAAATTAATAGGTCAGTGTACTATCCTGGAAAATCGAAGATAGCACACTTACGCTGGGTTCACACTAGCGCCCGGACTCCGTTCTGAGCTTTCAGTCTTCTGTATGCAGAAGATGGAAAGCTGTCAGACCAGGTCCAGCCATGAGCGCTGGTGAGCATTTTATGCTCTCCGCCGCAAAACTGTTTTTTTTTTTTTTTTTTTTTACAAACTGGACACAGAGTACTGCATGTCCGACTGTCAGTTTTATAATTTAAAAAAAAAAAGTTTTGCCACAGAGAGCATAAACCGCTCACCGGTGCTCACAGCCGGACACCTTTCAAACCCATTCAAATGAATGGGTTTGAAAGAGTTCTGCAGCTTTCCGTCTCCTGCTGTTTTGTGAACGAGCCCTGAGTATTCATACAGTTATCTGCAATGGGGCTTACTTCCAGTAGTGTTGATTCAACAAGTGACCGTGATACAGGTAGTCCTCGACTTACGTTGATCCATTCTTACGCGGCGTCGTAAACAGAATTCCGACGCTAGTCAGAAACATGTACCATATGATGCCGCGTAGGAACAGAGCCACTGCACACTAAGTCATGTACGGTACAGGGAGAGCTGGCAGCTTGCAGATACCAGCTCTCCCAGCTAGCAAAGACGAGCCTGCGGCAAATCAACGCTGGTTCTGCAGCAGGCTCATCTTTGCTAGTCAGAAGAGAGCAGGCAACTTGCTGTTACGAGGAGCTTACTTTTTCTCATAGGAATGAATTGACCAGCGTTGATTGGACTGTGTACAGCATTCGGCCAATCAACGCTGGTTCTGCCAGAGGCTTGTCTGTGAGGAGGCGGAGTCTAAGATTGGACCACAGCAGTCTCCACTGCGGTCTGATTTTAGACTCCGCCTCATCTGACAAGTATCCAGCAGAACCAGCATTGATTAGCCGAATGCTGTACACTGGCCAATGCATTCCTATGAGAAGTCAGCTACCGCATAAATGCAAGCTGCCAGCACTCCCGACTAGCAAAGACCTACTTGCACATCTCTAGTCGTAACCACGAAACATAGTAACCCGAGGACTACCTGGCGTTCTGTGATCCACTGCTAGCTTTCTGTCATAAGTTATAGGCAGACATTAACCCCTTCCCCCTCAAGAGTCAGGTGGCTGTCATAGCTGCAGAGTCATCTATTTAATACAGCAGAGACCCAGTGCTAATACCTGCGATCGGTGTCCCTTTATCCTTTTTGGATTGGAATCAGAGGGGTAGCATGCATTTCAAAGATTTTGACAGCAAGAAGGTAGCACCACACCAATCGAAAAATCTCCAGTGGGAAAGGGTTAAGTGCTACAGCAATAACCCATCAACAGATCATAGCGTGACTTCACCCCAGCTTGTTAAAATGCTGATCTCAACACCACAATTTGGAACCAATTTCAAAAGATATCAGCAGTGGCAGTAGCTCATAGCAGTGTGGGGTTTTTTGTAAGTGGAAAAAACCTGTTCTTGGCTCATTGAAATCAGAGGACATTTGAGGCAGATTGAGTTGGATTCCACCTATACAAACTCTGAAAATACCCTGTCAGCAATGCAACTGGTACCATGGGAAAATAGCTGATGTCTGATGAGTTACAGCCGTTGAACCTGTTGCCCCAAAATTGATGTCCTATCATGAAGATAAATCATTGTTCAAACACTGGAGAATCTATATAATAATTACTCACCACATAAGTGGAAAGGAGGGAATTTGGATAAAAATAGTTTTTCCAAGTTTACATCGGGGTGTTCTATTGGAGGACCAGGACAGACACACAAAACCATGTACACCAACTATAAATGGCAAACTCCATTGACTATAATAGGGTCTGTGGAGCATCCACTATTTTAAACAAACCTTTTCATGATAAAATGAACCTGCAGGATTTCGTGTGGCCATTTTGAGCAGTTGTCAGGGACTGGGCTAGAGAAGAATACAAGATGCTTTAGGCAGGAATCAAAGGGATGATGTGGACCAGTAAAAATTAAACAGTGGGACTAAGGAATATGGTAAAAGGGAAGTAGGTGAATAAAAGAAAAATGCTGGGGAAGGCGTTGTTGGGATTAAAAAAAAAAAAAAAAAAAAAAAAAAAGCTACTCCATGGCAAAGCACAGAAACATGGAAAAGCATAAAAAATTGCAAAAAAAAAAGGCTTATGATAGTTCCTTGTGAAAACTGTATCAGTCCAAAACTACAATATTTTGAAGCCAGTGGTAGCGGCAGCAGCATGTATTTGGGGTGCAATTTACACTCAATTTGCAGATTGAGTAAAGGGTGAGTGCAAGATTGAGGGAGCCAAGTGAAGTTGACCCCTGACAGTTGCACCCATGTCATGGGCTAGGAAGGCCCCTGGGGGTGTGGTGGTGGGTTTAAAAACTACAACCCTCTAAGAAATTTCTCAACTATCATTTTCAGCCCAAGAGTGCTTCCCAAAATTTTATGTAAAGTGAAATTTAAATTTTTCAAGAAGTGCCATTTCAGTGCCCACTTAAGTGTTGTATGTGTGGATGTGAACGGCTGCTTGTGCTCAGAGGGCTCAGAAGAGAAGCAGCACTCTGCCTTTAGCTTTTTAATTACAGATTTAGATGGACTTTCTGGACACCATATTTAATTTGTTTTTTACCCACAAAAACCCAGATCAGACCTATTTTTAAAAATTTATTTCATAGATCAAAATGACATGGCCAAAGAAAACTGTTCAAAACGTTTTTTCCTTAAGAAACCTTTATTTTCAATCAACAAGCAAACTGTTGCATGGACTTTTCCAGAGAGCTATGTGGACCAAACTTCAGGCATCTGAAAAAAAATAAAAATAAAACCAGTTACTAGTTGTGAATGGCTCTGTTATCTCTGCATTTAGATTTACATAAACATATCATAAGCACTGCACTTATTTAGCCCTTATTAGAACTCAGCATGAAAGCTATAATTAAAAAGGTCATGAATACACAGTTTTCTGCATGAAGCTTTAGGGGGACAAACCCCTTCAAAGAGGACCTTTCACCACCTTTACCAATTGAAGTTCTTCGCTTTAGTGAATAGGTGCTGCTTCACTATTCCAGCGAAGTTGGAACTTTTTCTCTAGCCCCCACCATTCCTGATAATCCGTTTTGGTGCCTGCTGTGCTACAGTATTTAATCTCTGTAAGGGGTGTTTGATTCAGGCATCCAGTGTCAGAGCTCAGAATCACATCCCTTGTCTGCTCCTGCCTCACACCCCCTCCTGATAGTACTGCGTCTAAATAGCATAGACAACAAAACTCACTGACTGCTTGGAGCAAAGAATATTTCAACAGTTTCCAAATAAGTGAAGCAGAGACTTAAGTGATGTGAACAACTGAACTTGTTTGAGATGAAAGGCCCTTAAGCTAAAAGTCAGAATATGATGTCTTCCCAAAACCTCCACCAATTCTTAGCATCTGTTAATAGGCACTGCTCTACTAATTTCAACTATCTAGCTGCGAGTGCAGATAGTTTTGGCACCTGATGTGCTATTTGAGCTCTGTACTATCAGAAGGGCAGTGTCAGGCAGGTGGCGTGATTCAGAGCACCAACCCTACATCATGACCCTCCAAGCTGATTAACAACCTGGAGGCTGAACACTGCTTCAGATCACAACTCCCACCTCCATCAATCGCATGTAAGATCTGTGGAAACGGGCAGAGCAGCCTGAAAGCCGCTTAAGATCACTTCATACGGAGATCATGAAGTGGCTGGAACCATCAATTGAAATAACCCAGGACAGGTCAGTAAATAGCTTCTGGACAACCCCTTAATGAAATCCGCTGAGTAGTAAGACGGATGTCTGAAATTTAAATATGGAGCTGAGCAGCCATGTGTTTTATGTGGGCGCAGATTACATGTATTAAGTACCCCCCAAAAAGCTGATCAGGGCACCACTATAAGAACAAACAGGTTGATTTTGGTAGTGTTGCAGGCCGAGAGCCGGGGTCAGCATTCCTATTGAAGGCTCACAGTCTTGTCTGGTAGTCATTTGTATAACAGGCTGCTTTATACCAATGACAGTATATCACATTGCATTAGTTATCAGATCCCTAGGGGGTCTAAAAGAATAAAGACATTTAAAGTTAAAATCAGCCCCCCCTTTCCATAAAACATAAAGGTAAGAAATTACTATGAAACATATGCATTCAATATCCCTGTGTATGAAAATGCCAGTCTACAAACTTCTGAAACTACTACACTTGATCATTTACCTTAAAAGGTAAGCTAGCGCAACCTTCTGGCTTCACGTTCAGACTCCAACAGGGTCAGAACATCTCCTTCTCTGACTGGTCCTTTAACATTTCTAATGATGGAACGGTTGCTATCATCCATAAATTCTACACGGACCTGCGTAAAAATAAATAAATTTAAAAAAAAAGTGCAAAATTCAGTCTTTACTTTCATCAGACAATGTTAATGAACACTGAAGATACCCAAGTTTAAAAGATTTACCAGCCAATAAAATTTTAAAGTATTCAGGATGTTAAACTTTTCCCCACCATGAACATGTCATATGCCCCGAGAAGGAGGAGTGTTATATACAAAACAAACAATAGTAATCTGAAACATGGTAAGTAATAGGATTTTCAGAGGTTGCGTCTGTAATATGGGAGCAATACTATGAGTCTAGTTTGTATAGGGTGATTGAAAATTATATTATGTAAGAAACAATTTAATATGCATTCACAAAATTGTTTGGCAAATTTCAGCAATTTTGGATTTTTATCATCTCCACCTGTAAACAGGCTTTTGTGGTATGTGTGAACTCATCCTGTAGTTTTATTTGAAAAGTACATTTTCTTTGGAGGCTGCTTAGAGTAGTCAGGACGCCGGCCCTGGATCTTGCTCCAGGTGCTGGCAATCCCCAGCGAAATGGCAGTATCCGCACACCGCCAGTAGAACGGCTTTGACCGAGGCACCAGAGGGGTTAATGCCCAGGCATCCATTCAGGCACTGATTGCAGGCATTGGTGCCAGGTTTCTAATGTGTAAAACGGCAGAGACTTGGCTGTGCCATCTTTAAACATCCGACATCCGCTGTACTATTATGGCAGATGTCAGGGGTTAACTGAAAGATAACTGATAAAATCTAATCAGTAACTTTTGGTTATTTTGGTTATTACAATTTTCATTTCACCTGCAACTTTGTTCGAATACATCCTTACATACTGTGGGGTCTCAGAGTAAAATTAGTGTAGACCCAGCAGAGGTGATCAAAAATAGTGCTACTCACGAGAGATGAGAGAGTACTGTTCGGATCAGCCGATCCGAACAACACGCTCGCATAGAAATGAATGGACGTAGCAGGCACGCGGGGGGTTAAGCGGCCGGCCGCCATCAAAGGCGCGGGGGGTTAAGCGGCCGGCCGCCATCAAAGCGGAAGTACCAGGTGCATCCATTCATTTCTATGGAGTGTGCTGTTTGGATCGGCTGATCCGAACAGTACTCGCTCATCTCTACTACTCACCTCTCCTGGGCTCTGGCACAACTTCCTGTTCCGCTCTTCTGACTGACATCAGGTAACACAGGCCTCCACAGTACCAGATCACCTCCCCCAGGCCTCTGACAATTATACTCTGGGGTCTGAAGATATTTTGATAACATTTCCCCACCGGCCCTGTGTGCAGACAGCACTGACACTTGGGTGCAGATATCAATTAAGACTGAGCTTCTGTAAAGTCAGCAGAAAGGGATATAATATATGTAGGTCATGTGACCTACCTATACTACAGTAAAAAAAAATTGTCAATATATGTAATTTAGAAAGTTGAAGGGGGATGGGGGCCTTGTGTAAAATATTCATCTGGACAAAAACAAAACACTATTTGGACTGTATCAGACGATGGACCAATTGCACTTTCAGAACAGCATACAACTGTAATTTTACCTAAGATAAATCTCAGGACATACGACAATCTACTTTGGTACACTGCTACAGAACGTTTAGCCTGAACATGACAGCCATTGCAGTGACAAACTTGGTAACAGTTAAAGAGGATTTTTCATGTCCTCTGGCACATGGTTTTACCGTATATACTCGAGTATAAGCCGACCCCCCTATTTTTACCACAAAAAAGCCAGAAAACTTATTGACTCGAGCATAAGCCGAGGGGGGAAATGCAGCAGCTACTGGAAAATTTCAAAAATTAAAATGGTGGGAGTTTTTGGGTGCAGTAGTTGCTGGGGAAGGGGTGTTTTGGTTGTCTGTCTGCCCCTTCCCTGAGCTTGAGGACTGTTTTTTCTTCCCCCACTTGGAATTCAGCCTGGCTGAATATAGGGTATCTGCAGTGCTCCTATTAACCCCTTCCCAACAGAAGAGGAGCACTGCAGATACCCTATATTCAGTAGACTAGCACTGTCAGACACAGGATACCGAATGTGTTTGTGTTTCACAGTCATTTTCTACTTTTATATGTATTCTAGGGAAAGGAGGGATTTAGAACTAGTTTATTTCTTTATTTTATTTTTTTTTAAAGCTTTTTTTTCTTCACTATTTTATGGAAGATTCTATACCTTACTATTGTGGCTGGTCATAGCACACTGTCAGCTTTCAGTTATGTGCCCCAGGGCAAGATATATCAGTGCAGTTACCAATGTTTTCCCATTGTCAGAGGGGCATTCCTGGCAGTCTAGCTGAGCTGTGAGGAACGCCCCTCCTGACAGTACTCATATTTCTGTACAGGGGTGTTCCTTACCGCCCAGCCATGACGCCAAGCTGTGAAGAATGCCCCCCCCCCCCCAATACTAGTCTATGGACGAGTACTGTCAGAAGGGACGTTCCTCAAAGCCCAGCTAGACTGTCAGGAAGGCCCTTCTGACAGTGGGCAGAGACTGTTGCCGTTAAGATGGTGAAGATATCTCCAGCCCAGGGGCACATAACTGGAAAGCAGACAGTGTGCTGAAATCAGTGCACTAACTGCATATAAAACCACATGTGCTGAGGCCATCAAAGGTCTTCTTTAAGGTTAGGTTTACACTTCCGCTGTACTCGCCATCATTTGTATTTGCTGTGGAACCCGAACACCAGAGAACCCACCCATTAAACCAGCAGTTACTGGCAGACTCCAGGCAGAACTTCTACCAGTTTTCTGTGGAATCTGCAACAGTTCCTTACAGAGGCTTTAACGCAGATGTGAACAAAGCCTAACACTGCAGCCAGTAGATGACCACTATAGACATTGATCAAGTTCGCACAATTGACATAGCAGCAAGTTGAGGTGCACTCACACCAAATTTCTAACAGAAGCAAGACAAAAGCAAGTGCAGTTCTATCATGAGAAGAGACAAACCCTGTTGACTATCTGTGCGTTTATCAGATCCCACCCGTTTAACAACCTTCTATGCACAGGTACATGAAGTATTGGGGCTCTACACCTCCTCTCCCTTTGTTCAGAGCACGAGGTTCTTAAGTACCACAATATTCGCATTTTCAGGAGACACCTTACCTGAGTACACTGCCCTTGAGATCCAGTTCTTCCGAGAACTTTGGTAACCTAAGAAAGAAATCACAAGCATCAGCATAACCTGCTAACAGGCCAGGCAGAGTATCAGTAGGTCGCCATAGACTGGTGACTGCCGCCCTGAAGCACGCTGTACGGCCATGCCCGCCTATAGTGGAGCCCACAGCCCCGACCAAACCCCACAGAGAAACACCTTGCTGTGCTCGAGCATTTTAC
Organism: Leptodactylus fuscus; assembly: GCF_031893055.1. Lineage (NCBI taxonomy): Eukaryota > Metazoa > Chordata > Amphibia > Anura > Leptodactylidae > Leptodactylus > Leptodactylus fuscus. Next base: position 199,002,884 of record NC_134265.1, read on the forward strand.
CACTCGCTGCCATTCACCGCCCACACTATACTACCCCCTAAGCCGAACACATAGCGCCTCTCTAAGCGGCTATGGGAAATAGATGTCCCGACAAGGTAAACGACGACACCGGCGCGTGGATGACAATGCACCCCTACTGTATACACATTAACCGGCGGCCGCCGCTCCCAAAACCCCATTCTATACATTACCCGAGCTAGCTTGATGGGTTGCACGCGGCTGGCGTCCATATCTGCGGCTGCTGTAGGCCCAAAAAGAGGATCACGTGTGCAGGCAGTGCCCTTTTATAGGACTGGGTGGAGAACAGGAAGTAGCGTCACGCGCGGCGGTGTACTAGTCATGGGGTCAGAAGACACGCTATTACCGGCTCGCCAAAGAACGGCGGAAGTATCGCAGTCACTACCCAAGTCCCATAACAAACTGTCGTGTCATTTCTTTAAGAAGTAGAAATTAAAGTGCATAGAAATTCAGATGCGTGTGCTGCCCGATCTGTAGGAGGTGTAATCGGCCATCTTTAAGAAGTCCGCAATGCATTGTAGTGAAGGATTGCTTTCAGATTTGGGACTAATATTTGCTTTAGAGCTCGCCCTCTTGTGAAGGGCAATAGTCTGTCGCGGGTTGTGTTTCCATCAAATCCTTCCCCATACCATAAGGGTTCCGCTTTCTGCCCTTGACGGGTAACATGGCTACTGCAACCAAACTCATTCAGAGGCTGAGGAACTGGGCTTCAGGGGTAACAGCACTTCTACTGTGGTTTTTTTTTTATGATGGTGGTGATAGATATCAATGATTATAATGCGATCATAGCCGATAGTGAGGAGTGAATGCAATAGCATGTTTTGTACTAGGGTTGTCATTGACTGTAGTTGGAAAGGTAATGTGAATTATTGTGCGGGTACACTGAACACCCCAGCTGTGTGGCTTCAGACAAAGCTGATATACCAACAACACCATTATACTCAGTGGTTTAAGAAAGCAGTGCACCACCTCCAGTGACACCCCCTTCAAAGGGAGTCTGTCTCCTTCTCCATGCCTTGTAAACCACAGCCATAGTAATTTTGGTGCCCAGACGTAACTTTTATGAGGAGTTTTGGGTAATAACCAGTTTTCTGATGCAAATGAGGCTGAAGGAGCGCAGGGGGGCGTTCACTTTCTTCCCGGGGCACAGCAGCATCATCGCAAATAGCGCTCATCCATCACTGTAGTCCAGTCCCCTCAACAACTTCAGACATGCGTCATCCACCGCTTGTCAGGTAGTTGAGTGCAGAACTGCTTATATCGTGCCCTGTATCAGTAATAGTCTCCCTTACCTGTTAGGTCTAGTTCACACAGAGTTTTCTGGCAGCGGATTTTTACGCGAAATCCTCCTCAAAATCCACTGCCAAAAACTGCTCCCATTGTTTTCAATGGGAGCGGAAAAAAAGAAGCGACATGCCCTACCTATCTTGACACGAATTCCGCGGCTGAATCAGCTGCGGCCTTCGTGGATCGAGACATGCTCCTGTGTAGACCCATTCATTCGGGCCTACACAGGAGCAAGATGCTGTGACGGAATGCTGATTCTGCATTGGCAGTCCATCGTGGCGAGTGGCGCGCAATGTACACACAGCAGAAAAGGTTTCCGCGACCTTTTCCTCTGTGTGAACCTACCCTAACAGTCATCCCTTAAATATAATACTGCTCCTTTATAAAGAGTTCCCCCTTATTAATAATAGCCCTCTCATAAATAATCACTAATAGCTATATGTAATAGTTCTCCCTTATAAATAATATCCCACTTAACAATTATACCCCCCCCCTTATAAATAGATTCCCTCTTATAACTGATAGCTCCCTCCCTTATAATAGATGCCTTTTATATGATAGTTTTCCCCATCTTATAGGCCTCTTATAAATAGTTCCTCCCTTTTATAAATAATAGCCCGCCTTATAAATAAGTCCCCCACCCCATAGCATAATGTCCCACATGATATATAATGCCCCACAGTGCCCTGCACAGTATAATGTTCCACAGTGGCCCTCACACAGTATACGCCACAGTAAAAAATATATATATATATATATATATATATATATATATTTTTAAATGAGGCCAGTGGAGGTAAGAAAACAAAAAACATATTTACCTGGTGCCTCCCAGTGTGGCCCAGTCCTGCAGTTCCGTTGTTGTCTTCCGGAGGACGTTCCTGCCGCATGTGACCACTACGTCCAATCGGCAGTGAAAGAGAACAGGGACATTACAGCCAGTGAACAATTCAACTGCAAGAAGACTGCTGAGCAAAAGGACTGGGTCGCTCTGGGAGGACACCGGAGCACCGAGGACAGGTGAGTATGTTTTTATTTTGTTTTGTTGTTTTTTTCACCTCCTCTGGCCTCATTAACCCCTTCCCGCCGACGGCATTTTTTGATTTTCGTTTTTGACTCCTCCCCCCCCTTACAAACCGCATAACTTTTTTATGTCTCCGGGATACCTAACATGTATGTGTTTCACAGTATTTAACTACTTTTATATGTGTTCTAGGGAAAGGGGGGTGATTTGAATTTTTAAAGGGGCTCTATCATCATATTTATGGACTATGAGCCACACATATGCCTCAATAGCCTTTAAAAAGGCTATTCAGGCCCTGCTAATTTGCCGTACTAGTAGGGTGGATGTCGGGAAGGGGTTAAATAAAATTTAGCCTGGACAACTTCTTTAAAGGCATTCTATCACTCAGACACAATTTTTTCCAGGTACCACGTCGGAATAGCCTTAAGAAAGGCTATTCTTCTCCTACCTTTCGTCATCTTCTCCGCACCACTGTCCGCCTACAATCCCGGTTTTTCTCGGTATGCAAATTAGCTCTATCGCAGCACTGGGGGCAGGTCCCAGAGCTCAAACAGCACTGGGGGCATCCCCAATGCTGCGAGAGAACTCTCTCCAGCGCCACCTCCATCTTCGTCAGCAGCGTCCTCTTCAGCCTCTTCTTCCGGCGGTGGCTTGTAACTTCTAGGCCTTGGGCAGAGTAGACTGCCCATGGCCACAGTATTGTAAGCGGCCATTTTCTCTTGGCCTGTAGGAGAAGAATAGCCTTTCTTAAAGGGATTCTACCACTAAACTAACATTATTTCTAATTACCACGTCTGAATAGCCTTAAGACCTTTAGACGTGGTCTCCACCGCGTCGTTCCTTAGAAATACCGATTTTAACCAGTATGCAAATGAGCTCTCCGCAGCAATGAGGGTGGACCCCAGCGCTGAAACGCCATTGCTGCCCGAGAGCTGTTGCCAGTGCCGCCTCCTTCTTGAGCAGCATCTCCACCTCTTCTGTCTTCTGATGCGGTCCAACTTCAGACGCCTGCGCAGTAGGCTCCTGTATTGAACTACAAGAGCTCTTGCTCTTGTAGTTCAATACAGGAGCATACAGCGGCCACCCAAAAATGGCCGTCGGCCGCTCCTGTATTGAACTGCAAGTGATAGCAAACGCTGTCCGTCCCCTAGAGGACAGATAAGGGGATTAAAAGTAGAAAATTGTAAACAGAGTAGAGTTTTTATGCTATCAGCATAAAAAGGTGTCAGTATACAATCAGTATGTGTATCAGTCCGTTTTAAAGTTGCAAACTGAATTCAAACAGACTGATGGCATACTGATGTGTTAACATACCCTAAGATCACGGTATCTTTCTGTGCTAATCTTTGAAATAGTGGGCTGTGTTTCCCTTTTCCCCTACCCTACATGTGTCTGTTAATATTAGAGTAAGGCTGCTGCTTTTTTTTTTTTTTTTTTAATTGTATTGCAGATTTTTCTGCAATTTTTTTGAGCCAAAGCCAGGAGGGGATTTAACAGAAGGGAAAAGTAGAAATGCTTGCTTTTTATTTATCATTCCTTTTCAAGCCAGTCTTGATTTTGGCTCAAAAAACTGCAGTAAAATCTGTGTTTGGTTGATATGTTGGACTTCCATTAATGAAATTTTCTGGAACTAAAATATTGATGTCATACAAAGAACTGTACTGATTTTATTTATTTTAATGTTTTCCTTTTGAACCAACAGCATAATCTTCAGGAAAAATTACAGCTACGTTATACAGAAATTGCAACCAGGTGAGTGATGGCAATATTATAATAGGGTTGCTTTAAAGTTGTCTCAATTTTACAACTAGGGCACTATCACCATGAAAATGCAGCCTCATCTGTAGACAGCATGTTGTAGAGCAGAAGGCGCTGAACAGACTGATACCGATATATAGTTTTGTGGGAAAAGATTCGGTATAACTTGTCACTTATCCATTTACAGTATTTCTCTGTCCTGCTATTCTTATTATCAATGGTAGGATATACACATGTGGACAGTATTGTTGGTACCCCTCATTTAATGAAAGAAAAACCCACAATGGTCACAGAAATAACTTGAATCTGACAAAAGTAATAATCACCAAACTACATGTTAACAAGCCACAAAGCTTCTGGGAGAATGTCCTATGGACAGATGAGACAAAAATCTAACTTTTTGGCAAGGCACATCAGCTCTATGTTCACAGATGGAAACATGAATCACATCTTAAAAAGAACACTGTCCCTACCGTGAAACATGGAGGAGGCTCTGTTATGTTCTGGGGCTGCTTTGCTGCATCTGGCACAGGGTGTCTTGAATCTGTGCAGGGTGCAATGAAATCTTGAAATGACTATCAAGGGATTCTAGAGAGAAATGTGCTGCCCAGTGTCAGAAAGCTTGGTCTCAGTCGCAGGTCATGAATCTTGTAACAGGATAATGACCCAAAACACACAGCTAAAAACACCCAAGAACGGCTAAGAGGAAAACATTGGACTATTCTGAAGTGGCCTTCTATGAGCCCTGACCTTAATCCTAGTGAGCATCTTTGGAAGGAACTAAAAGATGCCGTCTGGAAAGGCGCCCTTCAAACCCGAGACAACTGGAGCAGTTTGCTAATGAAGAGTGGGCCAAAATACCTGCTGAGAGGTGCAGAAGTCTCATTGACAGTTACAGGAATCGTATGATTGCAGGAATTGCCTCAGAAGGTAGTGCAAGAAAATATTAAGTTATGGGAACCATCATTACTATCCAGGCCTGTTTCATCAGGTTTATTTTTTTGTTTTTCATTTTGTTGAAACATGGTTGAAAAGCATTGTCTGACTTTCATTTGTTCATTTTCATAGAATTTTTATTTATCACTTTTGTCAGGTTCAAGTTATTTCTGTGACCATTGTGGGTTTTTCTTTCATTAAACGAGGGGTAACAACAATTTTGTTCACATGTGTAACTGTTTACAGTTCCTATTGGGATTTGAGGGGAATCCACGCACTCAAAATCCCAAAATTGTCATAAAGATAAATTAAATATAAAATGCAACTTTTAATAATATTTCTAAAAGCTAAAAAAACAGCATGTGTGTAGAGCAAAAACATCATATTAAAAAATATATTAAAATCCAGAATTATCTTCTATGCTTAATAGGAATACTTTAGTCCAGTGGGCAGTCCTAAAAGTGAATGATAGCTTCTCCTCTATGACTGTCATACAGACATAGCTGCCAATCGCTTTTAGGACTGCTCACTGGACTGTTATACCTTCTATACATAGGACGAATAGATAAAGGATTGAATATACTTAATCTTTTCCCACAAAACTATACATCAGTATGCTCAGCTCCTCCTGCTCTGTAACATGCTATCTGCAGATTAGACAGGTAGCATGTTGACAGGTTCCCTTTAAATGGTCACTAACTTTTCAGCTAACTTTGTATGAATCAATAGTGATACAAGGTAAATGGAAAGATGTATGCTGTAGGTGCAGCAGAAGATGATGCTGGATGAATTGGGCAGAATCCAGTTTGCTTACAAATATGCAGGACCATGACATGTGGATCTTTGTCAAGGTCATACCAGTGGAATGACATTGGAAAAATGAAAGGACCAGAAGGGTACAGGCATGCCGCTAGTACGGCATTAAAACAATATAATGGATTATACATAATTTTTCCAGTATCCTCCTCTGCTGCGCCTATACCCTGCACTGCATCATTCCATTTATCCTGTATCAACTTCCGCAGTGAGTATCCAAGGGATGATTCAGACTGAGATATCTTGGCAGCAGCAATTGTTTGCAGCTAAATCTCCAAAAATCATGGAGGTGGTACTTTATTATAACCTCAAAAGGTGAGCATAAACCTTTCACCTCTAGATATATTTCATTTGGCTTAACCCCCTTCCCGTCGCCAACATTTTTTTTGTTTTTGATTTATCTACCTTCCACAGAGCCATATGAGGGCTTAATGTTTGCGGGACAAATTGTTCTTTATAAGGGTAGCACTTATTATTCTGTACAATGTACTGGGAAGCTGGAAAAAAATCTGAATTGGGTGGAATTAGCATTGGGAAATGTCTGGTGACCATCTCACCCCCACCTCTCCTTTCCACCTCAGTTGTCGCTGAGAGTACAGCACTGGTGGCACTTCCTCTGGATCCTTGCTCCTCAGGAGCTCAAGTGCACCCCTTGTTGTTCTCTGCTAGTACAGACCCTGTAGAAATGGCGACCTCATGCTACATTTCCTCCTGGGGCACTGATAATTTACTTCCGTGCCATGTTCTCTCCCTTTGCCTGCTCGCCTTGCTGGCCTCCATTCCCCATCCATGGCCCATGTTTTGTCACAGGACTGGCTACATCGCTTTCCCTTACAAGGGATTCTTCCACTAACGTGGACTTGAGGAATTATTTGCAATTGTTATCTACAGAGGCAGACATGGAAAGGTTCATAGTGTTGCTTGAGAATTTATATACAAAATAACTTGGCACTATGAAGGCAGAGACATGAACTTTGGATACTAAAGTTCAGCAGGAGATGGGAACTGAGAGATTTTTTTTCATTAGGAACTACTAGGTCTTTGGATGGTGCCAGGTCCCAGTCTGTTTATCGTATAATGCAGTTTATTGTTTTACATCTTTTTGTTTTGTATTTAGTTAAATTTGTGATTGCATTTTTTTATTCTCAGGAAATTAATGTTGAAATTCACGTTGTTTTATATTTTTTTGTTTTGTTTTTACTGTCCAGTGTTGGATGATGAACACATTAGCTTTCTTTAATGGAGTGTCTGTGGTGGCTCCATTTTGGTATCTGTGTGACAGCACCTATTTAGTGTAAATAACATCAATGTTGGATTTCCGGTATTCTGGGATCTGGTGTTACCCACATCAGTTAGTTCCTTAGTACCTACTGTATGATAGCCTGTAGACCTATTGCACTGACAAACTGCAAATCATCTTTATAACAAGTCCAACAGTTATTGTGATTTGTACTATTTGTCAATATTATGTCTCTTGTCAGTCTTCTTTTGGTTTTTTTGTCCTTATCCATTTCCTTACCATGAAGGGGGGGTGGTAACCATGCGTGAATTATTTGTGGGAGTGGCTTCCTTGAACACACATGGTTTAAAGGGATTCTATCATTAAATTGCTATTTTTTTCTCACTATCTCATAGGATTAGCCTTAAGAAAGGCTATCCTTCTCCTACCTTTAGATGTCTTCTCCACGCCGCCGTTCGGTAGAAATCCTGGTTTTCTTCGGTATGCAAAGGTGCTTCCAGTGTTCAAAAAGCACTGGGGGCATCCCCAATGCTCTGAGAGAACTCTCCAGCACCGCTTCTATCTTTGCCTGGAGTGGTCCCTCCCTGCGTCTTCTTCCAGTGCTGGTTTCAAACTTCTAGGCATGCGCATTTGGCTCTGCCATCGGGCCTCGAGCAGAGCCAGCTACGCATGCCCACAGCCATTTTCTTGTGGCCACTTACCCCAGCTTACTGTGTAATCGGCCAAAAAAAATGGCCGCAGGTATATGCAGTCGGCTCTGCCCAAGGCCTGATGGTAGAGCCGACTGCGCGTTTGTAGAAGTTTGAAGCCAGCGCCAGAAGAAAACGCAGGGAGGGGCAATTTCAGACAAAGATAAAGGCAGCGCTGGAGATTTCTCTCACAGCATTGGGGACGCCACCAATGCTGCTTGAACGCCGGAGGACTGCCCCCAGTGCTGCAAGAAAACTAATTTGCATACAAAAGAAAACCAAATGGCAGCGCGGAGAAGACATCTAAAGGTAGGGGAAGAATTGGCCTTTCTTAAAGGGATCCTATCACGTAGGAATAACCTTAATAAAGGCTATTCTTCTCCTATCTTTAGATGTCTTCTCCAGGCCACCGTTTGGTTAAAATCCCATTTTTCACCAGTATGCAAATGAGTTCTCTTGTAGCACTGGGGGCGGGACCTAGCACTCAAACAACACTGGGGGCGTCCCCAATGCTGCAAGAGAACTCTCCAGCGCTGCCTCCATCTTCTTCAGGAACGGGGTCTTCACACGTCTTCTTCCGGTGGTTAGCTTCAAACTTCTAGGCCATGGGCCTAGGGCAAAGCCAGCTGCACATGCCCGCCAGCCACAAGAAAATGGCCACTTACAATAATATATTAGTGAGAAAAAGTTGCATTTTAATGATAGAATCCCTTTAAATATCCCTGAAATGCACTCACAGAACTATATGCTATGCACAAAGACTCTGCACATATCCTCCTTTCATAGGAAATAAAATGGGACGCAGGTTGAGCCTTCCTGGCTGCTACTATTCCTACTGGGCACAGTGAACCAACCACGAATCCAAGTCCTAAGTGGTGTCTATTGCTTTACATAGATCCTTACCATACACCATTGTCTACACTTGATTATGTCTTTCTGAAATTGGGCATACACTCCCTGTCAATGTATACTTGCCAAATAGTGATCATGGTAGGTCACTCCGAGTAATACTGAGCAAAACAGACTCTTTCTAGAGGGTATCTTGTTACTGTGGGATGACTTTAATGGTGATGAAACAAGACTTGTGTTGATGATTTCCTTTTATTTTCTTGATAGATCCCCAATCCTCCTTCCCTGCCCTGTTGAAGGAACTACTTTCAACAGATTTTTCACTTTCAAATTAACTACCAGAATGACCACCTTTCAATTTTGGTGGGTGTCGGAAGACTTGCATAAAGTAAATACCTAGGACTCAAAATAACTCCCGATTTGCGGCAGCTGTTCCAACGCAATTACTCAATATTGCTTTGTAGAATCCGTTCTGATCTATTGCACATCTACAAAATGAATGTACTCCCACGTCTGTTGTCTATTCAGACTTTGCCCATACGTATCGCCTCAAATTTCTTTGGAATACTCCCACGACCGGGCCAGATTATCTGGACTAGTATAATGGTTAGGTTGTCTAGATCTTTATTTTTACTTCCCAAGTTGCTAGGGGGTATTAGACTCCCCCATATTAGTTGATAATATGAAGTTGCCCTTCTCCAGAGGGTATTAGACTGTTTCCGCCACAGGTTGATTTAAAAAATGGATTTTCTTGGAGCAATGTGTAAGGGAGATCCTTCTATCTTTACTCCACCCTTTCAGTACACTTGAGGACACCTCCAACCATAGGACCGACTCAATTTGTGTTTTGCTTTTTCAGAGAGAATCTATCTCTTCTGCCCCATTGCCTATGTTTCCAATCATGGGTAACCCTGACTTTGTTCCAGGGACAGGCCCCTTTCACACATAATTGGTGTTTCTAGAGCGAAGGACTTCTGCTCTGAACAATCCTGGACTCCTTATGCAACCTTATTGCAGTCTTGAGAACTGACTCCGTTGAGTGTGTCCTTCAACTGACTTTTCATCCTCACTTTCCTCCCCTGATAATTATGAAAGGCCATTGACTTCCTTTACGGGCGTGCACTTGGAACTGGCTCTTATTGGTATGCCCTGTCGTAATAGAATCCTGTCATTCACGCATAAATCCTCAATTGCCAGTAAATATCAGGAAGTGGACTACAAACTCTTAAAACATTGGTATGATGACCCCTCCAAGTTGTGAAAAATGTTTCCAAACCCCTTCTCTTCTCCTGCTGGAAATTTAGGTCCATGGAGGGCACTCTCTTTCATGTGTTGATTATGTAGTGATGTGTGTATCAGTAGTGATTATGCAGAGCAGGCGCTGCAGCTCCCTGTGTCTATCATAGATCTCCGTGTGTACAGTAGATCTATCGCTGGGTTCACACCAGCGTCTGGACTCCGTTATCAGGTTTCTGCATGCAGAAGACGGAAACCTGTCATGCCGAGTCCTGCCGTGAGCGCCGGTGAGCATTTTATGCTCTCCGCGGTGAAACCGTTTTTTTTTTTTTTTTTTAAAACCAGACACAGAGTACTGCATGTCCGACTCTGTGTACGGTTTTTAAAAAAAGGGTTTCGCCGTAGAGAGCATAAAACGCTCACCGCCGCTCACGGACGGACACTTTTCAAACCCATTCAAATGGGTTTTGTGCAGGAAACGGAAACCTGTAAAACGGAGTCCCGGGCGCAGATGTGAACAAGCCCTATGCTATGATAGAAAAAGGAGCTGCAGCCCCTGCTCTGCATAATCACTACTTAGAAGGACCTTGTAGTGACGTCATCACAGGGACAAGCCAATCACAGAGCAGTAGTGACATCATCACAGGTCCTGTACCACTAGCAGGGAAGAGACAGTTAGAGTCTGTGAATCAAAAGCAGGAGGAGGGACTTATATAGAAGGACCACAAAGGAGGGCGTGAACATCGTGAGTATGATGTAAGGGGTGCACAGGAACGCCCACAGTGCACGGAGGGCTCATTTACATATACGTTTAAAAAGTAATTCATTAAAACGGGGGGTCTTTTAACAAACGATTAGCAGGACTTGGATAGCCTTTTTAAAGGCTATTCAGTCATATGTTTATCTAAAATAGCGAAAATCCAGTGATGGAGCCCCTTTAAGCCCCTTTGGGAGGAAGTACACTGCCTACTCAGACAAATTTTTCAGGTCTCCATACCAGATTCCTTTGCTTTTTCTTGCTGCATGTGTTATACCCTATTATAGGTCTTCCTTAAAGGGATTCTATCATTAAAATGCTATTTTTTTCTCGATAACATGTAGGAATAGCCTTAAGAAAGGCTATTCTTCTCCTACCTTTAGATATCTTTGTCTGAAACGGCCTCTCCTTGCGTCTTCTTCCGGCGCTGACTTCAAACTTCTAGGCGTGTGCAGTCAGGCTTCGGAGACCCTATTCTAAACGCTCTCCCCTTTTTTAAAAAAAAAAAAACAAAAAAAAAAACCACAACTTTCTTTTCTCCCCACTCCCCTTCATCATTTATTGCTTCCTTTTTCCCTCCTTTACTTGGACCTTTCTTGGATGTTTTCCTTCAAACAGCCTCACGGAGAACCCCTTCCCCACCCCCACCAATTCCTTTCTGAGTGCAGTAACCTTGCTGTTTATCTGGTTTGATTATGATAGAAGATTATGCTGTGATCTAAGGATTCATTTATTTACAGATCAGATACCTTTGTTTGCCTACATTCTTTTCTTGACATATATCACTTGGGGGGCGTTCACACCGAAATGAATGGGTTTTTAAGTGGACCATATGCTAGCCGTTTTATCTTTTCTTATCATAGAGCCTGTGGGCTTTTTTTTTATTTATTTTTTTAGTTTTTATTAAAAAAAAAAAAAAAAAAAGAAGAAGTAAAAATAATTCTCAGGAGATGTCTAAAATGGTTCAAATAATATTTGCAATTACTTACTATTAGGTCTCCACCGCCACCTAATCTTCCAGTGGGTCCCAGTCACAAGTTTGCTAACAACTACTATTGCACTCGGGATGGTCGGAGAGAAACTGTACCGCCTACTATCATTATGTCTCCACAAAAGGCTTTGGTGTCTGGAGAATCCTCACCCAGGTAAGGAGCCGTTGTTTTCTTTCAGTACAATAGACTTTGAAACCTTGATATACTTATTGGATACTGAGCACCAGATTGACTAGTGATAAAGATTAATGGGAATTTGTTTCCATTTTTGACACCCGACGTATGTTTTTTTAAGGTTTTTAAGTTAACTATCATATTGTGTGCCATAGCTACCCATGCTGTTTGCTTGGGAACACTGGAAGCTAAAGCAAAAATTCTAACTGTGCTGCAAACAGTGGAGCGGAGCATAATAAAGCAGACAAAAAGCTTGAGGTCGTGAAATGTTGTCTTTAAAGAAGTTGTTGCTTCGCTGATATTGGTGCAGTTAGAATTTTTTTTTCTTGTAGCCCCCCCACCATTCCCAAGAAACCAGTGAAATTAATTTCAGTGCCTAATTTGCCAATTACACCTTATTTTGTCAAGTGGGTGGTCTAGGGCCAGATCAGACAAAATAATTTCCGTGTCCCTGTGTACTTCTAAATAGACAGTGTTAGAGAGCTTTCTCACACTCTCTAACACCACCCACTTGACAGTCTAATTTATTGATCACAAGCTGTATGACCCTATACTTGGTGACTAGTGAAAAGACAGCAGCATTTGGATGAGCCTTGTCAAACAGGTGATCAGTGGGGGTGCTGATTTGTTGGACACCCCTAATCTGATATTGATGACCTATCCTAAAGATTTGGGTTTTGTTTTTACAGCCTTTACTATGCAGTAAAAATAAGTTACCTTTTTATTCTGCACTCCAGACCTATTTACAACATCAAAGTGCTATCATTTTTGTTATACTTTAAAGGGGCTGGCCATTTATACTATTCTAGTATCTTGCTGCAAACAGCACATAATCATGCTTATTATTATTAGTTACTGCACTTGCCTCTCATGGGATCTCCTGTATATCCAGCTGCCCCTTTGTTTACTGGCTACTTTACATGGAATAGCTGCACAGACGCATTCTCACATCGCTGCTGATGCAGGTTCATGTGGCCTGGCTCATCCAATAGGGGCCTCATTGACTGATAATGTGGATGTCTATAGAAACTAGCACTTGTGCCGGGCATCCATGGTGTTGGTAAATGTGGCCACTTATGGATGAGTCAGAACACATGACCCTATATCAACGGCCATGTAAAGACGATGCTTCGCTGATACTACACACAAAGCAGCAGTTGGATCTACAGGATGGTGCAAGAGAGGTACCTGCAGCAACTAATTTTAGTAGTCACCATTATGTGCTGTTTTCAGCACAATGCTGGAACTGGCCAACAACTTTTTAATAACTATTTTTACAAAATTAACTGCGTCACCATGTTCTGGCACTCAACGTTTTAAAGGGCTCCTATCACTGAGACACAATTTTTTTCTAGGTACCACGTCAGAATAGCCTTAAGAAAGGCTATTCTTCGCCTACCTTTCGTTGTCTTCTCCACGCTGCCGTTGGCCTACAATCCCGTTTTTTCTCGGTATGCAAATTAGCTCTCTTGCAGCACTGGGGGCAAGCCCCAGCACTCAAACAGCACTGGGGGCGTCCCCAATGCTGCAAGAGAACTCTCTCCAGCGCTACCTCCTCTTCTTCAGCAGCGTCACCTTCAGCCTCTTTTTCCGGTGGTGGCTTGTAACTTCTAGGCCTCGAGCCTTGGGCAGAGCAGACTGCGCATGCCCACAGGCCACGAGAAAATGGCCGCTTCCAATACTGTGCAAGTGGCCATTTTCTCGTGGCCTGTGGGCATGCGCAGTCTGCTCTGCCTGAAGCCTAGAAGTTACAAGCCACCACCGGAAGAAAAGGCTGAAGAGGAAGCTGCTGATGAAGATGGAGGCGGCGGTGGAGAGAGTTCTCTCGCAGCATTGGGGATGCCCCCAGTGCTGTTTGAGCGCTGGGGCCCACCCCCAGTGCTCCAAGAGAGCTAATTGCATACCGAGAAAAAACGGGATTGTAGGCGAACGGCGGTGCGGAGAAGACGATGAAAGGTAGGAGACGAATAGCCTTTCATAAGGCTATTCCAAAGTGATACCTAGAAAAAATTGTGTCTGACTGATAGGATCCCTTTAATTCATTTCTGCGTGGCTAGGTAAGGGCTCTTTTGTTGTGGGACAAGTTCTAATTTTTATTCATACCATATTGGGTATTTTATGACATTCTGGTCATACTCTTCAACATTGAAATTGCACCACCAAGAAGGACAAGCTGTAAGGTTATGTAACTCTAGGAAGTAGAAGGTATCACTAAGGACTCCAAATGATCACATTTCAATTACCTAGCCCCAATCTGTGGCATATGGGAGTGGCATAAAAGCCAGATTGATAGCAAATTTATCTTTTTTTTTTTTTTTTTTTTTTAAAGCCACGTATAAACTCAAAAATCTTGGATCAAGTGGTGTGGGATGTTTATGCGATGCCTCTTTTCGTTGACGTTCCAGTTAACATTTGTTACAAACTGAGAAGGACAGAATCTTTGAACTAAGAAACCTTGGTTTATCACTTCGGCAGATTGCTTAGGACCTAGGCCGAGACGTCAGAAATGTTCAGCATTGTGTGTCCTTCTGATTGAGAGAACTGGAATGACAGCAAGGATGGATTGTCTGATTGAAAGAATGGTGCATAGTGATCCATTCTGTAATGCAAATTAAACTTGGATGTCACATCCAAAACCTAGAGGGGAAAACAATGAGAATACGCACACACACAAACCATAATAAAGCAATAGAACACCTGCAGTTGGATGTCTGTCGTGCAATCGACTTTACACCACTGCTCTCAGAGGTTATTTTGATGCAAAGCAACATTGTTATGTTGCTTCAAAAATGAATCCTAATTTTGTCTCTGAGTGATAGCATGAGCCTAGTCTAGAGACCATGTGGGCAGCGCCATGAAGAGAAATATCACATTGGGAATATGGAGTATGGTAGCACTACCCCTCTAGTCTTCATTCCAGGTGCATTAACAGCTTGATGTTACATGGATTTGGTTGTGGAACCTGTGGTACAGTCGTTTCAAGTTTCTCAGGAGGCCACTTTTTACTTTTGCTAGTGATAGCAGCCTGCATGACCTAAACACCCTAGTGTCTCAGGATTTGTCTCTCATTGAGCACATCATTTACATGCCGGATAGGATTTAGCGTGACATAATATTTCTAACACAACTTTCATGTCATATTTCAAGACTTTTCCTTCTTGGAGTTGTAGTTTCTTTCCCTTTCTGTGCCCCCGATGTAGAGCTATTGGTGCCGGTACTGTAGCTCTTCACTGTCAGAAGGGTGTTTCTGACAGTCAGACAGGAACGCCTTCCTCAAAGCAGCGCCTATAGTGCTGTACTGTGAGAGTGATGAGGAATGCCTCCTTCCCCTCCTGATAGTACTCGTCCATAGTACTGGGGGGCGTTCCTTACCGCTCAGCATCATGGCTGGGCGGTAAGCAACACCCCCTCTCACAGTACAGCACTATAGCCACTGCTGTGAGGAAGGGCATTCCTGACTGACTGTCAAAAACTCCCTTCTGACAGTGAAGAGCTACAGTATCGGCACCGATAGCTCTTCATCGGGGGCATAGAATGCTGAATTCAGCGCACTGTTGGCTTTCTAGCGGTATATTAAACCGTATGTGCTCCAGATGGTGAAAGGTCCTCTTTAAGCAGGAATCCGAGAGTTTAATTGTCTGAAACCTCAGTTTCTGAGCAGACTACCATCCTTTGTACCTGTGTCGTAGTTGTCGGAAGAGCTTCAAAGAAAACTATTGCATGTTTGGTTCTAACTTTTTACTTCAACTTTCTTTTTGTAGCTCTGATGTGACTGTTGCGAAAGCATTAAAGAAACCAGTAACACCAGGAACTTGTCTTCCCAAGCTAAAATTATCAAGTGATGAGCCATACCTGTGAATGAAGCATGGAAAACACTGTATCTGAAATACATGCACCTATCTATTCAGTTATCATATTATGAAAATAAAAATATTAACATGTATTTTTTTGTGTATTAACAGATATTAATTATAATATAACTATTATTGCATTCATTCATGGTGCTATGTATTTGGGAAGGGGTTTACAAACATAGTACAGTAAACTGAACTAGTTGACCAACATGATATAAGTATGAAAGCCTGCAAACAGGGCGCTCTTTTAATCTATATTGAAAGGTAGGTGGACACAATAGGTGCAAGAAACAGTCATTCTCATAGTGGAAACAGGGTTTCTGTGTTATTCTAAAGAGGTGGGTCTTTGGGTTGCATGTGAAGCTTGTAATTGTGGGTGATATTCTTCTGAAGTGAGGTGTTGAGTGCCAGAGTATGGGAGATGCACATGAGAAATCTTGGAGTTGATTGTGGATCAAATCGGTGCAGAATGAAGAAATAGAATGTATGAAGATCAACGATTTTGTATGGGGAGATCTGGTTGATGACGTATAAAGGGGACTGGTTGTGGACTGCTTTGTATGTCATAAAATATCTTGAATACATTGGGCCATGACACATTTGCAGAGGCCTTAACTTACCAAGAAGTGGCCTCATTTTGGAAACTATACTCTTCAAGAAATTTATCAAGGGGTATGGTGATCACTTCAACCTGAAAGATACTTTCCAAAAAAAGAGAACCATGTGCATTTAAGGCTATATTTTGCCATTTGCATGTTCTCAGAAATTGCAGAGATTGAGATGTTCTAGTAAAATTAACCCTAAATATATGACCCATTTTAGAATCCACATCCCTCAAGAAATTTCTCAAGGGGTATAGTGATCATTTTGGCCTCAGAGGTGGATCCCAAAACTTAAGTATAAAGAAGATCTCACAAGATAAAGAGCACTGTGCTTTTTAACTTTGGAGTGCAGATTTAGAGGGACTGGTGTTGAGACGCCATGTCACTTTTAGGGTCCACTCACACAGAGGAAAATGGTGAGGAATTTGGTGTGGAATTTCAGCACTGAAAAAAAAGCCTCCCATTGACTTCAATGAGTTCCTTTTTCTGCTAGCAGAGGCTTTTTTTTTTCAGCGCTGAAATTCCACACCAAATTCCTCACCATTTTCCTCAATGTGAATGGACCCTTACTGAACCAGGCTATGCTGTAGCCGATGCTGAAGAACACTGGGACGATGCACGTAGCTTCCCGGTGTTTTTCATCGTCATGATGTCAGTATAGCATCGCTTAGCAGATCCTGTGGAGGGTGGCCCAGGATAGGAGCATAGCAGGTGAGTAAATATTATTTGCAATAACACAATAAGTAGCTGCCAATGTGTATGACCCAAAATGTCTTGGCATGTCACCTGTGTGTCATAGGATCGCTTATTACAGCACTAGACAGTGATGCAAAAACATTTATTTAAAAAGTCTTTGTATTTTAAAATAAGCTTTATTATATTTGGCCAGTTGACAGTTACAGTTAGAAAGAAATTACAAAATAATAGGAAATGATGTAATAATGTTCTACAGCCGTTACATCCAGAATCAACAATAGCATATACTATAGAGCCCCTATCAATCCAGTTCAGTAATAACAGTAGATTTGCACACTACACATCCCATACTATAAAGCTAATACATTATTTACCCCTCCCCTTCAAAGTGAATGCTGAAAAATAAACTTAAAAAAACTTCACCAATGAAGAGCACATCTCATTTCTCAAAGAAGAAGCTTTCAACTTCAATGAAAAAAAAAGGTTATGGCTTTTAGAAGATGGTGATGCACAAACGATTGATATTTTAAAGTCTTTTTTATTGTGTATAAATATCAAAAACATTAAAAACAAATTAGGTATTGCCTTAATCACATTGTACATTATAGCTTAACATTTTATTTATACCATATTGTGAAGAGCACAACATGTAAAATGAAACGGTAATAGTATTGTTTTGTTTTTTTGTTTTTTTTTATTCCTTCCTACAAAGAGTTAAGAAAATTTAGTCAATGATCTAGGCACCCAAATGATGCTGAAAAACAACTCGACTCACAAAAACACAAGGGCTAAAGTGGCTACTTCGAATTGTGGCAATGAAAAAAACTTTCCTTTCTGTAAAGCAAACCTGTCCTCAGGTTTGGGTTCCTTAAAGGGATATTCCCATGTCGCATACTCACCAGTCTTCACTACTGTAAAATCTTCTTTCTTCCTGGTTTCTTGCATCATTTGGTAGGCGGGGTTTCACATGCAACCTGCCGTTTAGCTCTGCCCACCCATATTGGACTATGAAGTACTGGCAACAGCAACTCCATTCTGTGTTACATACAGAGACTGCCTGTCTCTGCCATAATGAACACAATTGAATTAGCTAGCCTGGTAACTGGGAGATCAGAAGAAATGAAAGCAGCTCCTCTCCTCTATCTGCTAACAGGAAGCTAGGTCACGTGGTGTAGACACAGGAATAGCTAGATACACAGGCTCGCTCCCGTACACTTAGCCCCTCCTCCCTCCCCCCTGAGAGCAGGCAGATACATCACTTGACTTTTGAGCAGATAAGCCCAAGGGCTGTGTCAACAATGAATTGAATAAAGTAAGATAGTGGACAAACAAAGCAGTTTTGCTGAAGCAGTGTATTTAAAAGTCTTACATTCACATTAACAAGCAGTATAGATAGGATCCTTGTGATGGGACAACCCCTTTAACTATTATGTCCTTATGTTGCCCAGGTTTACGGCTTCAAACCTGGTGATCCTAGGCCTGTCCATCATTAAATTCAGCAGATGTGAAAACTCCTCTTCTGCTAGAGTCATGACTCTTCTCTGGCAGCTTCTGTACACATTGCTTTTTTGCGCATGTACAGTGAACTGTGGTGTGGTCTCCTAGGGATTAGTTATGTGCTGCACATTTGCCAAGAGCTGCTGTAGAAGAGTTATGGCTCAACTCCAGCAGAATAACACTCAATTATTGCCAAATGTCACGTCACAAAGTTTGGGCATGCTGCTGTTTTAGGCGCCCCAAAGTTGGTCCCTACCTCTTCATGAAATGTTATAGGGATTGAATAGTAAAGTAGGATTCACATAGGCATACAGAATAACCCTTTACGCTAGGTTCACATTTGCACCTGATTTCCATCCGCTGCCAATCCGTATAAAAAAATGGATTGGTCAAAAAACAAAGTCAAATGGTTACACAGCACATACCATAGTCCTTCTTGTTTGACGGATTAGTTAATGAGTGTCTGTCAAAAAAAAACAGTCCTTATGTGTCCGTAACTGACAAATCTGTTTTGGTTTTTTTTGTCGTCTTCATTCTATGCATAAAACAAAATACAAAACAAACACGCATATGCAAATGATTGCGTGTATCTCTTGTACCTATTATAGGCCCTACAACAACCTGTCCTTACCAAACATTCAAGAGCAACCAACAACAAGCAAGGTAAGTATGACATCTGGTATGCAAATATTGTAACACCAATACACATGGTATAATGTTAAAATTACACAATTTTATTAAATAACAATATACAAAATACAAGAAAATATGGACACCGTTAAGGACAAAAGAATACAGATACAGAAAAGCTGGGTGTGTGGGATGCCAGCTGAAATAATGGTCCCTGGAGATACTGCTGAAGTTACTAGAAAGTTAAAGTGTATATAGCTATAATATGGTCTCACCTGAGTCTCAATGAAAGTGTGAGAGCACTTCATATACAGTCCTATGAAAAAGTTTGGGCACCCCTATTAATCTTAATCATTTTTAGTTCTAAATATTTTGGTGTTTGCAACAGCCATTTCAGTGTGATATATCTAATAACTGATGGACACAGTAATATTTCAGGATTGAAATGAGGTTTATTGTACTAACAGAAAATGCGCAATATGCATTAAACCAAAATTTGACTGGTGCAAAAATATGGGCACCTCAACAGAAAAGTGACATTAATATTTAGTACATCCTCCTTTTGCAAAGATAACAGCCTCTAGTCGCTTCCTGTAGCTTTTAATCAGTTCCTGGATCCTGGATGAAGGTATTTTGGACAAACAATTCAAGTTCAGTTAAGTTTGATGGTCGCCGAACATGGACAGCCCGCTCTCAAATGATCTGAAAACAAAGATTGTTCAACATAGTTGTTCAGGGGAAGGATACAAAACGTTGTCTCAGAGATTTAACCTGTCAGTTTCCACTGTGAGGAACATAGTAAGGAAATGGAAGACCACAGGGACAGTTCTTGTTAAGCCCAGAAGTGGCAGGCCAAGAAAAATATCAGAAAGGCAGAGAAGAAGAATGGTGAGAACAGTCAAGGACAATCCACAGACCACCTCCAAAGAGCTGCAGCATCATCTTGCTGCAGATGGTGTCACTGTGCATCGGTCAACTGTACAGCGCACTTTGCACAAATAGAAGCTGTATGGGAGAGTGATGAGAAAGAAGCCGTTTCTGCACGTACGCCACAAATAAAGTTGCCTGAGGTATGAAAAAGCACATTTGGACAAGGCAAGCTTCATTTTGGAAACAAAAATTGAGTTGTTTGGTTATAAAAAAAGGCGTTATGCATGGCGTCCAAAAAGAAACAGCATTCCAAGAAAAACACATGCTACCCACTGTAAAATTTGGTGGAGGTTCCATCATGCTTTGGGGCTGTGTGGCCAATGCCGGCATCGGGAATCTTGTTAAAGTTGAGAGTCGCATGGATTCCACTCAGTATCAGCAGATTCTTGAGAATAATGTTCAAGAATCAGTGACGAAGTTGAAGTTACGCCGGGGATGGATATTTCAGCAAGACAATGATCCAAAACACCGCTCCAAATCCTCAGGCATTCATGCAGAGGAACAATTACAATGTTCTGGAATGGCCATCCCAGTCCCCAGACCTGAATATCATTGAACATCTGTGGGATGATTTGAAGTGGGCTGTCCATGCTCGGCGACCATCTAACTTAACTGAACTTGAATTGTTTGTCCAAAATACCTTTATCCAGGATCCAGGAACTGATTAAAAGCTACAGGAAGCGACTAGAGGCTGTTATCTTTGCAAAAGGAGGATCTACTAAATATTAATGTCACTTTTCTGTTGAGGTGCCCATACTTTTGCACCGGTCAAATTTTGGTTTAATGCATATTACACATTTTCTCTTAGTACAATAAACCTCATTTCAATCCTGAAATATTACTGTGTCCATCAGTTATTAGATATATCAAACTGAAATGGCTGTTGCAAATACCAAAATATTTAGAACTAAAAATGATTAAGATTAATAGGGGTGCCCAAACTTTTTCATAGGACTGTATATGGTATCATATTAAAACAGGATTAAAGCAAGTGCACACAACATAACCAGCATCAGTGATATACTACATACAATCCCATAGATGGATATCCATTATAATATAACTCATTATCAATGCAAAAAGACTAATGCATCTCACACCAGGCGTTCATATCCATATAAAGGTTGGCACATTAGAAGGCATTGCGCCGAAACGCGCGTCGGGGTCTGGGTAGTGCGGTGCCTTGTCCCTGTGAGTCTGCTCAAGTGTCCCTATTATGGGTAAGCTCTAATGTGCCAACCTTTATATGGATATGAACGCCTGGTGTGAGATGCATTAGTCTTTTTGCATTGATAATGAGTTATATTATAATGGATATATTTTGCATACCAGATGTCATACTTACCTTGCTTGTTGTTGGTTGTTCATTCTATGCATGCGCAGAGGGAAAAAATGAATTGCAAAATGGACACAAACAGATTACTATTCTTTCCATGTACCACAATGTTAAAAAATAAATAAATAAATTTGCTAGCCATCTGGTATCCTGCAAATCTAACTTTTTTTCTCTGGCCAAAAGAGCAGATACCAGACAGAAATGGTACAAACTGACACTTACAGATGATTTTTACAGACCATTAATATTAATGAGTTTTAAAGGAAACCGTTCAAAATCAGTTTTTGAAGATTTTGAGATGGTTTCAAAAACTAATTTCGTGCAGGGAGGCAAACACAGATGTGAACCCAGCCTTCAATATGTTTAATTCCTTCTCTTTATTAAACAAACCTTTCCTCCATTTATCCTGGCTAAGTCATTATATTACAATATAAAAGACATGCTATAAAATCTAACTATTTCATTGTTCTGAACTCACAGATGCAGACAAAAGTGGCACAATTATTATTATTATTACTGACTTTACATTACATCAAAATATGATCAAATGTAAATCTTTGATAGTATTTGCTGCTGCTTACTAAGAACTGTTCATGATCCATGTGGTATTTTTAAACATCCTCTAATCGCTGCCTTGTCTTGTGGCACAACAGGTTTTGAGCTTTTCCATGATCCTTTTCTTAAATCTGATCTCAGTAGTAATTTTTGTTACACTGGTACTTTCATGTGCTTTAAGTTTTGCATAAAAGTCCGAAAATCGGTTGTAGAGTATGGATATTGGCATGCCGTTAAGAATAATCCCAAAAGATATGCACAGAAAGGCTACAATCCTCCCCAAAATTGTATCAGGAATTGTATCACCATATCCTACCGTGGAGATGCTGACCTACAAAAAAAAAACAAACAAAAAAACAACATATAAAATAAAAACTAGATATATTATACCAGACTAAGCAATCTGACAAAAGTTAGAATTTTTTCTTCAAGATTTCCACCAAGTATTTTTTTTTCTTTTATGTAGATTGTGAGCCCCATATAAGGATCACAATGTATTTTTTTTCCCTATCATTATGTCTTTGTAGAATGGGAGGAAATCCACGCAAACATGGGGAGAACATACAAACTCCTTGCAGACGTTGTTCCTGGTGGGATTCGAACTCAGGACTCCAGCACTGCAAGGCTGCAGTGCTAATCACTGAGCCACCATGGTGCCCCTTTTCTGCCAAGTATTTGCCCAAAATTATAAAAACACTAACTGTAAAATATTTTTTTTCTTATGATGTTTAAAATGATGCATTATAGCAGTATATATATATATATATATATATATATATATATATATATATCACACTAGATTAAAAAAAAAAGTTTCATTTTGTATTGGTTTCAAATGAAAGATGTATTTTATAATTTTAAGCAATACTCAAGTACTTATTGTATTTAAATGTTATATTTTGTAATAATAAAAATAAAAACTTACCGCTGCCCACCACCATGCATCTGGAATGCTGGTGAAATTAGTGCCAGGGATATCATGTTCAACTGAATGCATCAGAGCAGAGAACGTAAACACGCCCATAGCAATGAACAAGAACAGACAGCAAACTTGTTGGTAGCACTGACGGATTGTGAAACCAAAAGCTCTGAGTCCAATGGAATGACGGGCCAGTTTTAAGATCCGAAATATCCGCATAAGTCGAATTATTTTCAACACTTTTCCAAATTGTCCCACTCTTTCCATCCTTTCTATATCATCAGGGTGCAGATGCACATATGATTCTTCTGAAAACCTCTCAAATATAATCTGAATATAAAATGGTAATATAGCAATAAGGTCTACAATGTTTAACACTGTTTTAAGGAATCTTTTAATATCTGAAGTTGATAATAGTCTCATGACATATTCAGTGGTGAAGAAAATGACACAAGCAATTTCCATATGATCCATATAGGATACACCATAGAGGTTCACATGTTTAAGTTCGTCCACTGTACTAAGACACATAGTTACAACAGAAAGCAAGACAAAAATACTAGACAATATGGCTAAAATTTTAGCTGGAATAGAAGAGTATGGATTTTCCAATAAATTCCAAATTTTTTTCCGCAAACTCCCAAGCCACTTGCCTTCAAAGTGCTTTTCGTGATCATGACGTTCAAGTTCAGCTTGGAGATCTCTCTGTATCTTAATATGCTCTTTCAGTTCATCTTGATGTTCGTGAAACAGACTACGACAACAGTTATGTGTATAGTTTATATGAATACCCCAATATTCTATTTCCTCAACAAAGTTTAGAGGGCACAGCTCATCCATTATCCATAAGATTCCACTGCGATAGAAATGGAATATGTAGCAGAAAACTGTAGGATCCCGGTCAAAGAAATATTCATTCTTCTGCACTGAGTAGTCATCACAAAGGTCTAATCTTTTGACAGGATCAGCACATGCTGCCATTCTTCCAAGTCTAGTAACAGGGTATTTTGCTGCTGCAAAACAATCAATCTGAAATACCTTTCCTCCAACATTAAGATTTAGGATAAAGGGATTGATGTATTTTTTTGATGACTGAATAGTATTTCGGCCTCCATGTTCAGAGTGCTTCTCAGTAAAAGTAGCATACAACGTTCCTTTGTAGATATCGGACAGACTATGAGTGTGTTCTCCAAGCTTGACACTGGCAGAAAGGGGTTTTCCTCTAGTGCATATCTCCTTCATGGTTTATGGTTTCAAGTCATAAAATGGTAAGTGATCTGCTAATAGTTATTGCTTGAAGACAGGGCTGAGATGTAATGGCTTCAGAGAGGTCCTTTTCATATGTATGCTTTTTACTTCGAAAACAACTGTTGTGTTTTGATATAATGTAATCCGTTTCTGGGATAAAGAGGATAAAAGGGATGATTTCGTAAAGGCTATTGCTGTGGCTAAAAACAGCTTTCCTTTAAACACTGTAATAGGATTGTCTAGTGCCAAATGAGTACATCATTAGCAGGACTGGTACAGTGACTTATGGAAACCCACTATCAAAGAGGACTGAGTCTTTTTGTATGGAATATATATATATGTATATTTATTGTGACGGGATTAGCTCAGGGATCGTCGTCTCCTCAGATAGATGAGCACTTTTGGCACAGCAAGGAAAGTCCAGTCCAGCAGAATGTGGTGCAATTGGCCGCAACCAGCTTTAGTAGTAGTTGTGCAGGCAAAACAAAACAATAATACAAAAAAAAAACTTATCCATCCGGCTTCTACCTTAAACAACAGGTATCCTAAATATGAAAACTGGGCCTTCTGCACAGCTCCCTAAACACAAAATACAACAGGTTAATTCACACTTGGTTTCCCAGGAGCAGCGAGAGCCTGTGGGCTGTCTGCCCTTTTATACACAGGGTCAGGGGACAATCGTACACATCAGGGAGAGTGTTTGCCTACATAGGCAGTACGGAGACTTACAAGTCATTCCTGCTCCGCTAGGGATTCTGGGTAAAAAATATGCAAATCTATTCTCCAGGATGTAATTAGGAGAACAGTGCACTCTGTACGTAGCCCTCTAGAGGGCAGCATCCTTAACATCATGCATGACTCAGTTATAAAGTCTTTTTAATCATAATGTGGATTTAATTGCCAAATTAGTATTTCTATCCCAAAAGGAACAGATTCCCAGCTATGGACAGCGCTGTTTCGGCCTATTGGGCCATCCTCAGCATAGCGTAGGGATACTAATTTGGACAGTGCTATCCATAGCTGGGAATCTGTTCCTTTTGGGATAGAAATACTAATTTGGCAATTAAATCCACATCATGATTAAAAAGACTTTTTAACTGAGTCATGCATGATGTTAAGGATGCTGCCCTCTAGAGGGCTGCGTACAGAGTGCACTGTTCTCCTAATTACATCCTGGAGAATAGATTTGCATATTTTTTACCTTTTATACACAGTTCAGGATGAGAAGGACTTAACCCCACGTGTCTCAAAACCTGGAGTGGTTAAGTGGAGTAGAGCCACACTCAATACTCCTACTCCAGCAGCCAGACCTTTTTACCATGGTTTTGGTCAAACCCTTCAGCAAGGAACACAGTTTATTTTTCAGCTCCTTCTACCACTTTGCCCCTGAATAAAGTGGAGGAGTAGTGACTGTACTTAGAATCTGAAGCTGTAGGGATGAAGTGTTGAGGCCAGGCTGTGGTCACAAGGTGGAGTTAAGCTGGAACCACTTAACATGATAGAGTGAGGCAGCAGATTAACAGTATTAAGGTGGGAGAATAGCAGAGCTGAAACAGTGGAGTCCATAGATCAGCTGCTTCAGCAAAGTAGTAAAAATGAGGCAGCAAATAGCAGAGTAGAGTAGGACCTAGTACTTTAAGTGTCTGATGACCAATGCTCATTGAAATAGGAGGTGACCATAGGAGGATAAAGCGATAGCCGAGCAGTCAGGATGCTTCTTTCCTAGCTAGATGAAAAAGTCAGCAGTGAAAAAAACTTAGTGTTCACTCCCATGAAAATTAATAAAAAACAGATTTGATGGGCTTTTATTGCTGATTTCAAGATGAAAAATGCCTCAAAATTAAAATAAAAAGAACACAATAAAAATGTATATACAAGAGGTTTCTGGTTGTTGACCAAATATACAGTCTAGCCTGTGTAATTCCTAAAAAAAAAAAACCCTCAGTTATATATGTGTGCTTTTGTCATTCACCCAATATACAGTCTAGCCTGTGCAAATCTTAAAAAATAATTATTCCATTATACACAAGCGGTTTATTGTTCACCCAGTATACAGTCTAGCATGCTCTAATATTGAAAAAATAGGTTATATACAAGCAGTTTCTACTTGTTTACCCTGTGGCAATGTTAACCCTTTCCAGCTGCAGGCATTTTTCGATTTTCGTTTTTGACTCCCCCTTCAAACCCCATAACTTATTTATTTTTCGCTCTGAGAGTCAAATGAGGTCTTAATATTTGCAGGACAAATTACCATTAATTATCCTGTACAATGTTCTGGGAAAAAATGAGCTGGAAAAAAATTCTGAATGGGGTGGATGTCAAGAAAAAGTGCATTTCTGTGACTTTCTTATGAGCTTCGTTTTTACAGCATTCATTCTGCAGCCAAAATGACAAGTCACCTGTATTCTATGCTCTGGTGCGATTCTGAGGATACCAAATTTATAAAAGTCTCCATATTCTGACACCATAATTTTTTTTTTATACTTTCGCGTACAAGGATGCATAGGGCGCCTTTTTTTGAGGGGCCAGGTGTACTTTTCAGTTATACCATTTTGAGGAATTGCTATTGCTTTGATCACATGCACAAGCAGTTTTTGTTTACCAGGTAGACAGTCTAGCATGCTCTAATATTAAAAAAAATAACTCCCTTATATACAAGCGGATTCTTTTGGGGACCAGGACATTACAGGGGGCATGATCCAATGGCCCAGTTGGCAGCATTTGAGTCATACTGAAGCTGTGCGCCGAGCACAGGCTATTCCGACGTGTCCTTAATTTAAAATGCATATCCGCAATGATAGAGCCCATTTAAGTACATTGTTTGTTAATAGATATGAGCGAGTAGTGTTCGATCGAATACTACGGTATTCTAAATATTCATACTCGATCGAACACTACTAGCTGTTCAAAGTTTAAGGTTTGATGCAGAACCAGCGTTGATTGGCAGAATGCTATACAGTCGGCCAATCAACGCTGGTTCTTCTCTTACCTTTAGAAGTCTTCTCCGTGCAGCGTCCCCGCGGCGTCTTCCGGCTGGAATTCACTCTGCCTAGGCATCCGGCCTAGGCAGAGCCGACTGCGCATGCTTCCTACTAAGAAGATAAGAAGCAGATAAGAAGAAGAATAGATAAGAAGCAGGACTATAAGTCATAGCCCAGAGGACCATTGTCTAATAAAAGTGACCAGGCCATGGATCACATACAGATTATGTACTGCTGGAACACTGGACTTGGAATAAGTAACACTTTGTGTGGAGTCCTCTCTGCCTATATTTGGATGCAGGGTTACCATAACCTTTAGCTTTCTACCCTGTCCTTTCTAAACACACACAAAACAACTAAAGGTGGATTGGGAGAGACCAACTCCTGTAGGAGAGACCGCCATCTAAAAGAAAGGGCTTATTAGTGCCCTGGGAAAGAGGACGTGGAGCACGCAACATTATTTCTAAGGAGGACCTATTATTAATAAAGCTAGGGGAACCATTAGCTCCCTCCTTATTAATAATAATAATAATGGTACTTGCCATACTGCTCATGCGCGGTGTGATAATGCAAGTACAGCTTCCTACCCACGTAACACGGAATGTGCTGGGCCAGCAATGTGACGGACCCCGCCTACTCCCCTGTTTTCTCTACGCCCGTACACAGTCACGTGACCCGGAATTCTCGGCGCGTGTGGTCACGTGATTGAAGGAGCTGCCTGGCTTGTCTGGGCTCCCGTGTGTACAGAAGTAAGGATTAGAGGATACGTTTCTGGGAGTGATGGTCTGCTATGCGGCTACTAAGAGCAGTGCACTGACTGAGCTATATGAGTTTATAGCTGGGGAGGACACGGACTTTCTGGGCTTTGTTGCCTTTTGCATTTTACTTCCTGGTTTGTCGCCATTACTAGTGGGTGTTACAAGAGGTGCGAGTGTACCTGTGACAACAGAGCACTACTGTAGCTAGGGTATCCGGGTCACTGCTCCTACTGCAGAAGAGTCCATCTTGTGTAGTGCCATAGCTGCCAATACAGTTAGGCCTTGTTCACACAGGAGAGACATGTCTTAAAAGGTGTTACATATAAATTCTGTTAGTGCATATGGGGGTGACGACTCTTAAGAGCCAGGGCAGAGAGATGCTGCCTATAAACCGCCCTTGCGCTGTTGGCGCAAGCACATGTATATCCATTCATTACAACAGCGTCAACCATGTAATGCTACATATCTGCTCCAGCCAATGCCACGGGAAAGATGGCATGATAGACCAGACTGCCTCGCTGTGATAAACACTGATCACCGGGGAACACGGGTAATAGTAATAAAGAGATGTCAACTTTATAGAGACAGGGCGATTCATGAATAGCAAATCAATCAAAAAGTGGGAGTGGCTTTTATAAACGAGTGCAGATAAATATCTTCAGACCCCATATAATATCATCAGACCTGGATTAGTTATGCTACTCGTGATCACTATAAATATTGTGTCAATTTTATTGCGTGGTTCATAATTGTTGTCAATGGCAAATCTTACTATATTTTGTATAATTTAATAAAGTGTATTACTATGTTTTAGTCATTTCTAGATAAATAGTTTCAGAACTTACTAAATCTTAAAATAAGTTATAGAAGTTAGTCTTCTCCTCTGCAAAGAGTCATATTGTATTTTATTTTCTTTCAAGGGATTCTTGGACAATAGGAACATCCTTAAAGGGGCTCTATTAGCAAAATCATGCTGATCGAGCCCCACATATGCGTGAATAGCCTTTAAAAAGGCTATTCAGGCACCGTAGAAGTTATATTAAACTACCCCCCCCCCCCCCCCGTCTTAAAATAAAACCCTAAAAAAGAATATCTACTTACGGATCGTGCACGCTGGGCGGGCATTCAGGGTGTGTCTTCATCTTCATCCACGCCTCTTCTTCCTCCAATGTCCTCGGGTCCCGTCCTCCTCTGGCGCTCGCGAACTGATATTGATATAAAAAAATGGCCTGGGCACATGTGCAGTAGCATGTGGCTTCTACTACGGCTACTGCGCAGGCGCCCAGGCCAATTTTTTTATATCAGTGTCCGCTCGCGAGCGCCGGAGGAAGACGGGACCTGAGGATGTCGGAGGAAGAAGAGGCGTGGATGAAGAAGACACACCCTGAATGCCCGCCCAGCGTGCACGATGCGTAAGTAGAGCACATTCTTTTTTAGGTTTTTTTTTAAAACGGGGGGGGGGGGGGTAGTTTAATATAACTTTTACGGTGCCTGAATAGCCTTTTTAAAGGCTATTCACGCATATGTGGGGCTCTAGCCGCATGATTTTGCTGATAGAGCCCCTTTAATGCTATCATTATCTAAAATTACTTTAAAGAGCAGAGTCAGCTTTCCAGCAGTATATAGAACTGCCTGTGCCCCGGACCATGAAAGGTCCTCTTTAAGGCTGAGGCCCCACGTTGTGGAAAACAGTTTTTGTTGTTGCATATTTTGCTGCGATTTCTTGAGTCAAAACTAGGAGTGTATTGAGAAGAAGGGAGGAGTAAAAGTAATTCCTGTATATTTCCCATTCCTTTTATATCCATTCATGGCATTGGCTCAAAAAAACGCTTTAAAATCAGCAACAAAAAAAAGCTTCATTTCTGCAACGTGGGGCCTCAGCTTAAAAAGGTTATCCAGTTTATGAAAAATATAATCACTAATGCACATTACATGAAAATAATGCAATATTTAGCTGATATACCCTCAGGTCAAATAATCTAAAAAAAAACTCATTTTAACTCCTTCCCACTGGTGGCATTTTATGATTTGCCTCCCAAACCTCATAACTTTTTTTTATTTTTATGTTCTCAGAGCCGTATGAGGGCTTAATGCTTGTGGGACAAATTTTTCTTCATAATGGTACCATTTATTATTCTGTAAATAGTTCTAGGAAATTAGAGAAAAAATTTCAGAATGGGGTGGAATTGGAGAAAAAGTGTATTTGTGCTATTTTCTTATGGGCTTAGTTTTTACAGCGTTCATTGTGCACCCAAAAGGACATGTCACCCGGGCACGCTTTCCCCAGTGTTCCAATGTCTTCCAGCATGGGGTCTGGTCATGCAGCTCCGCTGTTTTCTTCCTCTGGAAGTTCCTGCCGCATGTGACTGATAAGTCAGCAGAAAAGACAGCAGAGCAGCAGGACTGGACAGTGCTGGACAACTTCTTTAAAGTGTGGGGCATTAGAGGTGTATTTTATGTCTTTTTGCCTCTGTCTATTACTCCCAGATTATGTCCTAACAAGGTCTTATTTGTGTTCCTTACCCACAATTCTTAGCAGGGCATATATGGTCTCTTGGTATGTTCCTGTACCAGTCTCTCCCTAATGAGAGACATTACCCCTTCTGAACCAGATCTAGACCTCTTACACAACCAGCAAGTACCCTACTCTACACTGTTGAGAGGCCAAAAACGCAAAACAGCACGCTGCTTGGTCTTTTGGCTAAGATCATGTGTAGTATTTGTTAGTAATTGCCTCCAGCAGTGGGAGTGGTGACCCATTGTGGGGGAGGGGGGGGTGCTCCACCTCTGTTTCTGTGGAGGTGGACAAGTTGTAGGCTCTCGGTAGTACTCATTGGGTGAGAGCCCATGAGGAGGCCGAAGCTAGTGGTATTCCTGTTCCGACAGGGAAATAGTTGTGCCCTAGCCTTCTTGGTGCCTTTATTTCAGAGGGTTGCAGGTTTGTTCGGGGCCAAATTCTCTTTTGAGATGGGCTTGCAATAGACACATTCCAGTGCACGTTTTTTAGTGGCACTCCCACTTTTTTGTGAACTTGGGTGAAAGTTAGCATATTTTTGGCACCTTTGGAAAAAAAAGCTGTCTGCCAATGGGAATCTCTTATATTGGGTTGGCTATTATTCCAAGATTATACCCTAAAGATATTAATGTTTAGGGAGCTACCTCCCAATAGGTAGCGCTATTTGCAAAATCCTCTTGAGGTATTATTTCTATTTCTTATTTTTTATTTATTTTTTATATATCTTATTTATTTATGATGTTTTTATTCTTAGAGAACCCGTTAAGTTTCTTTATTCTTGAACTTAGACCTTTGTGTATGGAAGACATGAAACCTTATTGGGCCACAAACTGACAAAAGGAACAGCATAATGTAGACTTGTGACAAAAAGGTGCTCCATAACTGTTTTAAGAGAATATATCTGGCTGTGCAAGTATGTTGTCTGGTCTCGTGTGAAATTGTGTGGAGGAACAACACTGGACAGTGAGCAATGATGTCTAATCATGCCACATGTCAGATCCCATGGAAAAGTAGGACCACAGAAATGTATTCTCAGTGCATTTTTTCCAGTTTTCATTCAGTAAAACAGTTTCTTCTTTTCCTTATTTAGATTCAAGGCACTATGCATTATAAAGGACTCCTGTGATAATAGCTCTCCAGCCTGTGTTTGGCGAAGCATTGGATTCAGACCAACACTTTATTGACATTAAATTACTAAAACAAATTTAATTATCAAGTAAATTAACATGTTGAAAAAAAGTCTAAACACTGATAATGAGCCTCACACCTTACGTTCAGATGTAAATAGTAATGGAATCTCGATATGCAAGCCATCACACCTGAGTTCTTTGTCTCTTGCTTCTAATCCTTTGCAAATCAGTCAGTCACCCACCACAGGTTTTTTAACAGGGCAATACGAGACCCAGTGTTATATGTCAAGAGTCAATCCTGACCGTCAAGAAGAAAACCGGCACTGTGGGTCAATTCCTGCATCTGTAAATGCATCTGATCTTTCACATACCACAAATCAGACAGAATCTGTATCAAAGATTGTGGACAAGGAGTTGCTTTCCAAGATGGAAAGTAGTGAAAACACTAAGGAAAAAGAACATGAAAATCTACCACCTACAGAAGACTTAAGTGTTTCCCCTTGTCCACCTGGAGATACAGCCACTGAGTTATCTCATCAGCCCTCTCCTGGTTCATCATCCCACGATAAAATCAGTTCTTCATATGATACTTTTTCAAATATAGATTTTGGTCCTTCTTCAGAATTTGTTGCTCCTTCTCCAACTGCCTTGCTCTCTGATATTCTGCCTTCCTTGAAGTTTTTCA
Organism: Leptodactylus fuscus; assembly: GCF_031893055.1. Lineage (NCBI taxonomy): Eukaryota > Metazoa > Chordata > Amphibia > Anura > Leptodactylidae > Leptodactylus > Leptodactylus fuscus. The sequence goes on from NC_134265.1 coordinate 199,034,996, forward strand.
GCTTTGTTATTTTGCATGTCCCAGAAGATCAAGATGAAGCTGAGAGGGTATGTGGAATTCTAAACAGCCTTGAGATTGGAGAAGGTACAACATTTTGTGAAGGATTTGAAACTGCAGGAGTAAGTCCTCTCACATGCCTTGAAGATGCAATACAAAATTCAGCTTATATTGTTCTTCTGCTCACTACTGGTTTTTTGTCCTTATGGGGTGAGTTTCAGATCAATACAGTCCTTATGAACTCAATTGACGATAAACGCAAAAAAGGCACTGTAATTCCCTTTATTCCAAAGCTCCAAGCTATTCCAAGTGATAAAATACCTTTGGGCCTTAAATCATTAATTCCATTAATTGAGACGTCCCGACTCTTTGAGAAAAGAGTGCGAAACACGTTCAAACTGGATGTGATCAAAACACAACAAGAACGTTGGACAAGAGAGCAGGTTCGAAGAGCTTTGGAAAAAAAATTAGAAGATGCTAAAGACCAAATAAGTGCTCTTAATCTACAACAATTTATTGCTATGGATATGTCAACATTGCTTTCCAGTCTGCCACTTCATCTAATCCCAGGATATGGATCAGTTATTCACATAAACAATTCAAGTAATGTCCAGATAGGGAACAACAATAGCTTGAATGTTCAACAAACTACAAATGTGCCACAAATGGATTGTTATCAAGAATGACAATGAAATTCAAAGCTAACTTTATTATCTTTTTATTACTTCCCCTGTATTTTGTTTAAACTTGATTTGTAAAAGGGGTTTTTCAATAAAAAAAAAAAAAGTGCTTACCTGGTAAATGTTCCACCCCCTTCAGTACCACCAATCTGATGGTCCTTGTTTGTCTTGTTGTCTTATTCTGTAGTGATGTTGAGCTATACGTGCACATCTGATAGATGCAACCAGTAACTGGCCTCAGTGGTTATTCCTGTGCATATACCATTGAGACCAGTGGTCAAGTGTGCATGTATTGTCAGCAAGGCTGGTGGAGACCATTAATAGCAGTGTAGATAGAGTCACTTTTTTTTTTCTTTTATGTTTGTGGTATCAATACAAATTTGAATAGTGGTGAAGTATTGACTCATTCCGAAAAACATTAGGCTTGATTGGAATTAAGTTCATACCAAGTTAAAAAGAAACCAGCAAAAATAACGTATGAAACCTTGTGGATAATGAAGAAAAAATAGCACATTTCTTGCTGGATAGATCAGCGGTTCTCATCCTGTGGTAAGTGTTCACTAGAGTACTGTATCTCAAATTTTTAAAGAGAAGTATCCCATAGTGAGAAACCATCCCAACTGCGTACCCCAAAGTAATGATCATTTATTAATGTTCATAAAATAAGGATTCGTTTGCAGCCTTTGTTAGCAATTATGTAATGGTCCCCTCAGTGCCTCCACACTCAGTAGAATATCCATGTCAGTGCCCTCTCAGTATAATGCCATCGTCAGTGCCCTCTCAGTATAATGCCATCGTCAGTGCCACCACATTTAGTATAATGGCCCTCACACTTTAGTGCCCCACATGTAATATAATGGGCTCCACATGTAAAATAACATCAACAGTGCCATAGCAGCACGTATGCAGTATCTTGTCCCATAGTGGCCCATCCATACAGTAAAATGTCCCAAGTTTATTGTCCCATAGTGGCCTCACCATACAGTAGCATGTCCCATAGTGGCCACTCCATAAAACATAATGTTCCATAGCGGCTCCACCAGCCAGCATCATGTTCCACAGTGGCCCCTACATTAATGAAATTAAATAATCTTACATACGGATGGATTTTATAGTAATTTTGGGTTCGGATGAATCTGCATTTTTTTCTTGGACTCATCCGAACCCAAAATTTGGTGGGTTTTAACCCACAAATGACAATTATACTCTATGGTATCTTCAGACCCCTGAGTATAATTAGTGTAGGTCCCGGAGAGTTGAATAACAAACAATATTACCCTCCAGCGCTTCTCCCCATGTTCTTCTGTGTTCTAGAAATGATGACTGCCTCAGCAGTATCATAGCACCACTGAGGTTCAGTCACGGGCCTCAGCAGTCTCTGATGTCATCTCTGAAGGTTGGAGCAGTGCGGGGAACAGCATCAGAGCCCAAGAGAGGTGAGTAATATTGTTTGTTGGGATTTAATCACCTTCCCTGGGTCTCTGGTCATTATACTTTGGGATCTGTAGAGACCTGAGAATATAATTGTAGTTTGTGGGTGTAGAACCCCACAAATTACCATTAGAGACTGGGGGGTCTCACTCCAGAGGCATATCCCTGGACGTACTCCCAGGTGTACACATACTCAATGTGTAAGGGACACAAAACCCCTGAGTTATGTTGTCGTAGCTCTAATTGATCAGGAAGAAGTTTACGAGCTCGGTAGACATACAAAACTGACAACAGGGTATTATTTTCAGTATGTTTCAATTTATTAAAGCAAAAGGACAGGTTTATATAGCACTACAGTCACAAGCAAGCTGTGAGGTATTTGTCCTTATTTGGTCATGTTAAGATCATCATGCCCTTAACTGATAGTGTCTTTAGTTGAAGAACTACCGGTAGTTGAACCAGTACTTGCTTATCTCTTAAAGCTAATGGCCTTTGTACACAGTTCTCATATTTTGTTTTAACCCTTCACAATTCCCCCATTTTAGACATTATTCTCATATCAGATGAGTACAGTCACCTAAAATGTAGATGCCAGTCCCGCTGGATTCCTCATCTGATATTCCTATAATGTCTACCATTTATGTTTATCTTTATCATAACATCGATTAAAACATATCAAAATTAGCTTGAGAAAGCAATATATAAACAATATAATCATGACAATTTGTACAATGGTTTGTAATATCCCAATTATCCATCCACCTATTCCCTTGAACCAATTAGCAGGATTCAAAAAGGAAAAAGTGTCGGACCACCAGCTATCTTCATTTTTCACAACCTCCTTCTTGTACTCTTCCCTTAGTTTGTATATTTTCTCTAATTTTTGTTTTCCTTTAATATTACCTTCCGGATCAATATAATAGCAACAGGTAGGTCCCACCACCTGACACATTCCACCTTGGGCCGCAGTAACATAATCTAGTACCAGAGTGTGTTGGTTGGTGACTATGATCAACTGGTTTTGTACCGCTATGGTGGTATTAAGTACACCTAAGATATCCCATATTTGATCATCTAGGTAATCAGTGGCTCTTACCAATTGATCCCACATCTGCATAATCATAGGATATACGAGTACAGTGCTCACTATCTTGTTTCTAGCACCTATTTATACCAAATGAGGTCTACCACTTTCCCTAGGGGCGTTTTCAGTCGCTTTCTTGTACAGAATGTGTTTAGGTATGGCTTTTGCATTTAGTCTGTCAACTACAAAGGTGGCAGGAGTGAGTGCATATCCAACAATTTTTGAGGGCCTTATTGAATCCTTCCACCATTACAAGACGGTGGCTGACAAATTTATTGTCAACTTCTCTATGTCCCTGAAGAGATTTCCAGGTTCCACTGGTTGTGAGTCCTTTAAGAAAGCATAAAACAAATAATGTCCATCTTTTCATTCTTGCTGTGGTTCAGGAACCTTTTTACAATGGGAAACGTGTATCCAGGTGCTTTTTCCCTCTAGCTTGACTGAAGTGGCAGTTCCTTCTGGAATGTCTTTTAACCGCTACCCAGTCACCTGGTTGCAGCTCATGAGTACCTGAGAATACGCAGTAAGATCTGGAATGGAAGAGAAGACTTGACGGTGTGTTACTACTAGCCTCTTATGCAGGCTTACAACATATTCAGTTTAAGTGTCAAAGGTCAATTACAGTGTCTGTGAAAATACAAGCCCAATCTTGGCCCACTTCCAAACAAAAAAACCTCTAATGGGCTGAGTCCTGTCTTTTTGTTTGGCGTATTCCTGATGGAATACAAGGCCAGAATAAGGCACTCAGTCCAAGGCTTACCTGTCTCAGCCATAGCCTTCTGGATCTTTAGTTTTATAGTGCCATTCAGTCTCTCCACCATACCTGAGCTCTGGGGATGGCATGGCGTGTGAAAGGCCTATTCCAAGACTCTCCATGACGGAACTCATTACCTCACCTATAAAATGTGTACCTCTGTCTGACTCAATGGTCTCAGGCAAACCAAATCTGCAGATCAACTCAGAGAACAGTTTCTTGGCTGTAGCTTTTGCTGTTGCCTTAATAAATCCACAACACCCAGGATATATTCATACGTCTCTACCTTCGACAGTTGTATGTAATCTATCTGTATTCTCTGAAAGGGATACCGTGGTCTGGGTGTGCACCTTCTGGGTGTCTTGACCACTTGACTCGGATTGTTCAGAGCACAGATCACACATGCCTGCCCTATTTCCACAACCTGGAACAAACCAGCACCTGTCCACTACTGACTCCATTGTATTCCTAGAGGCGTGCACCTTACTATAGGCCAGAACTAACATCTGAGGATAGAGTGCCCTAGGCAAGCACACTCTCTCTCCTACTTTCCACAAACCATCAACACACTTTATACCAGCTTTCTGCCATCTCTGTACCTCCTCAGGGTCACAGTTTCTATGCAGGTCTTTAGGATCTATGTCCTTTACCTGTACTGTCTTTACCACACCTCCTTTCTTTCTGGGCAGCAGGGCAGCCTTTTTCGCATCTGTATCAGCTCTGGCATTGCCTCTGTCTTCCTTTGTGTTTTCACTAGTGTGGACTTTCACTTTTACTATTGCCATCTCCTTGGGAAGCATTCATTCTCCCTTGAGCAGTCAAAAAGTTTCTGCTCCTCCACATCGGCCCATAGTCATGTGCTATACCAAAGGCATACCTGGAGTCAGTGTAGATGTTCGCTGTCTTATCTCACAAGCTTTACTCAAAGCAATCAACTCTGCCTCTTATGCTGACGTGTGGGGGTAGTGCTTCAGAACACAGAATATCTCTCTCAGAGCACACAGCATATCCGGTTACAAACTTACCACCAGGCGTCATGTACCTTGAGCCATCCACAAACATTTCCAGTTACGGATTTTGCAAGGATATATCTTGCTGCGTCTCAAACAGCTCTTCTTCAGTCATGGAGGAGAGAAAAAGTAAACTATCTTCCACTACTCCCCCATTTGAATCATGAGACACAACCAGAAGAAGTGTCACAGGATTCAACGTTGTACACTTTGTTAATTGAAAGAAAATTGTAACATGAAGTCCATTCTTGATTGCCTTGCCAAAGAAAGATGTCTCCTGTCTACCTGCATCAAGATACCATGTACATCATGTGGTGTCAGTACCATCAATGGGTAGTCAAGGACTATATCTGATCAGGTGTTTCCCAGGCTCCCAATACCATCTGCATATCTCTAGTGTAGGCATTCGGGTTGTTTTGTCCGCCTTGTGGCAGGACTGTCCATGTATACTGCTTACCCCTGAAAGTAAAAGCAAACAAATATTGGCAATCAGGATGACCAAAATGCATTTGAAAGATCAACAACTGTATGAGAAGGTATATGGGACAACAGAGTGTGTGGCTTGGGCACCACAGGTGTGTCTAACTCTGTGACCTTAGTGACCTCTCGCAGATCATGTACCAGTCTATAGGTGTCAGGCTTCCCCTTTCACCTTTTTTTTTTTTCTGGGAACAAGTGGGTGTTGGCTGGGGAGACACACTCCTTTAATGCATCTGCTTGTAAAAGATCCTCAAACATAACCTAAATGGATTTCTCTTGCCTTCTGGATAAGGAGTACTGTTTAATGCGGGGAGGTTTGCACCCTGGTTTACTACAGTTGCAGTTTCAATTATCCTAATGATTTGACTGTAGCAGAGACATAGGGGCAGGGCTTACTAGAACATCATGTAGACTGACCTGCAGGGGGTGTAGAAGGAGGGCATTACTGTGCACCGCTAGCCGCTTCTAGGTCTCTCTGCTTCTTTTCGCATTGTCTGACTATATGACCAGGCTTGCCACAGTGAAAACAAGTTCTAGGGGTTTTGTCTTTGTGACTGTCCGGTCTGTACGTCTGGGTTTTGTCTACTCCCTTCTGCACCATAAGCTTTCACAGGGTATAATTTAATTTTCATGTCAGTCTGAATTCCCACAGTCTTTTTGCATAACTCATCAGGGGTTATGGATCTTGTCAGGGGTGCTGTCTCTAAGTCTGTTTCTAATATGATCCTTTACTCCCTGCTTAAAGGCTTCTACTATCAGTGGGTTTCTCACTGTGTCTGGGCAGTCATCATATCCAAGGTTAGAAGCTCTTAATCCCTACTTCTTTATGTCTCTACAAAACACAGTGCTACTGTCCTTAGTCTTAGGATCGTTTTGAAAGAGTGGCATATGAGAGTTCCACCTTTATGACATCCTAAAATTAGACAACATCTAATCATTCTAATCATCACAAAATCTCCACATCAGTCATTTTTTTCACATACTGCGACTTTCATAAACTGTGTTTGTAAAAAGACCAGATGATTCACTTTCCTTTACAACTGTGATTTGAGCAGCTCAGAGACCACGAACAGTCACAAGGTGCAAGTATGTGACCAATATGCATTCTGGTCTTTAATGACAGATAGCGAATCTTTATACATTGCGGGTGTGGATTTACACTGCTTATTTTTCATTTAACCGTGGGTTAACCCTTTTCATCCAAATCATTTTCCTTTGGAGACAACAGATATTATACCTAGACTACAAACCATGCTGACACAGACACAGGCCAGAGTTCACTCTGTAATTTAACTCTTCTGTGTTTTCCTAGACGCGCTGATAAAGATGATAGTCAACTAATGCTTGGTTTTTCTACTACATGACAAGAATATAATTTAAGCAGACAACAGTTAATATTGACACCAAGATTACATATTAATATTTTTGTGCAATTTTTGAATATTTTCAGGCAAACCCCACTCTTCTAATTACCACAGATGTTCAGAACCTCTTAAGCTTGAGGTTGCCTTAAGGGCCAACTGCCAGACTTTTAACATTTTCTTTACCAGTTTCCAATCAAAGTTTTTACCACTGTAAAACATCACCATATTCTTACACAATATAGATTAATGCTGCTGCACACCGTATGAACGTGAAAAGTGAAAATTTATTGGTACATATACGCCATGAATTAGTTTGTAAAGCATAAAGAAAGCACTAGATCATTGTAGTAAACATAACTTTTTGGTCATTTGAGACCTTCCTCAGATAAGATCTAGAAGCAAGCAGAGTGCGCAGAGGAATCATGGCGTGGTTTCATCGCCATGATTCCTCTGCGCACTCTGCTTCTAGATCTTATCAGAGGAAGGTCTCAAATGACCGAAACATTATGTTTACTACAATGATCTAGTGCTTTCTTTATGCTTTACAAACTAATTCATGGCGTATATGTACCAATACATTTTCACTTTTCACGTTCATACGGTGTGCAGCAGCATTTATCTATACTGTACGTGAGTCGCAGGACTCTTTGTCTGCTAGCACCCATACTCCCCTTTTTTTAGAAGTGTGCGGTTCCATTGCTTTCTACATATTCTTACACAAGGCTTAAAAGTCAAATACTGGCTAAAAACAGCTTTCACTATACGATTACACAGTGAACCATATATTCATAATTTTCCATACATTATACCAGTGGTGTCACAATCTATCACTTACATCTTAGTTACCCGCCTTGTCTCCTCCACCTTCTTGCTAAGTTCTACCAAAGCATGTATACCTCTGCTGTAGCCCTTTCCTCAAATGAACCTTCTATTTTCTTGTCTAAAATCTACCAAAAGGGTCCGTTCAAATAGATGCCATCAGGGAGGCGATCTATCCTGGTCAGTTTTCTGGTCTGTTTGGCCAATATCTGTTCCTTCAGATTTTCTAATCAACTCACATGGGGGCAACCACACTTTGGATCCAATAAACCCCCATCTTTGGCTGGTAGCTAGTCAGCCAAACTATAATCTGGGTAGCGCCAAAGGCTCTCTTAAGGATCGGGGGGTTTTGTGTTTTTTGTTTTTTTTTTAACTTGGGCGGCAACTTCTCCCAACTCTATTAGTTCATATGGGGTGTACCATATCTTAGCAGGTCCCTTCCCCATACTGGCTGATAGCCAGTCAGCCGTGAGCTTCCCACTCCTCTAGGGCAATTAAGACAATAGAGGGTCACTTTTGACTTCTCTTAGTGGGAACTCCCAAACAGTCACTCTGTTTTCTTGAACTAATCTCTGATGTGCATGTTCTGGCTTAGTGCTCAGGGCAAAACCTCAACACCCCTGAATCTTTGCACATACTTGTGCGGATTCTACTCAGTCCTTAGTACTACTACTCGGGTCTCATTCGACCCTGACCGTCCAGGCACGGCTGGAAGCTAGTGTTCCAAAACAAGGACTTTTCAATCACTCAGTACTTTTATTCTCACAACTCTAGGGATTAAGGATGGAGAATGACTCTCCCTTCTGTGCCGCCTTATACCCTTCATAACAGATGTAGCAACCAAATGACAGCATGGACAGTAGACAAAGAATGAGGTATAACGTTTCCCACCCCGCTACAGACAACATACTCTTTACTATATAATATGGCACCGATTGTTTAAAAAAAACATGTAGCAACTAACCTCACTCATCGACACCACAGGATCCGGGACACGTAGGAACTCAGATTAGTTATTTGCACAGTCCCTGAAAGTACATGTCATGGTTGAGAAGTAGCAGTGTAGAGGAAGGAAGGGTTACAGAGGGAAAAAGTTGCAGGGGTTGTTACACCCAACCAGCTTAGTTTGTGTTGTTGCAGAGCGGATTCTCGTTATAGGTTTGTAGTTGTGATGGTGTGGCAAGCAAGTCTTGCGTCTTCTGATGGTGGCTGCTCAGCTGAAGCATCCTTGTGACTTCTGAAGCTTGGCTATTTAAACTCAGTTCCTTACCTTTTGTTCCCATGGGTTAGTGTTGGGGTTACGACATTAGTAAACTAACTTATGAAGTGTATTCAGACAGGTGCCAATGGCTACAGGGTTGTGAACACATTGCTCAGGGTAGTGATCGTAGCACCCTCCTGAGAGGCACAGATGATTTAAACAGGTTCTCTGCACCTTCAACTCGGAAAGCAGAATGGTGCAAATAGTTTATTTCTATTTGTGTATGTTATGCTATTTTCTCACAAACAGATTGTTTATACACATGTGACTGGGGACATTTATATTTAACAAATAGGCCAGGATATAACGGGTCATGAACGGGATAGGGGCATACTGAGTATGATGCCTACATAAAATACATATATACACCTTTTATTCGAGACTTCCCTTTACAGAGCACAAAGAGATTGTTTTAAGTGAAAATCTCAAAAGATGTTTTTCATGTATGAAAGAGCACTTGTAAAATAAAAAATTATACCTATACAAAAATAGACAACCAAATGCCAATACTGGCTTTGACACATGAATTCCTAATTCCTGTTACAAAAAGTAATCCAGCATCACAAAGTGCATAATACAATGAGTACTCTATTAGTTAATCAAGTTAAAAATACGCAACCGGTAAAAATGGCTACAATACAAACATGTGCTGTTGCTATGCTCACACGGCTGTTGATAATATCTGTTGCTGTCATCCTTCTTAGGGGTGGTTCACACTTGCGCCCGATGTCCGCAGGGAAACCATTTTTTACAGCAGTGAAGAAAAATTAGCTGGGTTGCTATGGAAACCTGGAGTAAAGCTCTGATGTGCGGTCCTGTGTGCAGAGCTGCGTATCTAATCCAGCATGCGGTCCTGTGTGCAGAGCCGCGTAGCTAATCCTCCGGCTTGTGGAACTGCGTGCAGATGCGCGTATCTAATCCTCTGGCTTGTGGAACTGCATGCAGATGCACGTATCTAATCCTCCAGCGTGTGGAACTGCGTGCAGATGCGCATATATAATCCTCTGGAGTGTGAAGCTGTGGGCAAACGCATGTATCTAATCCTCCGCCATGTGGAACTGCGTGCAAAAGCGTGTATCTAATCCTCCGGCTTGTGGTACTGCATGCTTAGGCGTGTATCTAATCCTACCCTGTGTGGTATTGCGTGCGGTGGTGCGTATCTAATCTGCCGGCGTGTGGTATTGCGTGCAGTGCTGCATATGTAATCCTCCGGTGTATGGTATTGCGTGCAGTGGCTCTTATGCAATCCTCCGGCGTGTGGTATTGCGTGAAGACGCGCGTATGTAATCCTCTGGCATGTGATACTGTGTACTGACCTGTGTATCTAATCCTCTGATGCGTGTATCTCAGTTTGGATATCAGTGTTGGATTGTGCATGTGGAGTGATCGTGTTTATGGCAGTTGGAATATGAGTAAAAGACTTGCATGTTTGTATTTGCTAATGGGGGGGGTCATTGTTTTGGGAATGCTGTATCTTAGCAACGGTATGTCCGAGCGAGTTGAGGCCTCATCTTAAACCTTCCTGGACACCTGAAGTATCTCTGTACCAAATTTGGTGAAGATTGTACCAGTCGTTTGGTCGCGTATAAAGAACAGACAGACAGAAATTCATTTTTGTAATATAGAGAGATATATGAGCAATGAACAGTAGCACTTCCCTAGTTTTATATATATATGGACACAACACAGTAACACTTCTCTTGTACTGTACCCTACTAATCCTACTAATATTATAAATGTAAAAGTTTGTGTGTTTGGATGTTTGTTACTCAGTCACACAAAAATGGCTGAATGAAATGAATGAAATAGATAGTTTGTAACCTCGATTAACACACAGACTACTTTTTATCCTGGTAAATTACATGGCTTCATGACTGTTATGAATTTATGTTCACATACTATATTACACTGCTCTTGCAGAAGCTTATCTCAGGTTCTGATAAAGCCAGGGCTGTTATCTCCTGTGTAAACACTCAGGTAACCCTCAGTCCATTGTGTACATGCATTTGCATATTAACTGATCTGCTCTAGGCAACATGCTGACACACTGGATACACCTTTAATTCAAATTGGCAGTTTGCTACCTTTAAACATGCCGGGGAAAAAGAAAATCTAATTTTTTGCAAAATTCTAAAACAACGAGAGCTATGAAGCAAACCAGAAGTTACAGAGTTTTCAAGCGGAGCTGAGGGGGATCATCAACACCAACAACACACTCATTATATAGCATCTCAGCCAACTGCTGAGATGCTGGAACAATCGCAGGCACGACGCGAGGAATGAGTTCAGCAGCAGGACAGCTTAAGAGCTGCCAAAACGCCGGAGCAGGCAAATCATTGATGGCAGCAATTTACTGAATATAGGTGGATCATCGGCACCAACAACACACAGACGAAGTCGCAGGCAGAGGCTAGTGTATAAATACTGCACAGTGCTACTTCTCAGGTTTTGTTTACATGGACACTGCACAGTACAACTTCTCTTGCTCTTTATGTATTTATTGTTCAAAGTAATACTTGCCTTATTCAGTATGTCATATGTAATACTCACTGTCTAAATTGATTTTGCAAACAAGCAATAGTCTGCTTCCAATTTGTTCTGAGTAGGGCCATATCTAGGGAGCAGGGACTACCAGGCAAACAACAACAGGAAAGTTAAGAAGGTGTGAGGGGCCAAGACTCTGACGCAGCAGAGTCAGGCAGTAAAATATAACAAAACAAAAAATATAACATAACGAGCATAAGAAAGACTAGGCATTGTGAAGTCAGCAACTAAAACAAGGGGGAAAAAAAATGGGGGGAGGGGGACATATCTACCCACCACCAGACAAAGGGAACACTGTGGATGGGGGGCAGACAAGAAGGCAGAGTGGAAAATAGAACTGGAAGAAACTAATTTTTAATATGTATCAAAAATGTTCTTTATAACAATTTTTGGAAACAAAGTAACAATACAAAAACATACAAAAATAATGTTTCTAAATGCAGGAGACAGCTAGATGACACATCAGAAGGAAATGCAAAGGAACATTACGTGGGATTTAACAAGTTGTCATCATACCTTGTTACATCCCACGTTACTTTACATTTGTTGGCGGTGTGTCATCTAGCTGTGCCCTACATTTACAAACACACTATTTCAATGTTTTATACAAAAGGTATATCATCTTCTAATTCTGTCTTCTTACGTAAATACTATAACTTGGGCAAGAGTAGTAGGAAACTCAAGTGGATAGAAATGTCAGATCTTTTGGGAACATCTGGATGTGGATTGTTTTCTGACAATATTTATACATAAATCTGAAATACATTTTATTGTCTGATAGTATGACTTCCTATTACTGTTTCCATGGCAGACAGCGTTCAAGAGTTGATTTAATTGCGTTTTTTTCCAAGCACATTAACAGCGCAACAAGGCATAATATAATGGACCAGGACACAGGACATGTCTGTCTGTATGGTGGTAGCTGTGGCAACATGTGTGGCACTGCAGGAGGGCATAATATGATGGACCAGACCACAGGACATGTCTAGCCGTATGGTGGTAGCTATTTAGTAAAAGCAGCCAGCAGCCGTACAGTAAATGGAAGATGATAAAGAGAGATGGTGACACAACTATTCAGAGGCATCAACCATAGGTGTTTGAAAATTCTCACAGATCCATGCCTGATTCATTTTGCTAAAAGTAATCCCTTTAGGTGTTACAATGCCGGATGACTGGGTGCTTATTGCTGTCTCCTGGGTATGCATTTCCATATGCATGAATGACGTTAACATAGAAGAGGAGGAGTAACAGGAGTTACAGTTGGTGATGATGATAAAAACAACTATTTGCTATTGCTGTGTGTAAATGTGGCCAGCCTACCAGGAAAATAAGGGGAGGAATAGGAGAACGGCCTAGCTCACTCCCCCTGCCAGTACCACTGTTAATTCTATTTTTCCAAATAAGACAGTGATGCCTTTTCATGTTTGTATGTAGCGATGTTGTTTCTACATTTGTTCTTGCACAGCCACTGCTAAGTTTCTGTTTACTGATCTTGCACATTCCCATGGATTTATTGATTGGTAATGTACACTAAAACTCCCACACGGGAGATGACCACTTATAGTTTTTGCCACCAATGGAAACATGTTTGCTACTACCACTACCTGGGATGTTCCCCTAGATGTGCCTGCAAGAAGCTGGAATTGTTACTATTTCTACCTCCGCTACCCTCTTTATCTGATGTCATCTTGTCAACTTGACCCGACTGCCAGGTCCTATCTGCGAGGGAATCATTACTGACTATATCATCATCTTCTCCACTTTTTTTGTAACACTTCATCATGGCCATGCACACCCTCAGAATTTCCATCTCCATATATTACCCTAGTTCCCCTACCAGAACAACAACTACTAGTAGTATTAGTACCATACCTCTGCCACTACTACCTCTACCACCAACAGTAATCATGTCTTCCTCCACTGTTTGCACTCAATGCTGATTGCTCTCATCCAGATCATCAAAAAGAGGAGGGAGACGGCTCTGACCAGAAGAAATAGATTGCTAATCAAGTGCCAGAGCACTAATAAGGATCTTTGACCGTGAAGAATGTAGAAGGAGACACAGTTGACAGTCCAGAAAGGCCCTGTGTACATTACGTCTTACAGTACTTAATAGGAGAAGCAACACACAGAAGCCTGACTTAAGAAAACATCATTCTTGGATACAATATCTTTCTGTAACTGACATGAGTCAGGTATATATTCCACAAACTTCATCTTCATTCACAGGAAGTACAACAATCCTGTGGCTACTGGCGTTCCCCCTACGCCCAACAGCAGCACAACTGGGGATATTCCTGCCCCTATGAGCTGTTAGGACAGGTGGAATTTTTAATTACCTAACAGCATTTGACCCCTATAAGAGGCCGGAAGCCCTGCTCCTCCTTTGTGTTTTTTTTCTGTCCTGTGGGACAGGACAGGTGGACAGGGAGAGGGATTCCGGCCTCCTATAGGGGTCCCCTCTCCCCCCTATGGATTACCTTGAAGACGCAGCCTTGACTTGTGGGAAAGCTGTCCTCCCTCTCTGAAGTGGCGTAGCTCCCTGCAGCTTGATCATCGCGGCTGCGGCGGGGTCCGGCAGAGAGGGAACCTATCTGCTCCGGCGGGCCTGGGGAACTAGGTATCTGCGCCAGGTTCCGCCTGAGCCAGGGACCGCTTCCAGTAAGCCGCGCAAAGAAAAAGAAAAAGGCCAGAATAAGGTAAGAACCTCTCTGGGCTACATATCACTCCCCTTCCCTGTGGGGGGGGGGATGGGGGACTGGATTATATTATCCTACATTAAGAAAGCACTTACCTGATGTTAGGGGTGTGGTTGCCCCGCCCCCTTTCCTGTTCCGCCTATTTAACCCCCCTCTCCACCTTAGTAAGATGCTTGTCGCTCAGGTTGCAGGCACTTCTGAGAGCTGCTGCCTCAGAGTTTACTTTCGGTGATTCAGGTTGGAGTCGTGTTGCTAAGGTCAGTGGAGGGGGAGAGTCGGGGGGGGGGGGGGGCGACAAACTAGAGGAGACGGAACATCAGGTTATTTTTTTGTGTGTCTTTCTTTCTCCCCCTGCCTCTTATAGGATGTCTTCCTCATCTTCCTCGACCCTCCCTCGCAGGAAGACTACATCTAAAAGGAAGCATTTGGCGTGCGCCAAATGCAGGATTCCCCTCCCAGATGCCTGTGAATACAGGTACTGCCAGGGATGCAGAGCCCCCCCCCCCCCCCCCCGAGGCTACCCCCATTAGGGAAATGGTCTCTTGGGTGAAGGACTTTGTCTCTCATTCAATGAGAAAGATGGAAGATCTCCCAGCTTGCCAAGAGACCCCGGCTAGAGGCGTCTGAGCCTTCCCTACCTCTTCTGGAGAGATTACATATTGGGGAACTGGAGTCCTCGGAGGAAGACATTGTGGAGTCAGAAAAAGAGATCTTCCCCCTCGATAAGATGGGTAGACTCCTCAGAATCGTCAGACCAAGAGATCAGGAGGCTGGCGAGGGTACTAGCAGAAGATCAAGATCTTTCAAAGCCAGTCCTGACTTGGTCCAGGTAATGGAGGGGGAGTGGAGGCGTCCCGAGAAAGCCTTTGCACCTTCATTAAGGTTTAGATCTCTCTTTCCTGTGTCACAGTCCCAGCAGGGGGCCTGGGGGCCACCACCCAAGGTAGACGTGGCCGTAGCAAAACTGTCCCGCCGGATGGTTCTGCCTGCTGAGGACGGATCAGCTTTGCAGGACCCACTGGACTGCCGAGTGGAGGGGTCCTTAAGGCGGGCATATTCTGCCGCCTCTTCCCAGGCCTCCGTGGCGATAGCGGCCAATGATGTGGTCGCTGGCCTGCGGGCTGAATTATCTTCCCTTGCCAGGGATATTGACACAGGGGTCCACCGGGATGACCTCCTGTTGGCCATGACCGACATTAACATGATGGTGGACCACCTCTCTGAAGCCGCCAGGACGCAGTTAAAACTTGCCTCCAAGTCAATGGCCCTCACCACTGTGGCCAGGCGACCATTTTGGATAAAGCCGTGGAGGGTGGACAATGCCTCTAAGCTGGGCCTTTGTACGCTGCCATTTGAGCCTGGCAGGCTTTTTGGCAAGGCCCTAGACAAGATTATGGAGGATCTTGCGGACACTAAAGCAAAGAACCTTCCGCAGCCACCCGAAAGAAGAAAGACGTCCTTTCGGGGTCGGGGTTCCTCCACTAGAGGCTTTAGAGGACGTGGGCGCTCCGCTCCCCGGGGCAGGGGCAGAGGACGCGGCACGTCCCGCGACCGCAGGGTAGATCCCTGACTAGTCCGCTCATCTATCAGCTTTAAAGACGGTCGGGCCCATTCTCCATCCAGGCGCCCGGCCCTGACAGCCCGGAGTCTCCCAAGATGGAGCAGGTATCATCTTGACTCCGCTGGCCGATATAACATCTTGCCCTTTTCAGGGCCCCAAACAACTTCATCTAAAGAGACCCGGCCGGAGGGATCTTTTTCCGGTCGGCTTGGTACTCAGAGCAGCAAGCGGAGGATGCAGGGGTCTCTACCGTGGCCAGTTCAACCCCAGAATTCGAGGTCACTGGAAGATCTTCAGGTCAGATATATGCACGGGACGTCCTGGAGTTCAGTCCAAGGTCCTGGATTAAGGGAAGCTACGCCCTTAGGATTCTACCCTCCCAGACGGCAGAAATTCAGCCCCCATAGCCAGATCAAGCAAGCCTGGCTGGCACATAAACCCAGTAGGGTTACTTGTGATTCCAGTAAGTCTAATCCAGTTCCGGGGATTCACCAGAGACTCCCGAGGGGGCCCTCAATACAGCAAGAGGTGGGGAGTCTGGAATCACTGTCCCTCGGGACTAGAAAAGCCTATCCAGTGAACCATCAGTACTCGGCCAGATTAAGCCCGGTAAACCCATCTTCGCGATGGGAGGTCCTCGGTCAGGTTTACCTAGACCCTGTTGACCACAGATGCCTCCCCCAGTGGGGGAGCTCATCTGGGGGAGACCCTGGTACAGGGCACCTGGTATTACCTGGAGAGAACGCGCTTACCCAGCTGGCGAGAGTCTACGAAAGTTCACATGAAACCCCAGACGTCGATGCCACTTCCATGGAAGAGGACAAGCAGGATCCAGACGGAGGTCCTGATGACAGTCTACCACAGTCTTCTCGGGAGGAAGATCAGAGCCTTCCTGGGGGTACAGGTCGCCAGCAGGGAACTCGCCCAGTAAAGACAAAGCCCCTTCCGGCGGACAGCGGTTCAAACTCCAGGTTACTTGAATGTCCTACGGGACTAGCTCACCAAAGTATTGGTGACCCAGGACGAGGTGTCCCTACACCAGGGTGCCTTCCACCATCTCACCAAGGGATGAGGTCTCCCCGAGGTGGATCTGATGGCCACCTCAAACAGCGCCATGGTAGAGGTGGGTTGCTCCCTAGCTCGGGGGAAAACCCCTCTGACGCTGTATGCCCTGTCAATACCTGGGAGGCCCAAACTGGAAGATGTTTTCCCTCCCCGGCTGAGGATTCTGAAGGTATTGACGAAACACAGGCAGAACCAGTTGGCAGTAAGAAGCACGCCATTCTGGTCAAAAAGGGCATGGTTCACGTCTTCATTCCTATGAAACGGAAGAACAACTGGAGGCTTCCACCAGTGTAAACTCTGGTAATCCGGAACAGTCAACCTTACCAAGGTCTGAACAGATTCAACCTCACTACCTGGAGGTGAACCAGCCGCCAGCTGGTGAAAGAGGATTGTCCCAGGGAGTGCTAAGGATGTTGGCGCACTCAAGAGCGGACTCAACTAACCAGAGCTATCTGAGGGTCGCCCGGGTTTTTCAGAACTGGTGTACAAGTAACCAGCGTGGCCCTAATAGAGATGCAGTCCTGGAGTTCCTACAGGAGGGCCGGGAGAGGGGTCTGGCACCCGCTACCCTAAAGGTTCAAGTTTCAGCTCTGTCCGCTCTCCTGGAGACTAGATTATTATTATATTATTATTATTATTATTATTTATATAGCACCATTAATTCCATGGTGCTTTACATTTGGGGGTTACATACAGTACACAGAATATACAGGTAGATATAATACTAACAATGACTGACTGGCACAGTGGGGTAGAGGGCCCTGCCCGCGAGGGCTTACAATCTATGAGGGAAGGGGGTAGAGACAGAAGGAGAGGGGGAGACTGTACAGATGGCGGTGCGGTGATAGTGTTATTGGAGGTTGTAGGCCTTCCTGAATAGATGAGTCTTCAGCACCTTCTTGAATCCCGTGATTGTGGGGGTCAGTCTTATGTGTCGTGGTAAGGAGTTCCAGAGTATGGGGGATGCATGAGAGAAATCTTGGAGACGGTTGTGTGAGGAGCGGATGAGGGCAGAGCGGAGTAGGAGGTCATTGGAGGATCTGAGGTTACGTGTGGGCAGGTAGCAGGAGATGAGGTCAGAGATATATGGAGGGGACAGGTTGTGGATGGCTTTGTATGTTAGTGTTAGTAGCTTGAACTCAATTCGCTGGGCTATAGGTAGCCAGTGGAGGGACTGGCAGAGGGGAGCAGCCGATGAAGATCGGGGTGTGAGGTGGATTAAGCGAGCAGCGCAGTTTAGGGTGGACTGGAGGGGGGCGAGGGTGTTAGCTGGGAGTCCATGGAGAAGGGTGTTGCAGTAGTCTAGGCAGGAGATTATGAGGGCCTGGACGAGCATCTTGGTAGTTTCCTGGGTGAGGAAGGGGCGAATTCGATGGATGTTCTTGAGTTGGAGGCGGCAGGAGGTGTTGAGGGCTTGAATATGTGGCTTGAAGGATAGTTCAGAGTCCAGGGTTACCCCAAGGCATCGGGCCTGTGGGACAGGGGTAATTGTGGTTCCATTAACTTTGATAGA
Organism: Leptodactylus fuscus; assembly: GCF_031893055.1. Taxonomy (NCBI): domain Eukaryota; kingdom Metazoa; phylum Chordata; class Amphibia; order Anura; family Leptodactylidae; genus Leptodactylus; species Leptodactylus fuscus. The sequence continues at coordinate 199,053,258 of NC_134265.1, forward strand.
TGGGTCAAGTGGTGGGGCCATACAGGATGGGCTGAAGATGATAAACTCTATTTTCTCCATATATATAATAATGTGTTTTTCCAGCTCACCCTCTCATCCAGCCGAATGCACGGAAACGCAGGTGGACTTCAACCAGCAGGAATACAAATTTTTCGCAAAAGGATGAATCCAGCATAAGGATGAATAAAATTTAACTTTTATTAAATCTTCATAAAATATAGTAACGTGCTTTTAGCAAGATCCAAATTGCATGGCTACGCGTTTCGGAGCTGTATTGCGTGCTCCTTCTTCAAGGCATCAAGGCCTTGAAGAAGGAGCACGCAATACAGCTCCGAAACGCGTAGCCATGCAATTTGGATCTTGCTAAAAGCACGTTACTATATTTTATGAAGATTTAATAAAAGTTAAATTTTATTCATCCTTATGCTGGATTCATCCTTTTGCGAAAAATTTCTATTTTCTCCATGTTGAGTTTGAGAAAGCGGGAGGAGAGGAAGGAGGCTACGGCCGCTAAACAATCTGGAATTCTGGCTAGCAGGGAGGTAATGTCTGGTCCAGAGATGTAGATTTGGGTGTTGTCGGCATAGCAGTGGTACTGAAAGCCGTGAGATTCTATGAGTTGGCCCAGGCCAAGGGTGTAGATGGAGAACAGGAGGGGTCCTAGGACGGAGCCCTGGGGGACACCTACAGATAGAGGGCGTGGTGAGGAGGTGGTGTGCGAGTGGGAAACGCTGGGAGATCCTCTAATTAAACAATTTCTAAGAGGGGCTACTAGACTTCGCCCTCAGGTGCAGCCGCCCGTCCTTACCTGGGACTTAGCCGCAGTTCTACAGGGACTCTGTGCGCCTCCCTTTGAGCCCTTATCTGAAGTGGACATGAAGTACCTATAATACAAGATAACCTTTTTGTTGGCAATAACCTCCGCCAAGAGGGTTGGTGAGCTTCAGGCCTTAGCGGCCACTGAACCATTTATTACCTTCTTTCCAGACAGAGTACATTTGAGGTTCGTCCCAGGATTTTTGCCAAAGGTACCCACTTCTCAGAATATCAACCAGGTAATTGTCTTACCAACCTTTTTCCCTCTCCCACCTCGGAGTGGGAGGAGAAGATGCACAAGTTGGACTTGGTGAGAGCATTACAGATTTACCTGAAGCGCACTGCGCCTTTTCGGAAATCAGAGAACTTGCTTATCAACGTAGTGGGCCACACTAAAGGTACCAAAGCATCCAAACCAACTGTATCAAGATGGATTAGGGAAGCCATTATCTGCTCCCTACGTGCTCAAGATCTCCCAGTACCAGACTTTGTCCGTGCCCACGCCACCCGAGCAGTAGCAACCTCGTGGGCCGAGAGGCGTTTCCTTTCCTTGGAGCAGATATGCGCCGCGGCTTCCTGGAGTTCGCATCTAACCTTCGCCAAACATTATAGACTGAATTGGCGGACGATGGAATCTACAGCGTTTGGACACTCGGTATTGGCATCAGCCTGCCAAGAACCCACCCTGGGGTAGAAAGCGATACTTGCTAAATCCCCAGTTGTGCTGCTGTTGGGCGTAGGGGGAACGAAAGATTGTGAATGACAATCTGTTTTCCCTTAGCCCAAACAGCAGCACACGGCTCCCTCCCTATGCTGGATTGTATTATTCTGTTATATATTATGTAGATTATTTCTGTGGAAAATTTGTCATATCTTATACTTGTTACTAACACAAAGGAGGAGCAGGGCTTCCGGCCTCTTATAGGGGTCAAATGCTGTTAGGTAATTAAAAATTCCACCTGTCCTAACAGCTCATAGGGGCAGGAATATCCCCAGTTGTGCTGCTGTTTGGGCTAAGGGAAAACAGATTGTCATTCACAATCTTTCGGTCTTGCGCAAATGCTTCCTGCTAATCGAGGATGCAGTACTATTCTGTGGAAAATATATCTATAATTATATATTCGCATTTGTGCATACAGAGAAATGTTCAAAATATTTTGTTCAGCTTAACAACAATGCTCCTTCACACTGTGTACATGGTAGGCTTTATATATTATATATGCTTACATTGGGTGAACCACAAGAAACTGCTTGTATATAATGGAGTTCTTTTCCTTTTAAGATTAGTGCAGGGTTGTGCATGTTGGGTGACAAACAATAAACCACATGTCTGAACAACAAGAAACTGCTTGTATATACGTTAGCAGAGGTGTTGTTTTTTTGTTGTTGTTTTTTTTTTTTTTTTTTTTTTTTTTTTTTAAATTTGCACAGGCAAAACCAGCAGCATTTTGCTGTTATGTATTTAATAAAAAAAAAAGTTAACTCAACCCCAAAAAATTATCAAAACATAGCAATAATGATAATAACTTTATATAGTGCCAACATATTCTGCAGCACTTCACAAATCAGAGGACATATGAACTGACAATATGAGACATTACAATGTGACAAAGAAATAAACATATCAAACAATAGGAGTGAAGTAGTAGTTCGCAAGAGCTAACAGTCTATGGCATATTTCAGTAACAGGATTGTCTTCAGTACAATGTTTAATAAGAATGCTTAAAGAAAGTGTATAGAGATGGAAATTGCTCTATTGCAAGTATTGTCAGACAACATTAGATTGTTGGCAATGAAAGGGTTAACTGCCTGTGAAAGCACTGTAGCAGCAGCACATATTCCAGTCACTCACTGTCCATGAAGTGAACCTGTCCTTTCTATGTCTATTCAATTCTAGCTTTAATCTACCTGTGTATAACTGCTTGATTCTCTACGTCGTCCTATCATTATTGCTGGAATTCCTGAATTTTCTGAACTGTGCTGCCTATAGCCTAGCTATGATACAGTGAGATGGATCACAGATCTGTTTGCATGTCCACCATTACAGCAAATGAAGGCTGATCACAAGTGTCCAAGATTTGTATACGCCCTATGACATCAGCACTCTAAGGTCCACCTACCACTGTCAAATGTTGTTTCCATGTCACAGACATGTGTGAGTCACTTCACACTTTATCTACTCTGTGTTTCCTAGTCAAACTTGTGGCGGTGGCCATTTTTTTGTATCGTAGCTTTTGTTGTTTGTCCAAAGAGAATCTCCATCTGTTCAGTTTCATAAAAAACTAGACAATTTTGAATATTTGGGATTAACCATTTTGCCCATCTCTACCTTCGACCATCCTAACAACTAACTATCCCTATACATAAGGCGACTTAGGAGTGGAGGGTTAGATATGAAAGTTGGACTTTTGGGTCTAGCCAAATGAGCTTATAACTGATGTAAAGCGTCTCTATTTTTTACACTAATGGCTCCGTTATACTGTCTGTTATTACTGACCTTTTTTTTTTTTTACATGCTCAGAAAGCAGAAAAAAAATAAATTCCATTAAATGGATCAGTTAAAACAACACACATTAATATCAGTTAGAGTCCGTTAATGTTTGTTATTATTTGGGCAGTTTTTTGTTTTTTTTGTTTTTTTGTTAACGGACCCGATCAGAACGGACATCCAATGGTAGTGTGAAAACTTCCTTAAGCTAAGGCCACATATATCAAAGTGCAACAAAAAATGCAGCATTTTTTTTTACAGAAAGTTTGAGTTTTCCTCCTGGTGACATGCTTTGCTCTTCTGTGCTGAGGCTGGTGCTTTAGCGGTGATGTCAGGATACTGTGTGTGCCCATGTGACCGCTGGTGGGTCAACTACATGTCTCATCTGTGAACCTCTGGCCAATGAAGTCATAGAAGAGCATTGGATGTCTTCAAGAGAGTGTGAGATACCATGAGAAGGCCCAAAAGAGGTAATGGAAGGTGAGTATGAATTTTTTTTTTTTACACCTCTCCTAAGCCTTCACCTATTACGCTCTGGGGTCTGAAGAGACCCTAGGATATAATATCGTCACTTTCACTTTACGTCGGCTTTGGAATTAGATAGATAGGTTCCTCGGAGCCCTAAGAGTATTCTACACTATGTTTTTAAGCCAATTTAAGGTGTGGTTCATACTGAAGTTGTTTAACCCAAAACAAATCAGGTACCTGAGCAGGCCAAACTCAAGATTCATTTCATGTTTGAGAAGTTCGACCATCTCTACTGATTACCGTGGACCACGCTATATAATGTATACTGGATGGACTTGGTATGTTATCAGTTTCAGAAAGAAACAAAGGGTTTTATTTTTGTCCCTACCCATAATGCTTTCCAGTTTGAGTAAAATATGCCTGTTGCACGTACCCTAGATACTATTTACCTAGCAGATTTTGAGGCAATCTGAAATATGGTTGTACTTTCTTTCATGTCCTCAGAGATATGCAGTATAACATACTGCTAGAAAGTCGACAATGCGCTGAATTCACCGATATCTCTCATTCTAATGTCAAAATAGTTAGATAGTTTGCGCGGACACTGATGCCTGCAGGGCAGCTTGAGTCTCTTTGGAACTTGACTGAGGCTTCTTATCCACCATCCGGACTATCCTGCGTTTCAACACTTCATCAATTTTTCCTCTTCTGCCCAGGGAGATAACCACCGGTGAGTTTCAATGAGCATCACTTGCTTGATATAAAGTTTTGTACCCACAATTACGAAAAGGTGCCAATTATTTAATCTGGCCTATTTTTGGAGTTTTCTGTGTATTAGCATTTTTTTTTTCAGTTTTTTTTTTTTTTTTTGTTATTCCAATTCACACAAAGGAAACAAACATCTATATAAACAAATGTGTATCTGTTATGTATCCACATGTTACAGGACACGACTGGTGACGGCTCATAAAGTTTTATGTTTGTGTAATGACAGTCACCTCTATTACAGAAGTGTCTGACCCCTGTATAAGTAATGCCGCCCCTGCTACCTCTTGTGTCACCCCCTCTACCTCATAGATTGTAAGCTCTTGCGAGCAGGGCCCTCAGTCCCATTGTGTGAAATGATTCTCTTTGTAATGTATCTGTCTGTATTTTAACCCTACAAATTGTACAGCGCTGCGGAATATGTTGGCACTATATAAATAAAATGTATTATTATATTATTATCTGTTAGAATAAATGTGTATTTGTATATATTGTAGAATTATTCTGGATATTTGAGAATCTGCTGTTGTGCTTGCAGTATTGTGGTTAATTGTAATGTATCCTTGGTAAGGGCTCGTTCACATCCGCGCCCGCACTCCGTTCTGCAGGTTTCCATTTCCTGCAAAAAAACAGGGGTAGGAGACAGAAACCTGCCGGCATGTTTTAATCCCATTCTGAGCTTGAAAAAGTGCTAAACAGCACGAAACAGCTGTCGCTCTTCCTCTGAGTGTGCCTCCTCCCGTGTATGTAATTTCTACTTGGACTTCAACAATAAAGTTTGGATTTTATGCACTGGGTGAGTGCCAAGTATATTTTTTCTACTTTTTTCTACTAATAGTTATGTTTGGACTGAGCACAGGTTTATTTGGTCATGTAAATAAAAGTAGCACCTCCGCCGTTATCTTTTCCTTCTCCTGTCTTTGCAGTTAAACATTTGTAATGCGCTTTTCTCACCGAGCAACTCAAAGCGCAGGGAGCGTTGTGAAGTAGGAGAGTTAGTAGCTGCAAAGGTGAGATATTCATCCCCGTCGTCCACAAGAGTTGTATTCTTCTACTACTTCTGCATAGACCATATAAACCCCAGACTCACCTTTTAGACTTGAGGTACAACAGAACTCTAATTGTTCATACTGTGGAGTAGATAATGCTCGTTTTAAGCACATGCTGTGGAAGTGTGAGAACTTGGGGTCCTTCTAGAAAGATGCTCTCATCTGAAAAGTGCACAGGGTTTGTCAATGCCAATATGAAGCATATTCTGGAATTTAAAGGCATGTTTCACATCTTATACTAGGCAAAGAAGCTCATGGGGGCCTATCGGACACAGCACACTGTTCCTAAAAGAGGGAAATGCATACTAAACTTAACAAATTGATTTGACAGGAAAAGAGGTCTACACTAGAGATGAGCGAACACTAAAATGTTCGAGGTTCGAAATTCGATTCGAACAGCCGCTCACTGTTCGAGTGTTCAAATGGGTTTCGAACCCCATTATAGTCTATGGGGAACATATACTCGTTAAGGGGGAAACCCAAATTCGTGTCTGGAGGGTCACCAAGTCCACTATGACACCCCAGGAAATGATACCAACACCCTGGAATGACACTGGGACAGCAGGGGAAGCATGTCTGGGGGCATAAAAGTCACTTTATTTCATGGAAATCCCTGTCAGTTTGCGATTTTCGCAAGCTAACTTTTCCCCATAGAAATGCATTGGCCAGCGCTGATTGGCCAGAGTACGGAACTCGACCAATCAGCGCTGGCTCTGCTGGAGGAGGCGGAGTCTAAGATCGCTCCACACCAGTCTCCATTCAGGTCAGACCTTAGACTCCACCTCCTCCGGCAGAGCCAGCGCTGATTGGCCGAAGGCTGGCCAATGCATTCCTATGCGAATGCAGAGACTTAGCAGTGCTGAGCCAGTTCTGCTCAACTACACATCTGATGCACACTCGGCTCTGCTACATCTGATGTAGCAATCTGATGTAGCAGAGCCGAGGGTGCACTAGAACCCCTGTGCAAACTCAGTTCACGCTAATAGAATGCATTGGCCAGCGCTGATTGGCCAATGCATTCTATTAGCCCGATGAAGTAGAGCTGAATGTGTGTGCTAAACACACACATTCAGCTCTACTTCATTGGGCTAATAGAATGCATTGGCCAGCGCTGATTGGCCAGAGTACGGAACTCGACCAATCAGCGCTGGCTCTGCTGGAGGAGGCGGAGTCTAAGATCGCTCCACACCAGTCTCCATTCAGGTCCGACCTTAGACTCCGCCTCCTCCAGCAGAGCCAGCGCTGATTGGCCGAATTCCGTACTCTGGCCAATCAGCGCTGGCCAATGCATTCTATTAGCCCGATGAAGTAGAGCTGAATGTGTGTGTTTAGCTCAACTACACCGGTGGAGTAGTTGAGCTAAGCACACAGATTCAGCTCTGCTTCAATCAGCGCTGGCCAATGCATTCTATTAGCTTGATGAAGCAGAGTGTGCACAAGGGTTCAAGCGCACCCTCGGCTCTGATGTAGAAGAGCCGAGGGTGCACAAGGGTTCAAGCGCACCCTCGGCTCTGATGTAGCAGAGCCGAGGCTGCACAAGGGTTCAAGCGCACCCTCGGCTCTGATGTAGCAGAGCCGAGGGTGCACAAGGGTTCAAGCGCACCCTCGGCTCTGATGTAGCAGAGCCGAGGCTGCACAAGGGTTCAAGCGCACCCTCGGCTCTGATGTAGCAGAGCCGAGGCTGCACAAGGGTTCAAGCGCACCCTCGGCTCTGATGTAGCAGAGCCGAGGGTGCACAAGGGTTCAAGCGCACCCTCGGCTCTGATGTAGCAGAGCCGAGGCTGCACAAGGGTTCAAGCAAACCCTCGGCTCTCCTAGCTCAGCCGTTGAGATGATGTTCAGAAGGGCCCTGATGGTGATGCAGTAACGACTCAGGAGTCCAGGTTGCAGTGTAAACCAGAGAACTCTTTATTAACTGGAACAATAGATACACCGGCAGCTTGCAGATAGGGGTAGTAGTTACAGTTCAGTTGCCATTAGAGATGAGCGAACAGTGTTCTATCGAACACATGTTCGATCGGATATCAGGGTGTTCGCCATGTTCGAATCGAATCGAACACCACGTGGTAAAGTGCGCCAAAATTCGATTCCCCTCCCACCTTCCCTGGCGCCTTTTTTGCACCAATAACAGCGCAGGGGAGGTGGGACAGGAACTACGACACTGGGGGCATTGAAAAAAATTGGAAAAAGTCATTGGCTGCCGAAATCAGGTGACCTCCATTTTAGACGAATAGTGGATTTCAAATCCGGGTCATATGAGAATGTGAACTTTGTGACTATGAGACAGGGATAGCTGTACAGGCAGGGATAGCTAGGGATAACCTTTATTTAGGGGGGAATGTTATTAAAAATAACTTTTTGGGGCTCTATCGGGTGTGTAATTGTGATTTTTGTGAGATAAACTTTTTCCCATAGGGATGCATTGGCCAGCGCTGATTGGCCGAATTCCGTACTCTGGCCAATCAGTGCTGGCCAATGCATTCTATTAGCTTGATGAAGCAGAGTGTGCACAAGGGTTCAAGCGCACCCTCGACTCTGATGTAGCAGAGCCGAGGCTGCACAAGGGTTCAAGCGCACCCTCGGCTCTGATGTAGGAGAGCCGAGGGTGCACTTGAACCCTTGTGCACCCTCAGCTCTGCTACATCAGAGCCGAGGGTGCGCTTGAACCCTTGTGCACACTCTGCTTCATCAAGCTAATAGAATGCATTGGCCAGCGCTGATTGGCCAATGTATTCTATTAGCCTGATGAAGTAGAGCTGAATGTGTGTGCTAAGCACACACATTCAGCTCTACTTCATCGGGCTAATAGAATGCATTGGCCAGCGCTGATTGGCCAGAGTACGGAACTCGACCAATCAGCGCTGGCTCTGCTGGAGGAGGCGGAGTCTAAGATCGCTCCACACCAGTCTCCATTCAGGTCCGACCTTAGACTCCGCCTCCTCCGGCAGAGCCAGCGCTGATTGGCCGAAGGCTGGCCAATGCATTCCTATGCGAATGCAGAGACTTAGCAGTGCTGAGTCAGTTTTGCTCAACTACACATCTGATGCACACTCGGCACTGCTACATCAGATGTAGCAATCTGATGTAGCAGAGCCGAGGGTGCACTAGAACCCCTGTGCAAACTCAGTTCACGCTAATAGAATGCATTGGCCAGCGCTGATTGGCCAATGCATTCTATTAGCCCGATGAAGTAGAGCTGAATGTGTGTGCTAAGCACACACATTCAGCACTGCTTCATCACGCCAATACAATGCATTAGCCAGTGCTGATTGGCCAGAGTACGGAATTCGGCCAATCAGCGCTGGCTCTGCTGGAGGAGGCGGAGTCTAAGGTCGGACCTGAATGGAGACTGGTGTGGAGCGATCTTAGACTCCGCCTCCTCCAGCAGAGCCAGCGCTGATTGGTCGAGTTCCGTACTCTGGCCAATCAGCGCTGGCCAATGCATTCTATTAGCCCGATGAAGTAGAGCTGAATGTGTGTGCTTAGCACACACATTCAGCTCTACTTCATCAGGCTAATAGAATACATTGGCCAATCAGCGCTGGCCAATGCATTCTATTAGCTTGATGAAGCAGAGTGTGCACAAGGGTTCAAGCGCACCCTCGGCTCTGATGTAGCAGAGCCGAGGCTGCACAAGGGTTCAAGTGCACCCTCGGCTCTCCTACATCAGAGCCGAGGGTGCGCTTGAACCCTTGTGCAGCCTCGGCTCTGCTACATCAGAGCCGAGGGTGCGCTTGAACCCTTGTGCACACTCTGCTTCATCAAGCTAATAGAATGCATTGGCCAGCACTGATTGGCCAGAGTACGGAATTCGGCCAATCAGCGCTGGCCAATGCATTCTATTAGCCCGATGAAGTAGAGCTGAATGTGTGTGCTAAGCACACACATTCAGCACTGCTTCATCACGCCAATACAATGCATTAGCCAGTGCTGATTGGCCAGAGTACGGAATTCGGCCAATCAGCGCTGGCTCTGCTGGAGGAGGCGGAGTCTAAGATCGCTCCACACCAGTCTCCATTCAGGTCCGACCTTAGACTCCGCCTCCTCCAGCAGAGCCAGCGCTGATTGGCCGAATTCCGTACTCTGGCCAATCAGCACTGGCTAATGCATTGTATTGGCTTGATGAAGCAGTGCTGAATGTGTGTGCTTAGCACACACATTCAGCTCTACTTCATCGGGCTAATAGAATGCATTGGCCAATCAGCGCTGGCCAATGCATTCTATTAGCGTGAACTGAGTTTGCACAGGGGTTCTAGTGCACCCTCGGCTCTGCTACATCAGATTGCTACATCTGATGTAGCAGTGCCGAGTGTGCATCAGATGTGTAGTTGAGCAAAACTGACTCAGCACTGCTAAGTCTGCATTCGCATAGGAATGCATTGGCCAGCCTTCGGCCAATCAGCGCTGGCTCTGCCGGAGGAGGCGGAGTCTAAGGTCGGACCTGAATGGAGACTGGTGTGGAGCGATCTTAGACTCCGCCTCCTCCAGCAGAGCCAGCGCTGATTGGCCGAATTCCGTACTCTGGCCAATCAGCACTGGCTAATGCATTGTATTGGCTTGATGAAGCAGTGCTGAATGTGTGTGCTTAGCACACACATTCAGCTCTACTTCATCGGGCTAATAGAATGCATTGGCCAATCAGCGCTGGCCAATGCATTCTATTAGCGTGAACTGAGTTTGCACAGGGGTTCTAGTGCACCCTCGGCTCTGCTACATCAGATTGCTACATCTGATGTAGCAGTGCCGAGTGTGCATCAGATGTGTAGTTGAGCAAAACTGACTCAGCACTGCTAAGTCTGCATTCGCATAGGAATGCATTGGCCAGCCTTCGGCCAATCAGCGCTGGCTCTGCCGGAGGAGGCGGAGTCTAAGGTCGGACCTGAATGGAGACTGGTGTGGAGCGATCTTAGACTCCGCCTCCTCCAGCAGAGCCAGCGCTGATTGGCCGAATTCCGTACTCTGGCCAATCAGCACTGGCTAATGCATTGTATTGGCTTGATGAAGCAGTGCTGAATGTGTGTGCTTAGCACACACATTCAGCTCTACTTCATCGGGCTAATAGAATGCATTGGCCAGCGCTGATTGGCCGAATTCCGTACTCTGGCCAATCAGCACTGGCTAATGCATTGTATTGGCTTGATGAAGCAGTGCTGAATGTGTGTGCTTAGCACACACATTCAGCTCTACTTCATCGGGCTAATAGAATGCATTGGCCAATCAGCGCTGGCCAATGCATTCTATTAGCGTGAACTGAGTTTGCACAGGGGTTCTAGTGCACCCTCGGCTCTGCTACATCAGATTGCTACATCTGATGTAGCAGTGCCGAGTGTGCATCAGATGTGTAGTTGAGCAAAACTGACTCAGCACTGCTAAGTCTGCATTCGCATAGGAATGCATTGGCCAGCCTTCGGCCAATCAGCGCTGGCTCTGCCGGAGGAGGCGGAGTCTAAGGTCGGACCTGAATGGAGACTGGTGTGGAGCGATCTTAGACTCCGCCTCCTCCAGCAGAGCCAGCGCTGATTGGCCGAATTCCGTACTCTGGCCAATCAGCACTGGCTAATGCATTGTATTGGCTTGATGAAGCAGTGCTGAATGTGTGTGCTTAGCACACACATTCAGCTCTACTTCATCGGGCTAATAGAATGCATTGGCCAGCGCTGATTGGCCGAATTCCGTACTCTGGCCAATCAGCACTGGCTAATGCATTGTATTGGCTTGATGAAGCAGTGCTGAATGTGTGTGCTTAGCACACACATTCAGCTCTACTTCATCGGGCTAATAGAATGCATTGGCCAATCAGCGCTGGCCAATGCATTCTATTAGCGTGAACTGAGTTTGCACAGGGGTTCTAGTGCACCCTCGGCTCTGCTACATCAGATTGCTACATCTGATGTAGCAGTGCCGAGTGTGCATCAGATGTGTAGTTGAGCAAAACTGACTCAGCACTGCTAAGTCTGCATTCGCATAGGAATGCATTGGCCAGCCTTCGGCCAATCAGCGCTGGCTCTGCCGGAGGAGGCGGAGTCTAAGGTCGGACCTGAATGGAGACTGGTGTGGAGCTATCTTAGACTCCGCCTCCTCCAGCAGAGCCAGCGCTGATTGGTCGAGTTCCGTACTCTGGCCAATCAGCACTGGCCAATGCATTTCTATGGGGAAAAGTTAGCTTGCGAAAATCGCAAACTGACAGGGATTTCCATGAAATAAAGTGACTTTTATGCCCCCAGACATGCTTCCCCTGCTGTCCCAGTGTCATTCCAGGGTGTTGGTATCATTTCCTGGGGTGTCATAGTGGACTTGGTGACCCTCCAGACACGAATTTGGGTTTCCCCCTTAACGAGTTTATGTTCCCCATAGACTATAATGGGGTTCGAAACCCATTCGAACACTCGAACAGTGAGCGGCTGTTCGAATCGAATTTCGAACCTCGAACATTTTAGTGTTCGCTCATCTCTAGTTGCCATGCCTTGGTCATAGGAGGCTGACCAGGGAAATCACAGACTCTGCGATAATATTCCTCCACCACTCCTCCTCCTCTCATACCACTCCCTGTGTAAGATGGCAGGGGCTGTAGCAGGGTAAAGAGACCTGACAGGGAGCTGGGTACCTGAAGACTAGGCCCGAACAAGTTACTTCTGTCAGGGTCCTCCGTCAATCCTACTGGCACGGCTGGCAGATGTCTCTCAGAGACGCACCAAATAATCTCCCTATCTCAGTGACTGTCTTTGGATGAGCCTGGGGTATGAAGCAGTCCTCCTAGAGGCTGTACTGGTGACCGTTAGAGTCCTGTCTGGGATCTCCCTCTGCACAGCACAGCATACACTGTGCAGGATGGCTGCTCACACTAGACTGATACAGGAACGGTCACTGGGAACACTATAGTGTTCTTAAAACCCCGCCCAGTGGCCTGTGATTGGTCAGAGCTGAACCAAGGCACTAGATTCAAACTGAAAGGGGGAAAAACAGGAAAAGCTGCATAACACTGACACTGAACATAAAACATGTAAGACTGGACATACTAACACAACCTGCAGGTACAATGGACAAACTTGTAAATAGCCACTTACTCCAGGATGCTGCATATGGTGTTTATATATGGCAACATAAGATTTGTAATCAAGTTTATCTTACTGTATTCATATTGTACTGGAATTCCCTGTCGTTTATTGTATCAGTATTGTACTATGTTATATGTTAAAAGTGTAAAGGGTTAATGACACCCTGTGCTGAGCTTGAAAACAAATGAACCCCAACTAATCTCATATCCTTTGTGGGCAACGCAAGTGGAGGATTATTGAAATTATAGTCTCCATTACTTTGTTGTCTTTGTCACAGACGAACCGAGGGATCCTTGGATCTAATTGAGGTCACCAAATTGATGGCCGGGAGAAATCAAACAATGTTATTTATAGCTGAATTTACACAAAGGAGTTAGTTTACAGCCCTGTATATAGTTACAACACATAAGTATAAGAGTCAGTTCACACAGAGGTTTTTGCAGGTGGCTTTTGATGCAGAAAACGCCTCAAAATCTGCCTGATAAATGCCTCCCACTCATTTCTATGAGAGCCACAGTTTTTTTTTCCTCTAGTGTTTTTTTTTCAGCTAGTGGAAAAAAAGGCGACATGGCCTATCTTCAGGCGGTTTCCGCATGGAAAAACCCATTGAAGTCAATAGGAGATCAAAGTCAATCAAAAAATGTGATGCGGTTTTTTTGGCACGGTTTTTGCACATACAGTGTGCTCGAGCAAAAAAAAAATAAAATAAAAAAAAATAAAAATGACAAACTGCGTCAAAAACCGTGACAAAAACTGTCATGCCAAAAACCACATCAAAAAAAGTTTCTCAATTCCTGAAGCAGATTTTTTTCTGCCTGCCAGGTGAACTCACCCTTAGGGTGCATGCACACTGAGTAACGCCGGGCGTGTATGAGAGCCGTACACGCCGGCATTACAGCAGACTGCCGAACACTTCCCATTCACTTCAATGGGAGCGCTCGTAACAGCGGCGTTTACGAGCGCTCCCATTGAAGTGAATGGGAAGTGTTCGGCAGCCCTGCTGTAACGCCGGCGTGTACGGCTCTCATACACGCCCGGCGTTACGTAGTGTGCATGCACCCTTAGGGTGCATTCACACTGAGTAAACGCTAGCTTATTTTGTAGAGTAAAATTACACTTGTAAATTTTGCTATCCCATTGACTTCAATGATATTTTTTTACAAGTGTAAAAATACGCCTGTAAAAATACGCCTGTAAAATGTCATTGAAGTCAATGGGATAGCAAAATTTACAAGTGTAATTTTACTCTACAAAATAAGCTAGCGTTTACTCAGTGTGAATGCACCCTTAAGCTGCGTTTCCACAACGTGGGGCCTTAGCCTATTTTGTTGCAGATTTTGTTGCGTTGTTTTGAGCCAAAGCCAACAATGGATACGAGAAGAATGGCAGATATAGTTAAAGTACTTATTAGAGATGAGCGAGTACTATTCGAAATGGCCGTTTCGAATAGAACGCACCCATAGGATTGAATGGAAGCGACGTTCATTTATTCCTATAGGTGCGTGCTATTTGAAACTGGAATTTTGAATAGTACTCGCTCATCTCTAGTACTTATACTTCTACCTTCTGCTCAATCCACTCCTGGCTTTGGCTCAAAAAACCGCAAAAAAATCTGCAACAAAAAAAAGCTGCGTTCCCGCTTTGTGGGGCTTTAGCCTTAAAGGGGTTTTACAGGGATTTTTACAACTCATAGAGGAGGCCAGAGATGGTGAAACCTAAAAATAACATATCATACTTGCCAGTCTTCGGTGCTCTGGTGTCCGACACCATTGTTAATCTGGTGCATGCCGTGAAGTTGTCACCAGATGTCCTGCACCACATGTGAGTGCTCAGGCCAATAAAGGACCTGCTAATGTCACTCAGATACGTCACCAAGCATGGCCTGTTATGGAAATGATAGATCGCTGTTGCTTAGAAATACAGGTACAGGAACATCAACTCATAGCCTTGTTCGCTATTTTTTACAGCACATTTATCAGAAACCATATTAATCAACGGAGTCATTTTGACTTCTTTAATACAAAGTTGATATTTCTACATACATTATGGTGAGTAAATCACATTTCATTGCTGTTTCAATTACAGTTATAAAGAGTTGACAGTTGCACTTTACAATTAAGATGAACAGAGGATTGAAATTTAGTTGTTAAAAGTAGTTTCAGTGTTACTGAATGCAGCGACCACATGTCTCTTCCCCGATAATCTTTTGTATATGTCCGCACATAGTACCATCACTGTCTGCACATTCGGAGTGTTGCTTCTCATGTTACAGTGGTTCTTTAGAAATACGGGCTTTTATTTGTGTATTATGGGAAGAGCAGATTGTTCCACATAGAAAGAAGTCTTACAAAATACGCACATTTCTGCATTACACACATTCCTTTGTACCGCTATTCTGGGTTGATCATGTTATTTATACATGTTGGTCAATTTGGTTATAACTGAGTGGCTGCAAATTACAATCTGTTCAAGGTTTTAGAACGTTTCCTAATGTTTTAACCCTTCCAACTCTTCTCTCCTAAAAGAAGGACATCAGAGAATTTCTGTGAGTCATATATGTACTGTATGGTCAGGTCCATGAAAGGTAAGGGGATGGTGAGATGAGTTGTTATTCTATTTACATTGGTTTGTTTTAGGTTTTTGTTTTTTTTTAATTTTCTTTTTAAGTAAATAAATATTTTTGGTACATTTATTATAAGCCCAAGTTTTATAGTCAGGTGGAATGATGTGCTAAATTGTCTCTAATCTCTATGAACAATCTGAGGGGATTTATTATCTGGAGTAGAAAAAGTAGACCGAAGAAGAGCAGCTTACTGGTGTGTTTAGTAGCCATTGCCTATAACATCTCTACAGTGAAAAAATAGACAGTCTTTGAACAGAATATGAACTGTAGAATGCCTCTTCATTACATTGATAGTTTTCTCTTTACAAAAAGGCAATACAATATAAAAAGGGGTCTAATTGTAATGTCACTTAAATGGATACAGATACAATACTTAAAAGCAAGCTACTGATGTACATTTTGAAATATACAAGCTGCACTTTGGATTTTGGACACACTGCAATGTGGACATTAAAAAAATAATAATAAAAAATAAATAAGTAAAAACACATAATTGGCCACAGTCACTTAACTGCTGGACGTCTATGTGCAGCATATTCCTACCCTATCTCCTCTCTAATTTACAATCAACCAAAGAACTTTAAGAAAATTAAACATATCTTATGTCAAATCTTCTAGGAGAGATAAGATAGGCTGAAACCTTCTGTAGGGCTTAAATAAAGATATGTGCAAATTGTTAGTAATCGGTCGTAAAATAACCACAATTTCTAGGAATGTTGCAAGGCAGAGGCAGGTGGTGGTGGCTCAGTGGGTGACTTACGATTTATCCAGCCATGGTTTTCACCAGCAGCCTGCTTAATTTTACACGTGCCCAAGTTTTTGTTTTTTTTCTTCTTCAAGGGCTCTTGGTAAAGTTACAACACACGCATAAATAACTCTAAATTTACCAGATCACAAACATTGCAGTTATTCTGTCTGAACAGTTCTACTTCAAGAATCTGAAAATAAAATGAGCCTCAAGGATGCAACATCAGTTCCTGCTATCCTCTTATGAAAGAACATACATTGTTACACAAGCTGGGATTACCACTTTTGGTACAAGATCCATGTATATTCAAGAACAGTGATTGAAGTATCACATTAAAAGCATTTTAAAATAGAAGTCACCCAAGTCTCAGAAAGTCTCTTTACACCACAGAGTTCTGAATGTGACATCTGTAAAAATGTGTTAAACTTCCCACCCCTGGTGCTAGAGTCTTTCAGTTTTAGAGTTCAGGCCTTTAAAGAGGGTCAGCAGAAACTGCAATGACGTCTGTGGTTGACCATGTTCATTTAAGATGGCTTCTTATGTTGCATAGTGATCAAAGCTGCCCAGATACTCCAAACTGGCCTGGTAGCAAAACTGGTATTCATCCTAAGATGGAAATAAAATACCACAATTAATAGATTTACACCTTACTTATAACAACAAAACATCTCTTTAGTAGTTTCCTAGAGGTCAGCAAGCATCAGGATATGTGCCTGACCCATACCTCCATACCTGGCACTATGTATTGGTTACAATTATAGCTCTTCTGACGTATTGTTTAGTATAGTAAATACCTGCACTCCTTATGGAATAACAATGCTGGAGCATATTTCTTACAGCTCTTATGTTGTGCTCTTTCACTGTTACTTCTTCAGGGAAAAACTGACAACAGGATGTTACTATTTCCTTATCATACAGCTATCAAGCCTTGTCAACTTTATGTCCACATGATACATATAAAAGAGAACATTATACATACGGAGAATGATTTATAAAGACTGGTCTTAATAATTCTGGTTGTGTCTTTAGAGGACTTGTGGGCCAGAACTGATATCTACACCATTCAGTGTCTTGGTGTGAATTATAGTAAATCTGATGGGCTGATACTCCCCTGTCCTGACCTATCTTAACCCCTGCACTGCTCTTTCCACTGTTTTCAAAAAGATCAAGTGGGGCTCATACAAAGGACATCTTAGGTGCAATTTGGGGTTGCACATAAAAGATGCAGCGCTTCTATGCCAGTTTTCTGGCATTGGTTGTTTCATAAATTCCCCCATGATATCCACATTTGAAATACGCAATCCTAAAGCAATGCATCCCTACAATCGCATATTTATTTACAGTGATGCATGTTTTTGATCTAATTTATTACAACCATAAACGAAGTTGGGAAGAGAAGGCAGGTATCATTATACAAAAGATTATTTTCTCAATCATACCTCTGTCTGCACCATTGCGGGTCTTTGAGTTCGTAGCATTTTTACGGTTTGAAAAACATCTACCACACCTTCGTAACGCATTCTTTCTAGGACTATACTGAGGGTAATAAATACCCCTGTTCTGCCAACCCCAGCACTAGAAAAAAAATAATGGAAATTAACATTTGCGACCCTGAAGTGAAAATAACAGGTAATTAAAAAAGTCAGTAGCAACACATGCAGTTACATCTTTACATACTTGCATACAAGCTACAGGTTTTATTATGTCAGTCTAGTGCCAAGTCAAAAGAGCAATTTATAGATCGCTAACAATCGGTCACACAGAGTGGCTGCTAGGACATAACTCAAAAAAGTTAGGATTTTTTTTTACAGGATACGTTGTAATTTTCAATGGCACCCTTTTTAACCGCTAACCCTAAAAGTGGTTTGACAGAGGAAAGGGGTATTCTTTACCCATAACTCGACTCTCTGCAAAGCAACCACGGGGTGCTGGAGGGGTGACATGGCAACTGGAAGCGTGACTGTGACCTCCAGTACTGCCATGCACAGAAGCCTATTAGTATCAGCTAATGGCTGGTTCTTATTGGCAGATGTAAAAGTCATGTCATATCAGTGTAAAACGGACATGTACAATACCCTGCAATACAAAAGTACTGCAGAATATTATACGAGTGATACCCCTTAACACTCATACGAGTGCTTGTACTATTATGTCGCACAGAGAGTATAGTTAATGCTAAGCTCAGTAATAGCATGGCACTGTGATGCTGCGGACACAGGAGATGCACAATACATAGTATTGCAGAACAACAGTGGGCCTTGTAGTCCTTATTATAAAGTGACATTTTTTTCTGGACTGGCAGAAGTCACTTTTGGGAGAATTCAGAGCGTTGGACTCAATAATGATCTTTATCTAGTCTATTACATATAGCTAGATGCTACTTGAGCCACGCCATCCTGTCCCTGCCTAGGCTTAGCCTAATTTTCTGACAGCTGACACTGGGCTAGCTACATTCTCTAAGATTAGCTCAACACATATGCCCTGAACTCACATAGTGCACATATGTCTGATCCCTGGTTTAGGTGATCTAATGTGCTCTGGGCTATGTATTTTTTGACCTGTATTTTTTTAGCTATATTTTTTCATGAGTTATGTCAAATTAAACATTGATATATGTGACTGTGAATAATATTGACACATGTTTAACCTGATACACATGGTATTGTCCTTATCTCTGATCTCTACCCTGACAATGATATACAGTATGCAGTGGAATTTAGTGTGTCTCAGTTTTCCTATATGATTTTATCTTATATAAAATAGAAATGAAGTTTTATATTATTTTTGCAGTATCTTACCACTCTATCCTATTTCCTTATACTTTAATATTGATTAGATAGAGATTTTAGCAGGCCTTGACCTCCTGTACTCTTGACTAATGGGTCTTTGTATTATGCCAAAATGTTGACCATTTTGAGCTGTGGTCAGTATTGGGCATTTATTCCATTAGTAATATCAACTGAATATAGCAAATATAGCAATATCCTTATAGCTAAGTCTCCCTGTTTTCATTATTCCTAATATCTCCCTTCCAAAATTTCCCTAAGGGTGCTTTCACATGGAGTTAACGCTCCACTCATTCAGACATGTAAAAACGTGTCAAAGTGACTGCAGGTAAAACAGAATCTCATAGACTTCAATGTGTGCCGTTCTTACGCGCAATACACAGCATGCGTAAGACCGGCACACATTGAAGTCTATGGGATTCTGTTTTACCTGCGGTCACTTTGACACGTGTTTACGTGTCTGAATGAGCGGAGCGTAACTCTGTTTGAAAGCACTCTAACTCTCCTCTTTTAGTAACTGGAATATATTAGACCAAGCTTTATAAATTTGAGTTTTATTCTTACCTGCAGTGAACAGATATAGGACCGTCCTGCCCAAACTGCTCCTTTGTTTTGTGCACTTGGCCTATGAAATCGATGAAACCTTCACCTGATTTTGGCACGCCTTGTTCTGGCCAATCAGTGAACTGAAACTGTCGTACTGTGCGAGACTGACCATCCTATATACAGAAAGAAATAAAACAATGTTATTATACTTGATGTGCAGACTATGAAAGAAGCTTTGACCTTTAGGTGAATCAAATGTCAAATGAGCTTGCTTAAGGCTAAGGCCCCACATAGCAGCCCATAACATAAAAACTTTGCCACTGCGTTTTTTTTTTTTCATGCAGTGTTTTTCTGCTTCATTTATACCTATGGGGAAGCCAACAGTGTTTATGTAGGTATCATTTACATGTTGCGATTTCCAAAACTGCAATGGTTTTGGAAATTGCACCTTGTCCGCTGTGCTTTTTTTTTTTCCACAATGTGGGGATGGGATCCACTAGCTGCATTTTGCTACGTGGGGCCTTAGCCTAATGGGATTTTCCTAGACTAATAAAGTTTAGATAAGACCAGTGATGACATAACTGAGTAAAGCAAGTAACTACTGAGGACCATGACTGGTTGCAACAGATAAGTAGGAGGTCCTTGATATTATCACTGGATTTGCAGAAACAAGCACCCCACATGAAAAAGACATGAAGATTGTATGGTCAAAATTAGATCAACAGTACCATGTGTAGTCCGACAGACTCGGAACTGCACTATGAATGTTAATCTCAGAAGCCCCTCAGTTACCTGAGTCGGGGCTATCTGCATAGTGTTACTGTTCCAGGATTTTTGCAGTGCAAAGGAAAATTGTGCCTAATGAAAACTTGTGTTTTCACAGCTATTTTTACAGGCTTCAACCTGTGCCTGCAAAAAACACGGTTTTTCACTGCATGGCCACATCAAACGCACAACCACACTGTGTAAACATACCACATGACTAGGGTAACATCTTCAGCCACTGTAATGTGACTGTCCATAGAAACGCGCTTAGTAGTTTGTAAATCACTTAAAAACTGCTGCAGTCCAAAAAAGTTGAGAGGGATTTATTTTAATCTCTACATGCCTGGAATTCTAAGCAATTTTAAAAAGTAGGAGCTTCCATATAGAAGAATGAAAAATTGCTTGTTAAAGGGATTGTCCAAGAATACAAACTATTGCTTCTTTCTTCTATAAGCAGCGCCACAAGTGTGTGGTTGTGCGTGGTATTACAACTCAGCCTTAGTGCACTGAAGGGAGACTGAGCTGCAATGACACACATAATATGTTTTATGAAGAAATTAGTCATGTTTTTCTAATACTGGAGAATTCTGGTTTTAGACACTCTGTAGTGATACTATGAATAGTGTAGGTTTAGGCCTAGAAATGAAAAACTACATGAAAATCCCAAACATATTTCACCAACTACCATGGATTTTGGCCCCATGGCATTTTATATTTAAAATGCATGTAACAAATTTTACAGTTACAGTGGTACAGTTTCACTTAGCCCACTACCCAATTCAGCTTGAAATCCTATGAAACAATTTTGCATGCCATTGGGTCTGTAGTGCTTCATGTAGATAAAGAATAGGCAACACACACATATAAAGCTAAGTTCACACAAGAGTTTTTTGGTCAGGATTTTGAGGCTGTATCCGCCTCAAAATCCTGACTGAAAAGACGGCTCCCATTGAAATCAATGGGAGCCGGTCAGTTCTTTTTTTCCGGGAGTCGTTTCTTCCAGCTCCTGGGAAAAAGAAGCGAGATGCTCATTCTTCAGGCCGTTTCGCCTCGCGATTCGGCCTGAAGACACACCCTCCTCTGGACTAGGCCCATTCATTGGGCCTATTCCGGAGCGGAATGTGCGGCTGGATGACGGTGCAGTGCACCGGCTTTCAGTCGCGCCTACCCAGTTTTTGGTCCAGAACCTGAGGCGGCCTCCGGACCAAAAATCTCCGTAAGAACTTACCCCAGGTTTTCACTTCAGTTTTTGCCCACTCCTCAATTACAGGTGAAACCCATTTGTAGCAGGTTTAAGGTTTTACCTGTAATTGCCACACACACACAAATCACATTGAAAATCTGGTAGATTTCCTGTGGCACACTGCTTATGCCTACTAGTTTACGCTTACATCTGTTTAGGTTGGTAAACAGAAACAGCACAGAGATATTAAATGTTGATAAATGGACAAAAAAAAAATCAGACATTTTGTAATGCTATATTTCATTAGGTTTTCTAGAGGTTAAAGAGGATACACAATATTATTCAATGCCTCGCTCCATTAACTCCAACTTCTTTTTGTAAGAACATTAATGTCTGTTTTATGTTATCTACTTGCAAAACAAGCACTGTTAAATTGTTGGTATCACTGAAGCTCTTGTAACTTACCCTCGCATCTGTGACTTTAAATTCTCTTAAGATGTATTGAGGCATGTTATATTCAGCCATTGGATCAACTACAAAATATTGATACCGAGCTGAACGCTCAGCAGGCCAGTATTGATGACATTTTTCCTGTAATGTAAGAAAAATAATTACCTTTGAGAATAAATAAGATATTTTTAGAAGCAGAGCAAATAAGACGAACAGAAAAGAACAAACAATTCTTCTTATATTGTTTCAGAAAGAATACAGAAAGTAATTCTTTGTTCAAATTGGCATCATGGTTAAGTTTGGGTTGTATTGTCCAGTAATATAAGAAGTAATAAAGAAAGATAATCATCATCATAACCTTTACTAATAATGAATTGCATGTATATTATATTGCAGTATATTATAGCACATCTTATTACTGACATTCTCACTATTCCCGCTATTTCAAGAATGTTCACCTATGAACATTACTTAATACCTATGTAAATAATTAGATAACATTGCCTTGGAGGGAGACAGGTCTGAGGTTTAGCTATATGTTTTTTAATGTTAACTAGATGTCAAATGTTGTATTACTTAGGGTTCTAATGATAGTGGGAATTAAGTATGCCACAAACCGCTCATTTAGGTGAAAAGAATAGGAAATAAGAAAAGCCAACAAGTCGGGCAAGTATAAGCAAACAAGTAAAATTCATGAACAAGAAGCAAGACTTATATTTAATTTGGAGGAACCTAATGTCATTCTTGCCAACACCCCAAAGTATACCGGTAAATCAAAGATGATAGGAAAGCAGGCAGAAGTCTGCAATCAAATAGGTTGCCTGGTACCATACTGTATATACTGCATATTTATAGCCTTTATAGCCTCCTCCTAAATGTATAGGACTTTTCAGAAACTGTGTTGTATTCATGTCGAGTGGTCTCTGAAATTGACCAGAGCATACCTTTCAGATAGTACCGAGACATAATAAGAGCTAGAACTGAAGTAGAAGAATCATCAAGAAGCAATTTTAATCCTTTAGGGTGCATTCACACTGAGTAAACGCTAGCTTATTTTGTAGAGTAAAATTACACTTGTAAATTTTGCTATCCCATTGACTTCAATGACATTTTACAGGCGTATTTTTTACAGGCGTATTTTTTACAGGCGTATTTTTACACTTGTAAAAAAATATCATTGAAGTCAATGGGATAGCAAAATTTACAAGTGTAATTTTACTCTACAAAATAAGCTAGCGTTTACTCAGTGTGAATGCACCCTTACAATGTATTTCACCCCTATTACTCTACTACTTCAATTTGTTCTAACCAATATGCCAGCCAAACCATTTGATTACAGATCATTGATGCTTATCAGATTTGAAAATAAATGGCAAAATTAGAATAGGGGGAGATGATAGGGTCAATAAACCTCACAGTGGCTGTCCAGTTTCGAAAATGGGCTCTCATAGTGACGGAATGCAGGGATGCAATTGTACCCACCATCAGGCAATTGCATTCTATGTCATTATTTATAACAGGCATGTCCAAAGACTGGCCCATAGGCCAATTGCAGCCAACGATAACATTTCCATTGGCCCACCAGCACTGTTGCTTTTAGGGGACCTTACTGGATTCCCATTGCTTTTTTAATGGGTCCAGTATTGGCCCCTTTTAACTTACCTATCCCTACTCCTGCTCTTGACCTCCTCTTGCCTCTTCAGCCTCCAGGGGGCTCCCATGCGCCTTACATTATGTTATTTTGACCTGATGTGCGACAGGGCCCACTGAGCAGAAGTGGGGAGTGGTAAGTGAATGAAACCAAGTGGCGTTGCCAACCCGGTTCTGCTTCTGATAGACCTTGTAGGCCACAGGCCACATTGAACCAGTGGCCTACAAACTAAGTACCAATACTTACCTGTCTGCTTTCCAGTGCCTCCCACTTCTTCCTGAATTTAGCGCACTGGCAGCTTTCTAGCTTTCTTTCTACCGCACATCACATCTATGGGGATGTGAAAGGTCCTCTTTACTGGTTAAAAAATGTCAGGCTGAATGGTCATCCCCCCCACATGTTTTCAACTCACCAAATCTGTCCCTCTTTGCAAAGAGTTTGGACATTCCTTATCTATAAGTATGATTTTTCACACAATATGTGTAGATGAGTTCTGTAGAGTAAAGACTCCATAGCTATAATCTATGATAGATAAATTGGAATTTAAAAATATTTAGTGGTAAACAACCTCCCAATTGGTCTAGCTGTGTGTTGGAATCCTAGGCCATTAGACCTATATGTAATGTGTTTGCACATGCTGGCAAAGTTGCTGCAAATGTTTATAACTCAAGATAATGTAACATTTTGTCTGTGAAACTTATAAACGCTAGATGGGAAAGATGTATCCAGTACATTCAAACTGCAGGAGAGATAAGGGCTAGTTCACACGGAGGCAAAGAGGCTGATTTTGACAGCGGATTTCGCTTCAAAATCGGCCCTTTTACAATAGTGGTCTATGTAGACTGCTAGCTTTTTTTTTTCTTCTGCTAGCAGAAAAAAAGAAGCGATATGACCTTTCTTCAGGCGTTTTCTGCCTGAAGTAAGCAATAGAAGTGAATAGGAGGCAAAAAACGCGCTTTTTTTTTCCGCATGGTACCTGCTGTTATCTTTAGGGTAAAGGGTTGTATAATGATCACTTGCAGTCCAGCTAAGGGTCCATTCACACAGAGTTTTTGAGCGAGGATTTTGGTACTGAATCCGTGTCAGAATCCATGTGGAAAAACGCCTCCCCATAGAGCCCTATGGATTCCACTAGCTTTTTTTTTACGCTAGCGAAAAAAAAGCTTCATTCAGCCGGATTCCGCCTGCAAAAACCAACGCAGTCAATGGAGTCAGAAAATCCATGTGGGATTGGCAAAAACTGCTAGTGGTTTTTTCAAGGTCCATACACTGTGCTGGAGGAAAAAAACATTTCCTAATTCCTGAAGCAGATTTTTTTCCTCACCAAAATGCTCGCCAAAAAACTCAGTGTGAATGGAGCCTTAAGGATTAATTATTTTTACATGTAGATTGTGTTCAGTGGTCTCTGTATATACTCTCTATATACTGTATACGTTGGCTTGTGATTGTTATTGGAAGTGAGGAATGTGAAGACGTGGTTTATTCCAGAAGAAAGATGTCTTGAACTTTCCTTGTTGCTTTGTTTAAAACTAAAATTGAGCTCGTCTATTTTACAGCAGCATAACATCGACGTGGAGAAGGCACCTCTCATTTACCTGGTTTTTCCCCTACATAATTTGTGACTAATCATGATTATTTGTATACGTGAAGAATACGCCCTGGAGCTGTAGACCCAAAAAAATATAACATTTCCAAAAAGCAATGTGCATTAAATTCAAATGGAAAAAAATACAAATTTAACAGTAAAATGGACTGTCAAAAAAAAAAAAAAAAAATTCAGTGGGTTCTCAAAATGGTTGTGTGACCGTTGTTGCAAAAATGGCTGTTTATCGCTGTTGTATGAATAAGGCATTAGTCCAACACAGCTAATTCTCCTATAAGGATATGGTCCCACATAGCAAGCCACAGCCAAAATGCGCCGCAGAGGAAAAAAAGTGTTTTTTCCACACTGCTTTTCACAGAAAGTTTTCCTCTGTGGACTTTATGCCTCTATTATACATACAGGGAAACCACCAGCATTTCTGTAGGTATAATTGACATGCTGTGATCATGCTGAAAAATACATTACATGTCAATGGTATCCATAATACATATCCTATAATATAGGCATTATAACATTACTCAGACATATTAGAATCCATCAATCATAAAACAAGTAACTTACTCTGCCCATTTCCCTAAGTTTTGTTAACATAACAACAATTGTGGAATTATTTTCCCATAACATTCTCCAGAAATCTTCAGTAGTCTCTGCAAGGGGTCCTTGTGTTGCAATGTAAGCTTTTTGTTGCCTAAAACAGAAGACAATATGTTAGAACCACCACCTAAAAACATCAGGGCAGTGTGACATAAAGACTCCAGCATACCTGTATCCATCTATGAAACTGGCATTGATGTAATCTGACCCCTCTACTCCTCTAATTGGTTGCAAGCAAACCCTTGTGGTTTCATATGGCATGATGTTCACAAGGCGATTCTTAAATTTGTTGCATGGAAGATTGGCACTGATGAATCTGGAAGTGTGAGCTTTCGAATTGGCAAGGCGCTGAACATAAAACAGAATATTTCAAGAAGTTAAACGGTATACTGTGTGTATGGAGATTTCAGAATGTTTGACATAAGTAGAATCAGCAAAGTTAATTGATTTCTTAGAATTCAATTTATCTATTAGGGAAGATTAACATTTCTTATTTCCATGTGAAGAGACATATTTGGTTCTATGTTTTACATTATAACTGATCACATGAAATATATAAGCGGCTGACACTTATTTTGTTACAAGGCTCCACCAATGACCATCAGCACAGAAAAAATTAACATTACATACTATCTATGGAAATCAATAATGAAGCCAGACTGGATATTTTTTCCTAAATCAGACTACATTTAAACTTTATTTTCTTTTTTAAAGGTTTTTTAAACAAACTTCCACAGATAGATGTTTAGTACAAACCAAGCGTACAGTGTGGCGCAGATTAACTAATACCATGTTTCTCCAAAAATAAGACAAGGTCTTATATTATTTTTTTCTCTGATAAAAGAATAATGTTTATTTTCGGGGTAGGTCTTATTTTTTAGGCACCAAATTGAATCAGAATCTTTTCTGGTTCGCTCTGGATGAATCTTGTAAAATGGTTTGGGTTAGTAACCATAACTTACATTCACAATTGATGGTGCAGTGTCAGTGGGTCTTAAACTTACTGGTAGTCTCTGTAAACACTTTGTGCAGCAGTGGCACTGTGCTCTCTCTATCTCCTCTACTTTACACTAAGGGGGAGGTGCTGTAGTGGAGGGGCTGCATCTATGGAAGCATGCAGGGGTGGCACCTGACATTTGGTTGAGTAGGTAGCTAAGAACACAGTATAGTAGCGGTCGTGAGGTGGCACTCAGAAGGTGGACTCAGGAGCAGTGAGAGGATTTTGCCCTACTCTGTCCTGGCGGGAGGTAGAGGTTCAATTGATCAGGATTAGAGATGAGCGAACACTAAAATGTCCGAGGTTTGAAATCCGATTCGAACAGCCGCTCACTGTTCGAACAGATTTCGAACCCCATTATAGTCTATGGAGGGAAATGCTCGTTTCAGGGGTAGGCAACATTCGATAAAATCATACTTACCAAGTCCACGAGTGACGGTCGGGCTGGATTCTGCTTGAAGTCTTCTCCCGGCGCAGGGTCCCCGCGTCCTCTTCCGGGTGAAATTTACTCTGCCTAGGCATCCGGCCTGAGCAGAGCCGACTGCGCATACGCGTGTATGCGCGTGCATGCCCGTGCATGCGCAGTCGGCTCTGCCTAGGCCGGATGCCTAGGCAGAGTGAATTCCACCCGGAAGAAGACGCGGGGACCCTGCGCCGGGAGAAGACTTCGGAAAGGTAAGAGAAGAACCAGCGTTGATTGGCAGAATGTACAGCATTCTGCCAATCAACGCTGGTTCTGCATCGAACCTTAAACTTCGAACAGCTAGTAGTGTTCGATCGAGTACGAGTATTTCGAATACCGTAGTATTCGATCGAACACCTACTTGATCGAACACTACTCGCTCATCTCTAATCAGGATGCTTGGGAGCTACAGTATGCCTATTCTCAGTGATGTCACGTGACATAATCTAGCACTGGATGCACTGACTGTATCTAGGGCTTATTTTGTGAGTTAAGCTTATATTTCAAGCCTACTCCAAAAACCCTGCAATATCAAGTTAGGCCTATTTTCAAGGTATTTTTGGAGAAACAGGGTAGTTAGACAATGCAAACCTAGGCAGTATGAAAATATGCCTGATTTATCACAGTGGCTGATGCTGGATGATAAATCTGAAGTATCTTTAGACTGTTTAGCCTAACTTTATACCAGCTTTTACGTGACCTATGTTGAACCAGAATTCTCTTATACAATCTTAGTACATTTAAGCCAATCACCCATTTTTTGGGAGAATCCACACTCTTATGTCTAGCAAGTTACAAACTTTTAGTTCATACTAAATACACAAACATGTGCTACATTGCACCAAAGATGCATCATGTTTTTGCCAGTGTCTGGCCATAACCACAATGGTAAATCTGGGCCAATGGAGTCTGAAAATGTATGAAGAATAAAGTAACCCAAAATGCTTGTTAAAAACTGTTGGAAGGTTATTTTCACACGTGTAATACAGCAACACTTCTGCACCTGTGTTATGGCCAAATGTCATGAAATGGCCATATGGGATATTTATACACATATCCTGCGCTATGTGAAGCTTACTTTCTCTCTAAGTACAGCCAGTGCTGCTCTTTTGGGGTCCCTGAATGCAATACGGACTGTAATTCTAAACAAAATGACAAATGCTCTTTCATACATCTCACAAAACCTGTTCTATTTTTTGATGTAAAATGCTCAATAGAAATATGGATGAAATAACTACATTTTGCACATTGATTTGATCTGCACTATAAACGTGAGCGGGAACACTCTGCACTATTCTTTATTCTATGAATGAGCTGTAATGTACAGGTGAAGTATGAGGTCAGTCAGCTTGCTTGTTTTAGGCGCACATTCTCATAATTATATTATCATTTCTGTTTCACTAATATTCTTACCTTAAACTCCAACTCCATGCCTGTTACATGTTCTCCTGTTTCAATTTGGGCTAACTTCTGAATATATGTATATAGGTTTCTAGCAGGAACTTCTGTGTTTCCACATGCCACGGCTTCAAACAAGGCATCATGTATAAAGCTGTACTGGTCCTCTGTCTGGACCATATAGTTCCTCTGTGAGCGCATTAATGTCACGTGACCATATATATCGACCGTTTTCTCATGCTTTATTCTCTCAAGCATTGCATCAATAACAATAAAACAGCCAGTTCGTCCAACTCCAGCACTAGAAGAAAGATTTCCATAAATGCTCATACCAAAAAAATATCCATATAAAGAGATTTATGGCAAACCATACGGCTTACAATAGATTAAAGTATTACATACAGTAACCAATTTAACTAGTTATAAAAATGGGGTAGAGGAGAGAGTATTTGTGGTTGTATACACCAAAGCCGCTCAAAACTGTCTTAGGCTAAAGCCTCACTTCGTGGAAAGGCAACTTTATTTGTGGTAGATTTTGCTGTGGGCCAAAGCCAAGAATGACTACATATATAATATGAGGCCTCAGCTTTAAGTAGTTTAAAGCATACCTCCAATTATAAAACAACTTAGAGACTTGTGTAGGTAGATTTTTCAGTAGCAGCCAGTAATGAATCCCCTTTCTTGGGACCCTGAAAG
This sequence comes from Leptodactylus fuscus, assembly GCF_031893055.1. Lineage (NCBI taxonomy): Eukaryota > Metazoa > Chordata > Amphibia > Anura > Leptodactylidae > Leptodactylus > Leptodactylus fuscus. The sequence continues at coordinate 199,082,402 of NC_134265.1, forward strand.
TTACATCTGTCAAGTTAAGTAACTATTATGATGCATGGATGAGGGTTTACTTAGGTATAGCGAATCCCATCCCTAGACTGCAGTAAAATACGCGCATGCGATTCCCAGAGCTGTTGCGGTTTTGGAAATTAATCTGTGTTAATTCAATGAAGCCTGTTGAAGGTGTTCACCTTTGTTTGAGTTTGAAAAAAACAAAAAGGAGTAAAAGTGCTTATTACACATCTTATCTTTGTAGCATATATGGAAGCCACAGTTTGGTACCCTTCTCCTAACTATGCTAGGGTAGAAAAGAAATGCTTAACAGAGCTCTAAAGCTTTTTATAAGAATGGCTACATGTAGTGCTTCAATCCTGCTGCATTTCCCCAATGAAAATTAGCTGTTTGCCATGAGTCTGAGAAGATTATGGGGATTCATTGATAGCCATCCCAGCTTTAAACAGAAAATGGGTACTTTAAAAGGGCTCTATCATTGGGAAAACTCATTTTTAACCAAACATATACTTGCATAGCCTTTAGAAAGGCTATTGCACACATACCTTTTGTATGTTAATCCCCTCAGTCATTTTTGAATGAGCCCGCTTTTATTCATATGCTAATTAGCCTACAGCGAGCAGCGGAAGTCTCAGTGAGCACTTTCTGATGTGTGTGTGAGGGCAGAGAGGCTGATGATGATGATGATGACTCCCTGCTCTCACACACAGCAGTCAGTGCTCACTGAGACTTCCGCTGCTCGTTGCTGGCTAATTAGCATATTCATAAAAGCGGGTTCTTTTAAAATGACTGAGGGGATTAACATACAAAAGTTATGTGTGGAATAGCCTTTCTAAAGGCTATGCAAGTATATGATAGAGCCCTTTTAAATTGATTTCCTTTTCTTAGCGTCCAAGTCCCAACACCCCATTGACAAGCTGTTATTTCCTATATTACCCATCATACTAAGCTCATATTGATTAGCACTAAATCTCATACAGTCATGTGTATAGAAAGGATGATGGAGAGGCGTTCCAGGCTATATGGTCATCTTGGGACGCATACTGTATTTTGAATGGTCTCTGACTCCTTCCCCTTCCCTTCCTCCCCCACCCCCTCATTTCTACTCTCAGGTTTTTGTGATGTGTATACATTACCAGTCTATATGACATATGCATTGCTTCACGTTCATGTTTTTTAGGTTTTCAACTCTTGTGCTGTATTGTATTTTACAAAAATCCTTTCAATAAAAACTACAGTTTAAAAAAAAAAAAAAAAAAAAAAAAAAAAAAAAGGATGATGGAACAGAAGGACAGAAAAGCTTTTTTTCTTTTTTTAATTTCTGTTGAGTACAATGTATTATTTAAAGGCAACACACTTTTTATATAGTGATTTCTAAGCAGTGGCTGCAATTTAGCTGCAAGATCTATTTAGACATGGTAGAAAATAAATCAATTGAATAATGAATTCAATTCACTTGTTAGGAGGATTTCCGGAGTTTTTAATTCACAGTTTACAAAAATAAAGGTAATCATACCTGCAATGTACAACAATGGGTCCTGCATCAGGGGGGTTGCATGTTTTTACTCTTCTGAGGAACGCCAAGAATGGGGTTGGGTACTCGGGGACTCCATGGTCTGGCCAGGCTGTAAACTGGAATTGTCGTACTTCTCTCTTCTCACTGGAACCATTCTGTAAACAAGAACTTGTCACTCAATTCACACTGTATTGTCAACAGACAATGGTATTGAAGAAAAATCTGTCATGAATTATATGAAAACTACTGTATAGCATGATTGCACATCCTGACCTAAAACATGTTATACATGTCAACAAGGCAATATGCATTCTAACAACTAGTATGGACTTTTATCCCGATTCCACAGCACTGATCGCCTCCTTGCATACTGACAAATCCACAAGCTGTCTGTTAAACATGCTATAAAGATTTTGTGAAACCAACTCAGTCCTCCATAAAAACCTCAATCTAGCATTTAATTTACCTTATGTAAGGAAAATGTTCGCACGCAGAAAGTTGCTAGTTCAATCGTATCTAGTAGAGTCACTTGAATCATTCCATATGTATCTGCACCTCTACTTGGCCAATACTGGTCACACTTTACCTGTAAGGATCACATTTGTGAGGCCTGATATTCAGACAAGTGCTTTCCAATTTATCATGTCAAAACACTTGATATAAAAACAAAGCAGTGAGATACAGGATTTATTCGCATTGGTGTTTAGCCACTTAATGGCTGGCCTGTATTCCCTGGTTCATGACTGGAAAAAGTTTCAGGGGTTTTTGGTATAACTTTTTTTTTTTTTTTTTTTTTTAAATTTAGGTTACTCAAATAATTTTTGCATTTTTTTTCAGTGTTACATAAGGCTTTAATTATATGTTATGTTTATTTTTGCAATTTTTTTTCTTTTCTTTAAGGACATGGCCTGAAAACACATTTAGGCTAAGATGGGAGGTCACGCAGCAATAAAGCGCTGCGGGAAAAACTGTGGCGAGAACGCATTGCGGTTCTTCCCGCAGCACTTTAAACAGAGTTCACAGAGTTTTCCTACACAGACTTTCTGTTACAATTATATCTATGGGGAAACCCAGCGGTTCCGTAGATATAATTGACATGCTGCGATTTTACAAAATCCCGCCGGTTTTGGAAATCGCGATGTCTTCGCACAGCGGTTTTTACCACAAAGTGGGCATGGGATTGAAGCCATCCACTCAGAATCCCATCCGCTTTGCCTTTCCTGTAAAATGCCGCAATTGTTCCATCGGCGTTTTCACCGCGGGCAATTCGCGGTGTCTCCAGACTGTGGGGCCCTGGGCTAAGGCTAAAGTCCCACATTTCAGAAACGCAGCTTTTTTGTTGCAGATTTTGTTGTGGTCTTTTGAGCCAAAACCAAGAATGGCTACAAACGGAATAAATAATACCTAGGAAGTTCTTATACTTTTGCTCAATCCACTCTTGGCTTTTCTCAAAAAAACACAAAAAAAAACCAGCAACAAAAAAAGCTTCATTTCCGCAATGTGGGGTCTTGGCCTAAGGCTGATTGCAGATGACCCTGGCCATGTTCAGTGTACTATCTGTGTATTTCCCGGATAGCACACTGACTCATTAATTTCAAAGGGCCTGCACATACAACAGTGTGCGGGCCGACAGTCCAGGCTTCAAAATATAGAACAGGTCATATTCCTGTCTTATTTTGCGGCTTTTGTGTCCGTGGCTCCTATTCGTTTAATGAAAGGAGCCGCGGAAGCATGGCCAGTGCATGGGTGGCACACGGGGGACATTCTAGTGTCCCGCCCGTGCTTTTAATTCACAGCCGACCAGTTGAAGCACAGTCATCTGCAACCAGCCAAAGGCTAAGGCCCCATGTAGCGGGTCTCAGCAAAAAAGCGTTGGCGAAAAACTGTGGCACCAACACATTGTGGTTTTTCCTGCAGCACTTTTCACTTTCTGTTTCAATTATACCTATAGGGAAGCCGCTAACATTTCCATAAGTATAACGGATATGCTGTGATTTCCAAAAATGTGACTGTTTTGGAAATTGCAGCATGTACACTGCGTGTATTTTTCCGCAATTATGTGGATGGCATTTGCTATGTATCCCATTCACAATGTAGGGATTGTAAACTGCAGTGGCCAAACTGCGGTGTTTACGTCACATGGGGCCCCAGCCTAAAGACCAGGCCTCATTTTTGAAAACTGACAGTAGGTTCACACCTGCATTTGAGTTGCCATTCTTCAGGTCCCCTTGGGGAGACGTCATACAATTGCAGAAATACAATATGGTAGCCAAACACACTAAAATGCGTGTCCATTTATGTCAACAAAGCTTGACTAATTTGTGTTCATCACACCGAGTCATGTGAGGATCATCCTCTGTTCCCCATAAAGCAGACTTAATGTGACTCTGTGTTGCAAGTAAAAGACATATCCATTAAGAATCATCTTCCCAAAAAATATCAGGGATAAAAATGTAATTGAAATGTAAGCCTAATCAACTAATTCAATGTTTGCGGTTATAGTATGCCTTGTATGACTTTCAAGTAGGGGGTGTCCATGCTTACAATTAATACATGGCACATTGACTACTTCACCTTTTTTTTTTTTTTTTTTTAAATCACCATGCCATACAATAAAAGGTTGCTGACCCCTGTCCTAGAGGATGTAATCTGGTGATCCCCTGCAGCAAACACCAGATTCCAGTATAGTAGTTCACTTGTGAAAATCAGAGGACCACTTTGACAATTCCCTCAGAAACAGGCCAAACCCAAAATGACACAATGGGTTCACCCCGCTGTGCTTAATCCACATCATTCAATCTATTTGTCAGCTTGTTTGAATTGTATTCTTGATATGAGCATTTGATAAATGAGTCAAGAAGTATTCCTGCAGCTTGACCGCGCCAACTTTTCTCGCCTGTTTTCTTTTTTTGGAGTGAGACAATAAATATAAAACATTTTTGTGCACAATTTCACACAGTTTCAGGTTAGACACTTTAATCTGTACACATTCTGCCCAAATCTTTTGTAAACTGCTAAACTAATTATTCTAGAAGCCAGTTCATGTGTTATTATGTTATATGGAGATACTCACCCGAGACTTCTCCTCCAGTCTTGTCATCATAACAATGGTAGCAGAACGCTGCTCCCATACCATTCGCCAAAAGTCTCCAAAAGTGTCAGGTAAGGGTCCCTGAGTTGCTATATATGCATTCTGTTTTCGGTAACCATCAATATAGTTTGCATTTATGTAATCACTGCCAAGAATTCCTGTAGGAAATTGTGGTAATAATGAGAAAATAATTACATAATTAAATAGACAAAAAGTTATTCCAAAAATTATTAAACAATATGTGTAATACATATGCAGAAAATTTTTACAAATGCAAAAAAAATTGCAGATTTTTTTCATGCGGTTTTGAAGACATGGATAATATGAGATGTGGATAATAAAGCGAGATAACATACAAAGGGCATATGGTACTCCTCTTTTTTTTTTAAATTCACATAGTTTTTTAGTGCAATTTTTGCAGCCAAAATCAGAATATGGAAACACAACTGATCTATTTGTCTCTTAGATGAACTATGTCTAATAAGCCAGCAAGATTGCACCGTCGGGAACTTAAACATGTCTAAACATACTTTTATGGACTTTGATAGTGTTAGACTTTCAGACAAAACAAACTTAAAATTCACGTATGTAAATGAACTGACACATGTCTGCCAGGTGTTCTTATGGCAGGCACATGCCCTGGCTCTCCTTACCCCTGGTTCACACTAGCATGTGAGCAATGATTCGTGCGGGCAGTGCACGGCAAAGACACGGACCCCATTATAGTCTATTACGATTGTATTCTGTCCGGGGGGAGGTTCTCCATGTGGACTCTAACCGGACGGAATACATATGCTAATGTGAACCGACCCTGACACAGCCCTCTATAATGTTTTCCAATGGATTGAACTTTCTGCAAACTTTCTGTCTAAAGCACTGTGGGAAGAAACGCAATGTGTTGCTGCCGCAGTTTTTCCCACAATGCTGTTTTACTGTGGGACGTCTTAGCTTTAAAAAAAATAAAACTTTTTTTTAACCCCTTCCTGACGGAGGAATTTTTTGATTTTCGTTATTTGTTTCTGACTCTCTGCCTTCCAAACACCATAACTTTCTTATTTTTCAACTCTCAGAGGAATATGAGGTTATTAGCAGGACAAATTGAATAGTCTAAGGACAGGACATCAATTAAAAAGTTCTGGAAATGCCCTTTCATTTTTTTTGGCCAACACAGTCTTTAGAAGAACAACTATAACAATATACTTTATGGCTTGTTCACATTTTAATGCAACTAATTTGTCATTATTTTAAAATAATACAAACGCTGAATGGGTATATGCAATTCTGTACCTTCAACGGGCATGAGAATAACACGAGAGTGATCATAGGCAATCACATTCGCATAGCGGTTTTTCGGTTTGTTAACTTCAAGATTTGAGTGCTCCCAGGTGAATTGCTGGCCAGGATCAATGGACTGAAAAAAAATGAAATGGTAGATTTGGTAGACTATCTCAGATGTCTTAAACAATCATTTATTTACTTAATTGCCACAAGTAGTAATTATATGGATTGGTGGAAACCAGATTTAAATTTCCAATGCAGACTGGTCAGTACAATAAAATTAAATCATTTTCAGGATCACAAAGGTTCTAGACAGCTTCATTCTTCAGGCTTCGGTTTTTCCTGTTTTTTTTGTTTTTTTTTGCTGCAGGATGCTACATGGGGCCTTAGCCTCAAGGGTTTCTGAATAACTCTTTTTTTTATAAATTTATGACCTAGTAATTAGACGGGTCAAAGAAATATAATAAGTTTGGATCTGAAGTACAGCCCACTATAGACTACAGTGGGGCAAAAAAGTATTTAGTCAGTCACCAATAGTGCCAGTTCAACCACTTAAAAAGATGAGAGGCGTCTGTAATTTACATCATAGGTAGACCTCAACTATGAGAGACAAAATGAGAAAACAAATCCAGAAAATCACATTGTCTGATTTTGTAAGAATTTATTTGCAAATTATGGTGGAAAATAAGTATTTGGTCAGTAACAAAATGTCATCTCAATACTTTGTTATATATCCTTTGTTGGCAATGACAGAGGTCAAACGTTTTCTGTAAGTCTTCACAAGGTTGGCACACACTGTTGTTGGTATGTTGGCCCATTCCTCCATGCAGATCTCCTCTAGAGCAGTGATGTTTTGGGGCTGTCGCTTGGCAACACGGACTTTCAACTCCCTCCAAAGGTTTTCTATAGGGTTGAGATCTGGAGACTGGCTAGGCCACTCCAGGACCTTGAAATGCTTCTTACAAAGCCACTCCTTCGTTGCCCTGGCGGTGTGCTTTGGATCATTGTCATGTTGAAAGACCCAGCCACGTTTCATCTTCAATGCCCTTGCTGATGGAAGGAGGTTTGCACTCAAAATCTCACGATACATGGCCCCATTCATTCTTTCATGTACCCAGATCAGTCATCCTGGCCCCTTTGCAGAGAAACAGCCCCAAACCATGATGTTTCCACCCCCATGCTTTACAGTAGGTATGGTGTTTGATGGATGCAACTCAGTATTCTTTTTCCTCCAAACACGAAAAGTTGTGTTTCTACCAAACAGTTCCAGTTTGGTTTCATCAGACCATAGGACATTCTCCCAATACTCTTCTGGAGCATCCAAATGCTCTCTAGCAAACTTCAGACGGGCCCAGACATGTACTGGCTTAAGCAGTGGGACACGTCTGGCACTGCAGGATCTGAGTCCCCGGCGGCGTAGTGTGTTACTGATGGTAGGCTTTGTTACATTGGTCCCAGCTCTCTGCAGTTCATTCACTAGGTCCCCCCGCGTGGTTCTGGGATTTTTGCTCACCGTTCTTGTGATCATTTCGACCCCACGGGGTGAGATTTTGCGTGGAGCCCCAGATCAAGGGAGATTATCAGTGGTCTTGTATGTCTTCCATTTTCTAATTATTGCTCCCACAGTTCATTTCTTCAATCCAAGCTGGTTGCCTATTGCAGATTCAGTCTTCCCAGCCTGTTGCAGGGCTACAATTTTGTTTCTGGTGTCCTTTGACAGCTCTTTGGTCTTCACCATAGTGGAGTTTGGAGTCTGACTGTTTGAGGGTGTGCACAGGTGTCTTTTTATACTGATAACAAGTTTAAACAGGTGCCATTACTACAGGTAATGAGTGGAGGAAAGAGGAGACTCTTGAAGAAGAAGTTACAGGTCTGTGAGAGCCAGAAATCTTGATTGTTTGTAGGTGACCAAATACTTATTTCCCACCATAATTTGAAAAAAAATTCTTACAAAATCAGACAATGTGATTTTCTGGATTTGTTTTCTCATTTTGTCTCTCATAGTTGAGGTCTACCTATGATGTAAATTACAGACGCCTCTCATCTTTTTAAGTGGTGGAACTTGCACTATTGGTGACTGACTAAATACTTTTTTGCCCCACTGTATATGGGTCTGTGCTTGGTATTAGAGATTCTGCAGAGCTTGTCTGCGTGCTAAAGCTCCTTTAACAACTGATAGGTAGTGATAACAGGAGTTGGAGCTCCACCAAATTTGTACTGATCACCTGCCCCAAGAACTGGCCATCAGTTGTGATGTCTCTTTAATGATTAAAGGAGTATCTCATGAAAATAAACACGCTAAAACAATCAGGCTGAGGCCCCACGTAAATACCTTCAGGCTGAGGCCCCACGTTGCGGAAAAGCAGCTTTTTTTTGTTAATGATTTTGTTGCAGTTTATTGAGCCAAAGCCAACAATGGATACAAAAGGAAATGGGAAATCTATAAAAAGTACTTATACTTTTACATTTTGTTCAATCCACTCCTGGCTTTGGCTCAAAAAAATGCAACAAAATCTGCATAAAAAAAAGCTGTGTTTCTGCAACGTGGGGCCTCAGCCTAATATTGGTTTGGGTCTTTTGCTAAAACTGCCTCTTACATACACTTCAAATTATTTAATTCTTAGTAAAATACACATGAATGACTCCTTTTTCTCATAGAGAGAGAAAATCATGTATGACTCTATGAACAATATAAAGAACTTCTCACCTCATATTCCTGAGATAGTTTTAGATTATCATTGGCCTTAAGATGTTCTGTGTGTTCAGAAAGATCTGTAATAGGTATTGGTGGGTGGTTAAGCATACCTAGAAGGATAAAAATAGACCAATATGAACATTTTAGGAAAACAATCATAATAAATATAAATAATATAAAAATACGTAAAGTCTTTAAATGTGAGATCTGCAATGAAAGGTCAGAGGTTAGATCAGATTAGAATGCAGGGCTCGAAATTTTATCCTGAAAGGAAAACGGAGATCTAAATTTCACTCCAAAACTCCAAATTCAGCAGTTACTGTGGTTAAAGGTTAGGGGTAGGGGCCAAGAAATGAGGGAACTTTAAAAATGTAGAAACAATATTACATATTCAACAGCACAAAAGCATGATCTATGGATGTAATCAATTATAGCGCACACCATGAGTCTGTGAAAGAGGCAAAATATTCTAGATGAAATAGAAAAATGAGCACAAAACAAAGAAAATTCATGTGTTCTTAGCCATGTGATGGATTTCTAAGAATATTTTAAATTAATCTTCTCTGATCTACAGAAGCTGGCTGAGAAATCTTCCTCTTATATTTCTCAATTAACAGAATTTTTTAATCAAATTATTCTTAGAAGCTATCGGGATCTACCTCTGAGACTTCTTGGCTAATTCTCAGTTGACCATGATCTTGTGGGTAAAGATTAACTGCTGTGATGTCTCCTACACATTAAAGAGGCAATGCTTCTCCCCCATCTATCTGTAGCACAACTTCGTAAGAACCAACTTCACAGAAGACAGTAGTCCAGACAAGTATTGATGAGAAACAAAACTTATTATCTGCAACCCACTCTGTTTGCTTTATTCTCTTCTTTGTCATCCTTTCCTCCAAGGACAAATGTAATTTGACATCTTCCTTCTGCTTGTGCTATTAAAGTGATGTTCTTCCAAATTTTTTTTACACCCTGCAAAGGCTTAACATAACATGAACACCCACCTCTCCTTTTGGCCAGAGATCCAGCGAAGAGTCTGCATTCAGGCCCTTGTTTCCCTGACGTTTGGCCTGCATACGTGTGATGTAGCCAATGGTAGCATCACCAATCAATCACGGATTGGCTGCATTGCTCATTTGTGAGCAGATCAAATGGAGACCCTCCACTGGATCCCCATATGAACAGAGAAATCAGTCTGCATATTTTATAATTTTTAAGCCTCCGTGAGGTGTAAAATATACAGTGGAATGCTCCTTTAATTTACACAAAGTTTGTTGAAAAGTGAGTGACCATTTGAAGTCTAATTCTATTCAAAACCTGAAAATCATTGCAAAGTCAACTATTCAATGGCCAGAGTGCATCAAGCACCAGCCCTGCTCTATTTAATGGGACCTATGCACAATACTTGTTGGGCAACTGTCCCACTCAATGAGAAGTTGCATCTTTCCATAGCTGATGTCACAAGAGTATATCTGGACAAACCATTAAAGTTTAGAGACTCTATAAACAGCAATATGTATTTCCAGGGTCACTGGTTTTAGATGGCGTTTAATCGGATTGGGTGGGAGATCATGTCTGGACCAACATTTAAATGAATCTGGCAGTAATATAATAAAATGGAATAAATTATGTAATAAAATAATTATTATTTTACTCACCAGTTAAATACCCTGATGCTCTCATTGACCCCTGTTGGTCTTTGTTTACATGGTAGCAACAATGACATGCCATAGATTGGCTGCATCAGAACACATACGGTTACGCTCTGTCACTGGGAGTGTCATGTAAACGAAGACTGGTGGGAGACAGTTGCTGAGTCCGTGGGGGACTTTACAGATGGGTAATGTCTTTCTGTCATCTTCTTATAAATTCTACTGTTGCTTATTTAAAGGGAATCTATCATTAGAATCCCGTTGTAACCTAAATCCATGTTGGAAAAGCTATTCTTCCCCTACCTTTAGGAAAATGGTCGACAGCGCCCACTGCACATCTGTCGGCTATATTCCTGTGGTCTCTCCAGTTCGGCCACAGGAAAATGGCGACCGACATGCGCAGTCGGCGCTTTTTGAAGAAGACGTGACAGGACAAGGAAGGAGAGGCGGCAAACAAGAAAAAGGCGGTGCTGGATAGTTTTTTTGCAACGCTGGGGACATCCACAGTTCAGTTTGAGCAACGGGGACCACCCCCAGTGCTTTGAGAATACTAATTAGCATATAGACGAAAATCGGGTTATCTAAGGAACGGTGGCACGGAGAAGACTTCTAAAGGTAAGAGAAGAATAGCCTTTCTTAAGGCTATTCCGACGTGGGTTTAGCTTAAAACGGGATTCTAATGATAGAATCCCTTTAACTTGAAGTTTTATGTTTTATATCTTGCAACTGTCATGTTAAAATCAAGCATTAACATAAACCCCAAACCCCTATTGCGATTCTATCCGATGTTTAGACTTTGCCTCTCAATATTATGTCCATGAGCTCTACAGATTTTTTACTGTATCTGACAAATATGTTCTTAATTTTGAGTAATCCTTAAATAGATTGGTTTATTATATAATTTTAAAGTGATTTGCACAGAAACAATAAAAAAGACTGACATTATTTTAAGGCTATTGCTATATTACTTTGCACAAAGTTTAACTTTAAGACACAGCTACTTCTTTTACACAGCTTCTATTTTACTCTGGGCACTTTGCAGTTACCCTTTTTACAATCCAGAGCATGCAATGCATTTAATTAAGAAGAAAGAGGCACTTCTGTGACTGCACCACAAGCAAATTACATTACTTAAAGACACTGGGAATTGGGAGATGGGCATAATGGTTTATCATGAACTAGGGGAAGCAATGCAGTAATGGAAGATAAAACAACCTTCAGTATAGGGTAGACTATGGATTCCACAGGTCAATTCCTTGTGTTCTGTGTACCTATAAAGGCTCGGTAGCCCTTCTGTGACCCTAAGAGACCAATTGAGGTGCTTCTTCAGAAGCCTTGTAATTTTCAGCACAGCTGGGTTAATTAGTAATCACATTAATTCCTCCACTTCCTGTCTAAACCAGTAATGAACCCATTCTTACCCAGATAAGGATATTCTGGAAATGAGTCTGCTTTTAGTGTTCTCTGAGGACTACGGCAGAGGAACCACTTAGCCTAACCATGAGAAAATGTCCTGGACTTCAGTCCTGTCTGTGAAATATAGATTTTACTTTACACAATACTAGAAGACCTCGTTCGATGGGGTGGATAATATTCACAATGCCCTTTCTATCGCTACTTGTTCCTAAAACTTGTGATGAGAAGTGGGCTTGGATATGGAAAAACTGCATGTCAAAAATGGAAGGGAATGTTTGACATAGAGAATTTCGAGCCCTGTTCATGTCATGTAACAAAGCAGCAGTAATAAAAAGTCAAGCAACACCAGCATGAACTTTTAATTTGGAAAATTTAGAAAAAGGATGGAAAAGCAAGCGTAAGAATCAATCCACAGATCCACTGTCCAACTGGGAAACATATATTACTATTAAGTATATCATACAGTACCGACTACAACACTAAAAGTTCATCTTATCTTTTATGCCACTTAATGTTGCAAAGGCAATCGATGGCCATATTACAACCATACCATTTTTTTTAGTTTTTAAAAACCAAACCTAACTATTCAGTTAGCCTAGTTCATTAAGATTTACAATATTTTGATCAGATGTGCACTTGCAATAGAGGGATTTGCAATTTTCAATAATTACAAATGACGCATGCAAATGGAACTGCTGAATGGAATTGTAAATAACATTACCAAATGCTGCACATCATAATCGCTTGTGTCTAAAAAAAACACAATATTCTGGGCACTGCCCGGTGTGTTTAGGAATAAAACATACATGGTCACAAACATATATATATATATATATATATATATATATATATATATATATATGTGATCTGCCAGTGAACTGGATACAAACACAGGAAAGGAAGACATTTAAATGGAAGTTTAAAAAAGAAAAAGAAAAAAACTAGAGAAGAACTTGCAAAAAAACAAAACAAAAAACCCATGTAAATGAGCTGATGAAATACTAAACTGGGCTTAATACATGTTCACATTTCTGGAGCTTGATCACTGGATCTAAATGTTACACCTCTGTAAATTTCATTTCAATGCTATATTCTGTGTTATAGTAGTGGCCGGTACGTATATATTATTATATAATTAGACTTATCCCAGTGCATTCCTTTTAAAAGACTATTATAAAGCTCTCATTTATGTCTCTGTCTTGGGCACAATTTATGTCAGTCACTTTTTCAGCAGCATGATGTAACAAAGAAAAATGTGATATAATGGAATTAAATTAGAAGTATCATACGTGAATGGGAAATCTGGATCTGCTTACTCTCACATTAAAGTCAATGGCATAATAGCATTAATCTGCACAATAGACAGTTTTTATCCAAAACTGCACAACTGCGGAGACAGGCACAGAAATGTTGAGGTAAAAGGATGTTATGTGGAAAGCATAAGAGACACAAAATTAATAAATAAACAGAAAGAAAGAAAATGGAAAGGAAAAGAAAAAAAAAAGAAAAGAAGGAAAAGGTTGAATAGCGACTGAAGCACCAAAAAAACAGAAACAAAACAGACAGGAACTAACTTTCAAATTCATGGTCACTGAGGGGACTGCTGAGACCAGAATCTGCAAAGAACAGTAAATAAAGAAATAAAAACAACTTGTTTTTTAATGTCGTTTTTCACATTCACAAGAACACATAGTGGATTACATTAACAACAAAGACGTTCACTTTGTGTCTGTCTATTGTGAGATGTGAGATCTTGTGACTTACTAGCACATTAGCATGAATGGCATCCATAAAAACTTTATACAGGATGACAATGCACATCATAATATACTGTAAATGCTCAAATATTAGGCTTCCATATGAGATGTGGTAACTCCATCTCAAACCTTGTCTTCTCCTTACCTGACTGGGGACAATTCAAACCGAATAGCCAGGGTGCTATAGATTTACTTCCAAATTGTACCCGCTTATCTCCAACACTGACCACTCTATGCTTTATTATAGACTAGTAGAAGACTAGTAGAATACTGAACAACTTTTTTTTTTTCATTTCAATATTTTTATTGATTTTATATATTCAATACATATTACGTAGTATAAACTGTTACAACTATTTTTTGAAGTTTTTTTTTTTTTTTTTATCAAAAATTAAAATTTATGCACCTTACACAAGCATCTAAAACATTTACACCAGGGATGTAACTACCGGGGTAGCAGCAGTAGCGGCTGCCACAGGGCCCGGGACATTAGGGGGCCCGGCGACAGCTTCTACTGCGGGTATATTTGTATTTTTTTGTTTTTTTTGATAGGCCGTTACTGGCTGGAGTTACTCCACACGGTAACAGGCCCTATTTACTTATTAATCCTGGCAGGGGCCACTATGGGGTATGATACTGTGTAGAGGGGCCACTATGGGGTTTAATACTATGTGCCGGGGCCACTATGGGGCACAATACTGTGTGCAGGGGCCACTATGGGGTATAATACTGTGTGCAGTGGCCACTATGGGGTATAATAGTGTGCGTAGGAATGTTCGAGGGTCAGTAAGGGTCTTCAGCATCAGGGGGGGGGGGGGCCATGTCAAAAGTTCGCCACGGGGCCCCGCCATTCCTAGTTATGCTACTGATTTACACCCAATTAACAACACAGTGCAGCCCTTCCCCCCTCCCTCCAGTGTAATCTATAAGTAGTTCATGGACAAAATAGTAAAATTGGTTTCCAGTTACACAATTGTCTATTCTAGGGCTTCAGTGATGAAATCTCCCTGTATAGTCAGCAATAATGAAGATCTTACTATGAAGTAGTTTTCGCCTGACCAATATTGCTGCTCAGTAAGGCTGCTTGCTCGCTACAGTAACACTACAGTCTCCGGGCTGTGGATTCTACATCTCCATATACTTCTATGGAGTCTGCAAAATTCACAGCTTTATGCACAAAGAAGTCCATGGAACGTGTATGTGTGTGTGTGCATGTGTATGTATACGTGTATGGTCGGTGTATATATATGCATGTGTGTGCACGTGCGTGTGTGTATTTGTGTGTGTGTGCACACGTGTGATCCATGTGTATGTATGCGTGTGTGAATTCATGTGTGTGGTCCGTGTATATGTATGCCTGTATGTGCGCGTGTGATCCATGTGTTTCTGCGTGCACACAGCAAGTGGCCATGCGTGCGGTAGTTATCCGTGTGTGTAGTATGCATTAGAGATGAGCGAACACTAAAATGTTCGAGGTTCGAAATTCGAATCGAACAGCCGCTCACTGTTCGTGTGTTCGAACGAGTTTCGAACCCCATTATAGTCTATGGGGAACATATACTCGTTAAGGGGGAAACCCAAATCCGTGTCTGGAGGGTCACCAAGTCCACTATGACACCACAGGAAATGATGCCAACACCTCTGGAATGACACTGGGACAGCAGGGGAAGCATGTCTGGGGGCATCTAACACACCAAAGACCCTCTATTACCCCAACATCACAGCCTAACAACTACACACTTTACACACTCAATACCACCTCTCTGACAGTAGGAAAACACCTTGAAACATGTGTATTTGGCACTTGCAGTGAGGAGAGCTTGTCACCAGCAGTGAATTTGGCCCTTGTAGTAAGTTGAGGTTGGCACCAACATTTGTTTTGAAAATCAGGGTGGATTGAGCCTCTAACCAGCAGAGTTTGGGCAAATTCATGGTGGAGGGAGCCTCTAAAAACCCCAGTTTGGACCAATTCATGGTGGAGAGAGCCTCTAAAAAACCCAGTTTGGACCAATTCATGGTGGAGGGAGCCTCTAAACAGCCCAGTTTGGACCAATTCATGGTGGAGGGAGCCTCTAAACAGCCCAGTTTGGGCAAATTCATGGTGGAGGGAGCCTCTAACCAGCCCAGTTTGGGCAAATTCATGGTGGAGGGAGCCTCTAAAAACCCCCGTTTAGACCAATTCATGGTGGAGGGAGCCTCTAAACAGCCCAGTTTGGGCAAATTCATGGTGGAGGGAGCCTCTAACCAGCCCAGTTTGGACCAATTCATGGTGGAGGGAGCCTCTAAAAACCCCAGTTTGGACCAATTCATGGTGGAGGGAGCCTCTAAAAACCCCAGTTTGGACCAATTCATGGTGGAGGGAGCCTCTAAAAACCCCAGTTTGGACCAATTCATGGTGGAGGGAGCCTCTAAACAGCCCAGTTTGGGCAAATTCATGGTGGAGGGAGCCTCTAAAAACCCCAGTTTGGACCAATTCATGGTGGAGGGAGCCTCTAAAAACCCCAATTTGGACCAATTCATGGTGGAGGGAGCCTCTAAACAGCCCAGTTTGGGCAAATTCATGGTGGAGGGAGCCTCTAAAAACCCCAGTTTGGACCAATTCATGGTGGAGGGAGCCTCTAAAAACCCCAGTTTGGACCAATTCATGGTGGAGGGAGCCTCTAAAAAACCCAGTTTGGACCAATTCATGGTGGAGGGAGCCTCTAAACAGCCCAGTTTGGGAAAATTCATGGTGGAGGGAGCCTCTAAAAACCCCAGTTTGGACCAATTCATGGTGGAGGGAGCCTCTAAAAACCCCAGTTTGGACCAATTCATGGTGGAGGGAGCCTCTAAAAACCCCAGTTTGGACCAATTCATGGTGGAGGGAGCCTCTAACCAGCCCAGTTTGGACCAATTCATGGTGGAGGGAGCCTCTAAAAACCCCACTTTGGACCAATTCATGGTGGAGGGAGCCTCTAAACAGCCCAGTTTGGACCAATTCATGGTGGAGGGAGCCTCTAAAAACCCCAATTTGGACCAATTCATGGTGGAGGGAGCCTCTAACCAGCCCAGTTTGGACCAATTCATGGTGGAGGGAGCCTCTAAACAGCCCAGTTTGGGCAAATTCATGGTGGAGGGAGCCTCTAAAAACCCCAATTTGGACCAATTCATGGTGGAGGGAGCCTCTAAACAGCCCAGTTTGGGCAAATTCATGGTGGAGGGAGCCTCTAAAAACCCCAGTTTGGACCAATTCATGGTGGAGGGAGCCTCTAAAAAACCCAGTTTGGACCAATTCATGGTGGAGGGAGCCTCTAACCAGCCCAGTTTGGACCAATTCATGGTGGAGGGAGCCTCTAAAAACCCCAGTTTGGACCAATTCATGGTGGAGGGAGCCTCTAAACAGCCCAGTTTGGACCAATTCATGGTGGAGGGAGCCTCTAAAAACCCCAATTTGGACCAATTCATGGTGGAGGGAGCCTCTAACCAGCCCAGTTTGGACCAATTCATGGTGGAGGGAGCCTCTAACCAGGCCAGTTTGGGCAAATTCATGGTGGAGGGAGCCTCTAAAAACCCCAATTTGGACCAATTCATGGTGGAGGGAGCCTCTAAACAGCCCAGTTTGGGCAAATTCATGGTGGAGGGAGCCTCTAAAAACCCCAGTTTGGACCAATTCATGGTGGAGGGAGCCTCTAAAAACCCCAGTTTGGACCAATTCATGGTGGAGGGAGCCTCTAAAAACCCCAGTTTGGACCAATTCATGGTGGAGGGAGCCTCTAAAAAACCCAGTTTGGACCAATTCATGGTGGAGGGAGCCTCTAAACAGCCCAGTTTGGACCAATTCATGGTGGAGGGAGCCTCTAAAAACCCCAATTTGGACCAATTCATGGTGGAGGGAGCCTCTAACCAGCCCAGTTTGGACCAATTCATGGTGGAGGGAGCCTCTAACCAGGCCAGTTTGGGCAAATTCATGGTGGAGGGAGCCTCTAAAAACCCCAATTTGGACCAATTCATGGTGGAGGGAGCCTCTAAACAGCCCAGTTTGGGCAAATTCATGGTGGAGGGAGCCTCTAAAAACCCCAGTTTGGACCAATTCATGGTGGAGGGAGCCTCTAAAAACCCCAGTTTGGACCAATTCATGGTGGAGGGAGCCTCTAAAAAACCCAGTTTGGACCAATTCATGGTGGAGGGAGCCTCTAAACAGCCCAGTTTGGACCAATTCATGGTGGAGGGAGCCTCTAAAAACCCCAGTTTGGACCAATTCATGGTGGAGGGAGCCTCTAAAAACCCCAGTTTGGACCAATTCATGGTGGAGGGAGCCTCTAAAAAACCCAGTTTGGACCAATTCATGGTGGAGGGAGCCTCTAAACAACCCAGTTTGGGCAAATTCATGGTGGAGGGAGCCTCTAAAAACCCCAGTTTGGACCAATTCATGGTGGAGGGAGCCTCTAAAAACCCCAATTTGGACCAATTCATGGTGGAGGGAGCCTCTAAACAGCCCAGTTTGGGCAAATTCATGGTGGAGGGAGCCTCTAAAAACCCCAGTTTGGACCAATTCATGGTGGAGGGAGCCTCTAAAAACCCCAGTTTGGACCAATTCATGGTGGAGGGAGCCTCTAAAAACCCCAGTTTGGACCAATTCATGGTGGAGGGAGCCTCTAAAAAACCCAGTTTGGACCAATTCATGGTGGAGGGAGCCTCTAAACAGCCCAGTTTGGGCAAATTCATGGTGGAGGGAGCCTCTAAAAACCCCAGTTTGGACCAATTCATGGTGGAGGGAGCCTCTAAAAACCCCAATTTGGACCAATTCATGGTGGAGGGAGCCTCTAAACAGCCCAGTTTGGGCAAATTCATGGTGGAGGGAGCCTCTAAAAACCCCAGTTTGGACCAATTCATGGTGGAGGGAGCCTCTAAAAACCCCAGTTTGGACCAATTCATGGTGGAGGGAGCCTCTAAAAAACCCAGTTTGGACCAATTCATGGTGGAGGGAGCCTCTAAACAGCCCAGTTTGGGCAAATTCATGGTGGAGGGAGCCTCTAAAAACCCCAGTTTGGACCAATTCATGGTGGAGGGAGCCTCTAAAAACCCAGTTTGGACCAATTCATGGTGGAGGGAGCCTCTAAAAACCCCAGTTTGGACTAATTCATGGTGGAGGGAGCCTCTAAAAAACCCAGTTTGGACCAATTCATGGTGGAGGGAGCCTCTAACCAGCCCAGTTTGGACCAATTCATGGTGGAGGGAGCCTCTAAAAACCCCAGTTTGGACCAATTCATGGTGGAGGGAGCCTCTAAACAGCCCAGTTTGGACCAATTCATGGTAGAGGGAGCCTCTAAAAACCCCAATTTGGACCAATTCATGGTGGAGGGAGCCTCTAACCAGCCCAGTTTGGACCAATTCATGGTGGAGGGAGCCTCTAACCAGCCCAGTTTGGGCAAATTCATGGTGGAGGGAGC